>NW_026067951.1:8453719-8575343 GCF_014885135.2 Alexandromys fortis
TCCTCCTCCTCCTTCTCCTCCTCCTCCTTTTTTTTTTTTTTTTTTTGCCAGTCATGTCTGTTGTCTGTTTCTATCCTGGGTCTCTGGCTTTCCAACCTTCTTCCTATTCCTGCCAATTAAGGCAGTATTAGGCTTGGGCTCCCTCTTGTGGCAAGGGCCTCAAGTTAGACCAGTCATTTGTGGGTTCTGGGCCTCCTCTGGCTATTTTTCATTTCAAGTTTGTGCATACATACACCTAAAGTGGGGAGATAAAAGTCCTTATCCTTTCAATCCTGAGTCCCCACCCCTCAAGTAGTGAAGCAAGCACTTGATCTTGGTAATGTCTGCTTGGAGGACTGCCATCCTTCCCTCTAAGTCCTTTAGTACGTACCCAAAGTACGTGAGCAGAAACAAGTCTTTGATGGGGAGTACAGCTCTGAGTGGTGACCTTCATGTGGTCCCCAGTGTGTGTGATCAGGTCATCAAAGCCATGTAAACCAAGGAGGGGCACGATCGGGAAATGAGTGTATCTGTGATCTGAGGGTTTCAAGGGATTAGTAACCCTTTCGAGCCACACTCTCTCTGCACTCTCTGAAGCAGAAATGATGCAAGGTGGCACGGCTCAGCACAGATGTTAAGACATGGCTAGGATGGTAGAAGAGAATCGCAGATAGAAATCTTAGCGTCGGACAGCGTTTATTCCTAAGCATTCAGGAATTATGTCCACTTTTCATGATGGAAAAGTGAGGCTCACAGAAGTTAGAGAATTTCCTGAAGCTATACAACTGGTGGGTTACTGAGCTGTAATGAGAACTGAGGTCTGCCTGGCAGAAGTTGGTGTGGGTTTTTTTTTTTTTTTTTTTTTTTGTACATTCAGCCTCCTTATGGGAAGACAATTTAATGAGCGTCACGGCAGTGACGCTCTCTGCCAGGCATACTTCTGACTTTGAACGGTTTAGTTTCCAGCTTAGAGTCTCACTGAAAGGCTCCCCTTGTCCCCATTCTAACTAGTAATGGCACGTGTGAAGCCCTCTGTGTGCACGGAACGCTGGAAGAACTCAGTTACACATTCACTCTAATGTTTTCCTCCTAAGGTCTATCTGCTAGTTGTTACATACCCATTTGCAATGAAGAAATGACAGTTTCAGGAAGTTTCTGCCTAAATCCATAAATATTCATTCAAATCCATAGGTCCTAGATTTGGCTCCTTTCTCCACCGCAGAAAAATAGCAATGCTCACCAGTTTTTTGTTACTGTCAGCAAATACCTGAGATAATAAGCTTATGCAAATAAAAAGTTTGGTTTGGGTTACAGCGTTGAAGGTCTTAGTTCACTGTTGGTTGGCTCTGGTGCCATAGGGTTGTGCTAATACAGTTACATATTGGTGGGTGGTTGGCAGAGGAGCTCTGTCCACTTCCTGGCAGAGGGGGTGGGTAGTTAATGTTGGATGTCTGCCTCTCTTACTCTTCACCCCTCTTTTTCCTTCCTTCCTTTCTTTCTTTCTTTCTTTCTTTCTTTCTTTCTTTCTTTCTTTCTTTCTTTCTTTCTTTTTGAGACAGGATCTCTCATTGACCTGGAACTACAAACTCAGCTAGACTGCCAAGCCCGCAAGCTCCTCCTGGCATGGGTGTGGCGGGTGGATACCACCACCCTAGGCTTTTGATGTGGGTCTAGGGATTTGAATCAGGGCCTTGCGCTTGTGCAGTAAACAGTGCACCCACTGAGTCATTTAGCTCTATTTATCTTTATTACTAACGACGTTCTCATATGACTCTAAAATATTGATATGGGGGGCCAGGTAGAGGAGATGGCTCAGAAGATTCAGCACTTGCCATGGAAGCCCGATGACCAAAATTCAATCCCCAGCACAGCTGTGAAAGCCACTGGGTGTGGTGGCCTTCCTATAATCCTAGCACTCAGGAGGAGACGGGATCCTCTGGGACAAGCCATCGAGCCTGATTAATCAAGAACTCCAGGTTCAGTGAAGGACACTGCCTCAATAGATAAAGTGGCGTAAAGTCAAGCAATACGTTCACTGTAGACCTCTGGGAGCCACATCCGCACACACGCCACCTCACATACAATCACACATCCTCACAGGCACATACACCACACACACAATCACACATCCTCACATGCACACACGCCACCTCACACACAATCACACATCCTCACAGGCACATATACCACGCACACAAGCAACAGAAAGAATGATTTCTTAGATTTTTAAGATTGAATTCCATTTTAGAATTATGAAGTCCAATTTCTTAGAAACTCAATATAGACTAGAACTGTAATTCAGAAATTAAGAACTTGGTTTGCCTTTGACTGTCATATCCAAAGCTTTGCAACTATCTAGGTTTTGGTTGTTGTTTATGTGTGGTTTTTCTGTGGGGGGCGGGTGATTTTTTTTTCTTTTTCTTTTCCTTTTGAGACGGCATCTCTCTGTATAGTCCTGACTGTTCTGGAACTCACAGAGACCCACCTGCCTCTGCCTCAAAAGTGCTGGGATTACGGGTGTCACCACCATGCCCAGATAATTGTCTGCGCTAGTTGAAGTTGTAGCCCAAATGAACCTTTTCTCCCTGTAAGCTGCTTCTGTCAGGCGTTTGTCACAGTAACAGGAAAACGAACTGAAGTCGTCTTCATCCCACCCTCACCCGCAGGCAAGTGAGGGGCCCTTCACACCCACTGCAGAGGAGGAAAGGACTTAACTTCCTTTAGAGAAGCAAGATTATTATAAGGATGCCCACTGGAAATGACAGAAGTCCTTGCAGATGTACCCGAGGTGGCCTTGAAGGACAGTGCTAAAAGTCCTTCTCTTGCGTCGATTGATGGAAGCGGTACTTTGTGTGGAGAGAAGACATGGCCCGAGGATACAATGCACTCCTATTCATCAGTGTAGGTGATTGACTGATGGTTGGGGATATGAAAGAGAAGGTATTGAAAGGCTGGGGATGAAGAGATCTCGTGGACATGAAGCATGAGCACTGTTGTGGCTTGTGTCTTGGATTCCAGAAAGCTTCCACCACAAAAGCAGAACTAAATGATTCAGCAGACATTGCCATGATGAGATGACATTAGTCAGCCATGCTCGTGGATCACCAAAGTGCTGGCATGCAGTCACTACGTGAAATGACCAACATAGCAGACATGGAGGCTCTCCAGGAGCCCAGGGGCACAAACTCCCACATACCTAAGCTGATCATATCTCATCCTGCACCGCTTAGCAGTTCCTGGCTAAAGGAAACTAGAGTAGTTTGCCAAAGTGTGTCTTCAAAATTCCAGCTCGGAAGTGATGCTCTGTAATATTGTGTAGCGAGCTGTGTGGAGCCACACCTGATGGAAATGTAGAGAGCTGTGTGGAGCAGCACCTGAGGGTGCTGGCTCCGCCCTCCACGATCCCGAAAGCGAGTGCTCTCTGTGATAATGCAATGATTATCAGCTGCTTGCACGTGCGTGGACCTATGGGCAACGCCCACCTGGCAATCCGGGATTGGCAGCCCATGCCTACTTAAGGGCTGGGAGAGGTTTGCCCGGAGAGAGAGAGAAAGTGAATAAGGTCCTGGAATAAACTGCTGTAGAAAGAGCTCCGGGTGTTGCGTCTTCCTTGCAGGACGAGGGTGGCCACGACAGTATTGTCTTCTGTGTGCTGCGGTGGCAGGGTCACAGAGGCACGGCCACCCAAACCCGATGTGTTCTAGAGGATAGACAGAGAGCTTTGGGGTCTGCCTGTGGGTTTCAGTCTTGCTTTAGCCAGCTATTCCTTGCTCCACCTCACTTCTCCCTTTTAAAAGAAAATGGTTTTATTTTCCTGTGTCATTGCGTATTAGAAGCATGACACTTTAAAACATTACATTTATTTATGTAGTTATCACGTGGTGTGTGTGAGCGTGCACGGTATTGTGTGACTGTGTGCGTGCACGCGCACACACGTGCGTAGGCCAGGGATCAGAATCAGATATCTTCCTCAATTACTTTTTTTTTTAAGATTTATTTATTATGTATACAACATTCCTTGCATGTATGCTTGCTTGCCAGAGGAGGGCGCCAGATCTCATTACAGATGGCTGTGAGCCACCGTGTGGTTGCTGGGAATTGAACTCAGGACCTTTGGAAGAGCAGTCAGTGCTCTTAACCTCTGAGCCATCTCTCCAGCCCCCCTCAATTACTTTTTCTCTTTTCGTTGACACAGAGTCTCTCACTGAATCTGAAGCTCTCTGAGTTAGGTAGCCTGGCTATCCGACGACCACTAGGGATCCTCCTCCTCTCGCAGCTTTTTCAATAATGGGATTACTGGGACGCACTACTGCTCCCAGCTTTTTCCGTGAACGCTGGGGTTCCAAACTCAGGTCCCCATGCTTGTGCAAACGCTACCCACTGAGCCCAAACCCTAACCCCATTAACCAAGACTTTTTAAATGCCAGACGGAGAGGTGTTCGAAACATTCAGAACTGAGTAGAGGAGAGGTGAGGATTTTTTTCTTTGCGCTGTCCTGGTAGTCAGGTACGGGTCTTTAAATTGCCCTTTTTACTATGAAAATGGTCTATGCAAATGGGCACGAGGGCACACAAAGGGCTCTGTGGGCTGCAGGAACCCCAAAGAGGTCAAATGGGTGATTGAAGTGGCTATGTATAGCACACTGAGACACCAAAGCTTGCATCACATCCATCTTCAGGGACGGGTCACCAGCGGCAAGTGTACTTTCTTTTATTTTTCTCAAGAGAATCACTATTTGAAGATAATTTAGAATGAACATATGAACATAGATTGAACATAATTTCATCTTAATTTATGAAACTGGCAAATGCTGGGACCTTTGTGACTAACTTGTCATCAGCTGTTCTGGACAGACCCTCTCATCAAGAGTTAGTGCCATAAGATTCTGTCCACCTTTGGGCTCCTGACTAACAAGGAAGCAAGAACAAAGAGGGTTGTTAGAAGAGGATCCTTTCACACTTAGGGGGATAAGGCAAGTTATCCTTTAGTTATCTTGCACTGACCACTAAACCTTTATGGCGTTCCCTTTATTTTCGTGGTCTGTGTGACCCCCCCAGTCCATAAGAACAAAGGGGCAGAAGGGATGGCAGAGATCCTTGGACAGCCCGTGAATATGACAGAGATCGCCCTCTGGGAGATCGCTTTGGTGAATAAGTTCAACTTTATTCCAGAGTACAGGGGATCTATAGGACTGGGAAACCTGGGGACAAACCTCATTTGCATTAAGTGGCGCACTCCTATCACAGGGCTTTATACGTGGCAGGGGCCCTAGAGCAAAGCGCCTAGCACAAGTCTTAGTTACTGTGTGTGCAGAAGAGGAAATTTCTAGCAGGAAGCCGCTGAGGGTCACCCTAGAGATAAATCAGGCTTCCGGGCTTAGAGACAGCTTTTAGATAAGGTCAGTGACCCAGGCCCGCAGACATTCTCCAGACAAGGGCAGGTCGAGTGCAGAAGTCTTCCTGGGGAGGGGAGTCCCTCAAGTGGTCGAGCGTTTGGAGCTTTTATGCAACGTCTGACCAGCAGGGCTTCCCAACAGACCTTTGCTTGTATCAAGCCTCATTCAGCAACAACACAGTGACAATCCTGCGTTCCATGGGTAGATCATCCTTGCCCTTGGACAGCTGGTTTGGTCTTGAGCCGCCTTCTGGAAAATGCAGAGACAGCAGTCCTCCTGTTAGCCTTTTCCTCTTTCCACAAACTCAAGACGCCTCCTGGGATTGGTCCTTCAGTATTAAAGCTCCGCCCTTCGCTTCCATACACATCTTCATTGGACATGCGTGTGTGTTCCACGATTTCTCATGGCACGCATGGCAATATTAAACACACCTTATTTTGCCTCTTTGGAAGTTCATTTTCCACTGTGAATTTTAATTTTAGAAGGTCATTTATGCCAAAGGTGTAGAATTTTGTGTGCTTGACCAAGCACACTATTTAGACACTTGCAAAAATGTCTTATGTACAACGGACTTCCTGAAAAGATCTTTGATAATTTGTCATATATGAAACTATAAATTAATTTGTAGGCTCTAATGATCTCATTGGAATGCAGGATGCAATCTTAGTTCTTTTGTCTAGTCTAAGCATCCCAAATAACCTTTCCCCAAAGGCCACTTTCATATTTAAAAACATGTTTTCTTCCTTTTTTGAAAAAGGTTTGAGTTTAATTTTAAAACTTTTAAAACCATTTTTCAAGTTCCTTAGACCACATTAATTACATATATAACAGACTTCCTTATGGTATATTCATATATATATCGTGTATTTCCTGTTCCGCTCAGGCTGACACCCTTCCTCTTCCCACCAAGTCCCATTTCTGTTGTCATCTCTTATTATGTGTGACTCAATGAGCTTCACTATGGTTGCTTATGGGAGCATGGACACCTTATACCACTGAAGAAAATGCTTCTCATTCCCCCAGGGACTATGCAGAGCTGCTGTGAATACGGACGTCCACCAATCACTCTGTCTCTCAGCACTTGACAGACCATGAGTCTCTGAAGTTAGTGCTGCCCACTGCAGAGGAGCGAAGACTCTTCCCCGAGCAACATGGATTGCATCAACATAGTATTTAGAAGTCATCTTGATGGCCACGTAGCAGAGAAGGAGCAGTGGCTTCCGCACTACGGTTTGTGACCTCCCCAGCCAAGGACTTTAAAATTTTATTAAACCACAGGTCCATAGCGGGGGGCCTGAAAGTCAAGATGAAGAGTGTGGAGTCCAGCTAAGCAGGTGACTTAGAAAGCGATGACCTCAGGACAAAGGGAAAGGCTTTGCTGGCGTTTCTCTCACCCCTTGCCAGTGAAGTTCAAGGTGGGACAGTAGATCTGTGACTCACAGCACCCTCTACCCATCATGCCTCAGAGAGGATGTCCTTATCAAAACATCAGTCAGTGTGACCTTCAGAGAAACAGTGAGCACGGGTGAATTTCTTGACTTTTCCCCTTAACAGATATTTTCTTTCCCCTTCTTTCTTCCTATCTTTCATTTCCTTTCTATCTAGATGTTTTCCTTGAACAGAAATAGATGTCATTTCTGTTACAAAAAAAAGTAGAAAATTAGAATTTAAAGTTTGTCTCTCTGGGGGTGTTGGTTTTCTGTGCTCCAAAGAAGACATTTTGTTTAGCTAGACATGAACACTGTTCCAGAAAAGAGAACACACCTGAAAAGTCTTCTTCACACTCCGTTGGGGGCTGTGAGACACCCTGAGGCGGCTTGACGCTGTGCTGTTGAGAATGAATGAAGGGGCTGGAATCGGGCAGCCTCCTCAGAGTCTCACATGCTAAGCTGGAAAGCAGCTGCAGACCCCATCACTTTATTCGATGCGAGATCGCTTCTCTTATACCCATGATACTGGAACTTCACTGCAGACTGCTTTCGTGTGGTTTGTCCTCTCCAAACTCATGTTGAAATTTGGTTGCCATTGTGGTGGTGGTGGTGCTGGGAGATGGGAACCTTTGAGAGGTGGTTAAACCGTTCATTGTGACTAATGCCATTCTCGTGGGAGCAGGTTGTCAGAAAGTAGACTGCCCTTATCGTTTTTGTGGGCTCCACATGTGTCTGTTTGTCCTTCCATTTTCCTCCATGAGTTGAAGCAGCAGGAAGCATTCATGTGACATTCAGAACAGGCTGACACCATGGTCTTGGATTATTACAGCCTCCCGAATCATGAGTCTTAAAGATAATTTCTATTGGTTTTTTATTTTGGGGTGGTGGAGCAGGGCGTGTCTGAGACAGGGTCTCACGTAGCAAGGCTGGCCTCCTGCCTGTGCCTCCTAAGCGCTAGAATGACAGGTGTGCACTATGATACCCGGCTTAATCTCTGTATTAGTTTCAGGTTTTGGGGTTATAGCAACAGAAAATGGAAGAAGACAGGAAGCTAATCAATTTCATCTCCTTCCTTTCTGACTAGCAACCCTGTTAGGAAATAAAAGGAACATAAAAATTAAAGTGTCTACCTTACTAGTGGTAAATCTAGATTGGAATGCGTGGTGGATTTGAGGCTTAGGCCAAATAGTAGGCTTGTGACTTATATGGGGGGAGTTGGGTGTACAGAAGGGAGGGGTTGAGAAGTAGTCTCCCTAAGGTGCCCTTGTTAGCTTTTGTCAAAAATCAGGTATTTGAAAGTGTGTGGATTAATAGCCAGGTCTTTGATTTGGTTCCATTGGTGCTTCTGTCTGTTTTTATGCCAATACCAGGCTATTTTCAGTACTGTAGTTCTGTAGTAGAGTTTGAAGTCAGGAATTGTGATGCTTCCAGGAATTCTTTTATTGTACAAGACTGTTTTGGCTATCTTGGGTTTTTGGCTTTTCCATATGAAGTTAAGTATCGTTCTTTCGAGGTATATGAAGAATTTTGATGGGCATTGCATTGAATCTGTAGATTGCTTTTGGTTAGATTGTCATTTTTACTATGTTAATTCTACCTACCCAAGAGCATGGGAGATCTTTCCACTTTCTGATGTCTTCTTCAATTTCTTTCTTCAAAGATTTGAAGTTCTTCTCATACAAGTCTTCCACTTGTTTGGTTAGAGTTACTCCAAGATATTTTAAGCTATTTGTGGAGATTGTGAAGGATGATGTTTCTCTGATTTCTTTCTCAGCCCATTTATCATCTGTGTCAGGAGGGCTACTGATTTTTTTTTGAGTTAATCTTGTATTTGCTAAATCTTGTAAATTGCTAAAGTTTTGTGAGTTGTAGAAGTTCCTTGGTAGAATTTTTGGGTTCGCTTATGTAAACTATTATATCATCCATGCTGGTAGTTTTGACTGCATCAGAAAGCATCAAAAATGGGATCCTGGCTTAGGGAAATCTAGATTCTTTGGTTGCTTGTGGCCAATCACATGCTCATTGAGAATGTGAATGAACAAGTGTAGGAGTTATGGGCAGAGCCTTTGAATGTTTATTCATTCAAAGCTTCTACTTCTTTTCCTTCAACTCCTCCAAGCTAACTTAGCCTAAGAGTTCCTTGGGTCTTGTGAAAAACTTCTATATCCTGCCATAAATTCCTTCCTCATTTAAGTGGATTTGCATTAAATAGGACTACATAGTTTAATGCCCTGTCTTTGAGAAGACTTAATTAGTAGCTACAACTTATTACTCTAAAAATCAAACCATATATCCCTGCTATCATGTTCTGGGTGTGTGTATGTGTGTGTGTGTCTAAATGCATGTGTCTCTGTATGTGGATGTTTGTGTGTGTGTGTGTGTGTATGCTTGTGTCTCTGTGTGTGGATTTTTTTGTGTGTATGTGTGTATGTATGCATGTGTCTCTGTGTGTGTGTGTCTATGCATGTGTGTGTGTGTGTGTACATGCTTAGGGAGGTCAAAAGACCATTTCATGTGTCATCCCCCAGGATGTGTCTGTCATTTACCTTGTTTTTTAGTGCAAGATCTAACTGACCTGCAGATCACCAAGGAGACCAGTTTGGCTGGTGATGTGGGTTCTGGGGACACAATTCAGGTCCTCATGCATATGCAGCAAGCGCCTTATTGTCTGAGTTATCTCTCTGATTCTACTCTCACTTCTTTTTTATATAAATTTATTTATTTTACATCCTCACTCTTTAATCTCAAATACCAGTTGACAGTTAAGACTTAAGCCATGCTTTCCATGGGGACTACGCTTTAAAATTATCTGAGACTATTTGAGAACTTGATGATGCTTCAGTCCTGACTTATGTAGATTGAATCTGAAACTCAAGTGTAAACCTTTAAAGTTACCCAGAAAATTCTAGGAAACACCCAGAATTGAAAAGCATTAGCGTGTGACATATCTCACTCCCTGAGTGTGCTCAACAACTTAACACACAGCTAAGTTCATTCTTGCCATCCACCTTGCCTGCCAATGGTTTCCATGTTAAGAAAACCAAACCCAGAAACATAACGATGTGGCAGTGGGCCCATTCATGGCAGAAGGCGTCCCACTCTGACGGGGAAGGTTGTGAATGTGTGATTATATACACAGAAGGTAGACGGGGCACCTGTGCCATCTGCTCAAGTTTGCTGCTCACCCAAATCTGCTCTGAAAAATATACTTTTTTTTTTTTTTAATTATTTGGTTTTTCGAGACAGGGTTTCTCTGTTTAGCCCTGGATATCCTGGAATCCTGGAACTCAGCCTGTAGATCAGGCTGGCCTCAAACTCAGAGATCTGCCCGCCTCTGCCTTCCAAGTGCTGAGATAAAGGGTGCGCACCAGCCCTGGACAGCGGTAGACTCTAGTTCTCAAACCTGGTTAGTCCCCCAACTCCTTCCACTTCCTGTTCATGCATTCTTTGCTCTACTTTAGAGCACAATGTCTCCACTGAGGTGGTTATTCAGTGCACACAGCGTCTCCACCTAGATGCCAGTTGCTGTGGCCCCCACTGGAACTCTCAGTCTGACATCTCCTTCGTAACCACACACCAGCTTCCACTCAGCTCTGCCAGGAAGCAGCAGCCTCTTAAAAATGCTCCTCATGGGCAGGGGAGACGGCTCAGCCATTAAGAGCACAGGCTGCCCTTCCAGGGAACATGGGTTCCATTCCCAGCACCCACTTGGCAGCTCCCAACAACCTGTAACTCTAGTTCCAGGGGATCCAACACCCTCTTCCGGCCTCTGAAAGCATGTGGTACATAGACATACATGCAGAAAAACACCCATACACATGAAGAACACAGATATGACTGTGTATACATGTGCAATGTGCACCTGAGTGTCGGTGCCCATCGAGACCAGGGGTGTCAGATCCCCAGAGAGCTGGAGTTACAGGCAGCTGGGAGTTGCCCTACATGAGTGCTAGGAACTGAACTTGTGTTCTCTGGAAAAACAGGAAACTCTCTTAACCACTTGAACCATCTCTCCAGGCCCAGCAGCAACATATTTCATTGGGGAATCAGGCCAAACATTCGAGTCCGAACTGATTTTTTTGTATTTTTTTTACACATTTGATCAACAAGGCAAATACTGTAGGATTGTGAGTGTGTGTATGTGTGTGAGTGTGCATGTGTGTGTGAGCGTGTGTGTGAGTGTGTGTGTGTGTGTGTGTGTGTGTGTGTGTTTTGCCGGGTTTAGAACCTGGACCTTATAGATATTAGGCAAGCACTCTATCACTGAGCTATACCTCCAGGCCTTGCCAGTTATTCTTTTAAAACAGAGCCCCAAGTGGCTCCCAGTAACCATCTCCCAGCAGTGACAGACTGTACCTGACCCCTGAGTTGAGCAACTGTGGTAACCCAAGTGACTTTTTACCCAGGTTTCATCTACCTGTAGCTGTTGGGGATGCGAGGCCGCTTGTTGGTTCCCTGCCACCAGGCTAGCTTAGACCCGAAATTATCACACAGAAACTGTATTATTTAAATCACTGCTTGGCCTATTAGCTCTAGCTTCTTATTGGCTAACTCTTACATATTAATTTAACCAATCTCCATTAATCTGTGTATCACCACGTGACAGTGGCTTACTGGCAAAGTTTCAGCATGTCTGACTCTGGCGGCGGCTCCATGGCGTTTTTCTGACTCTGCCCTTCTTTTTCCCAGCATTCAGCCTAGCTTTCCCTGCCTACCTAAGTTCTGTCTTGCTATAGGTCCAAAGCAGTTTCATTTTATTCATTAATGGTAATCACAGCACACAGAAGGACTCCTACATCATGTAGCTCCCCAACATAGACTAAAATACCAGACTCTTTACCTTTTTGCAAGCCTTTAAACAATCCAGTCCTGCAAAAAATTCCCAACCTGCATCGATCACATGTATAGCTGGCTTCTCTTGTCCCAATAGCTGGTTTACTGTCTTGCAACTTTGTTACCCTGAACTCCTCGATTCAAAGGCGCTCTTCTCCCAGAGAGGGGTATTCTGTTCCGTGTCAGAGTACAAGTTCTCCAATGAGGTGTTTATCCCGCATGCGTATGGTATCCCCATTTTGTTTTTAAGTGGTGTCTAGTGTATCCCAGGCTGGCCTTGAACTCATTACACAACTGAGGATGCCTGACTGTACATTGCCTTCATAGCCCTAGACCTAGCTCAGCCCTTACTCAGCCCTTTCCCAGAAGGACTTTCTGACCCTCCTGCTTCTCCCTTCTGAGTGCTGGAGTTACAGGACTGTGCTACCATGTCTGGTTTTATGAAGCACTAGGGGTGGAATCCAGGGCTTTCTACATATGAAGTGAGCATTCTGTCCTGTGAGGCACACCCCAGCCCAGAATGGCCAAGTGTCAATATCAAAAACAGAACTCTTGGTTGTATGGCTTCTACTCCACTCCAGCTTAGCAAGTGGTAGCATCATTTATTTCAGTACAAATGGTGTCTTCTCTGAGTAACTCTTCCACCTACAAGGGCATCCTTTACCCCCTATCTCTGGCATGGCTTTCTTACTGTCATACTTTTCTTTATAATACACATCACCATGTAACATTATGCTATACATTTGTTTCATTGCTTCTTATCTGTCAGCCTCGCCCCAACTGAAGGGCCACAGTGACAATATGAAGGATTTTATGTGTATTTGTTTTCCCAGCGCTTAACACGCACCTGGCACATAGTAGCTACTCCATAAACTAGTAGGGGGGTCACAAGGGCTCAAAACTGAGCGGAACATGTTTTGTATAAAACAGGTAGGCCTGTTAGCTACATGGGGGAAAGGAGATCATGAAAACGGAGCCTGTTTTCTGCAAATACAGGGAGGTGACAATTAGAAACATGCTCTTTCTGGGCTGGATGTGATAGTGCACACCTGTAATCCCTGCTCTCCACACCTGTAATCTCTGCTCTCAGGAGGTAGAGGCAAGAGGATCAAGAATTTAAGGTTATTTGCAGCTACATAGCAATACAAGGCTAGCCTATCTACATGAGAATCTATTATGAAACAAAAAAAGCAAAGAAGAAAGAGAGAAAGAAAGAGAGGAAGGATGGAAGGAAGAGAGGAAGAAGGAGAGGAAGAAAAGAAAGAAGGAAGAAAGGAAGGAAGGAACGGAGGGAGAAAATAAGGAAGGAAGGAAGGAAGGAAGGAAGGAAGGAAGGAAGGAAGGAAGGAAGGAAGGAATTCATCTCTGCCATGGATGAATTCGCCCAGGCTTAGTCTTTTCCTGCATCAGATTTAAAAAAAAGAATCTCATAGTGGGTTGGGCAGCGAAAATGAGGTTATCCAAACAAAAACATTCTAGTTTCTCAGAAAAAAAAATGAGTATCATTAATTCAAAGTATTCTTAACGCGCCATTCTACCATAAGCGATGAAACAGATTTGCTTCTGGGAACTGAGCCACTTGCTGCGCTGCTTCTGGTTCAGCAGAGTTTCTGAGAGATGGCGCCTCTTGTCCTTTCAGTCTTCTAGGTGTTGTACGAAAAGCATTGGCCTCTTAGGAGCTCAGTCTCTGGCATTATTACTGAGAAAAAAGCTGATGTTTTGTTTTTTGGTTTTGTCTTTGTTTGTTTCCTCAAGATTTGAGACTAGAAGTAGGAGAAATGTGGGGAAACTGAGGCCCAGTGGAGAAGAATGAAGTTGCCTAGAGCCTAGAATGGACACGGCACCATGCTGCTCTCCTTTCTCATCTCTCTCTCTTCAGGAAGTCACCTCCTGTGCTCTGAAGGCGAGGCTGGTGTGCTCCCCTCCTGCAGACCCACCTGCTCTGAAGGAGAGGTAGATTCGGAGTCAAAAGGAGGGTTTTACAATTAAGAAAACAATATTCGCTTCAGCAGGCCCACCTTTTTAGATTTATGGTCGAGCCTATGATCCAACTTCACTGAAGCTTTCTACCAAACCATTGTTTTGCTTTTTAATTTTAAAAGACCAAGTGTGTTAATTTTTTATTTTATGTATTTGTGTGTTTTGTATACAACATGCATGCCTGGTGCCTATGGTAGCCAGAAGAGGGGTGCCCTGTGAGTAGAGTTACAGATGATTGTACGCCAAATAATTTTTTCTTATTTTAAGTTGATTTTATCAGGGTTTTTTTTTTCACAGTAACAGAAACACAACTGTTTAACACATCTGGTGGAGAAAAGAAAGCAAAATAAACATTTCTGTGGAAGCCTTTTTAAATGGTTCGCCACTCACTCCACAGATAGCAAGCATGTATCATGCATTAGGTCCTGCACTCAGAACTGAGTTTAAAAAGGTGATGGCAGAAGACAGTTTTTTTTTTTTCTAAAGACACACAGAGTACAGTTGGAACTCTTGGGTGTGTATCCAGGGATGAGAACACAGTTTTAAGTTGGTGAATGTCTCGACAGTGATGGGAAGGTGGCCTGTTTGAGGGTTAAGTTTGTAGACACCACTCCTCGAAAGTTGTGTGAGTGGACATTTCATAACAATGGTAAAATGCAATGTCTTCATCAGTAGATGGAAATCGTGATAATTCACCAGTCATACACAAAAGTCGGTATGATAGGACATTCCAAATGCTAGGCCCAGAGCCTGCCATGTAGTAACCAGCTAGTCAGTGCTAGTGACTATTTCAGCACTGGAGAGGTAACAGCTAAGAGAACAGAACACCTCCAGATGCGGGGATCTGATAAGACATTTTTTTTTAGAAAGCAGTGTATGGATTAGACCTTAGAGAGAAATAGGGAAGTTGGTACTCAAACCACAAAGACCTAACAAACAAAAAGAATTACAATTCAGTTCCCCCATGAACATAAATGCAAAAATTCTCAGTAAGATACTTGCAAACCAAATACAAATACACATTAAAAAATATCATCCACTATGATCAAGTAGGCTTCATCTCAGAGATGCAGATATGTTTCAGTATATATAAATTGACAAGTGTAATCCATCATATGAACAAACTGAAAGATAAACACACATACACATATGATCATCTCATTAGACACAGAAAAAGCTTTTGACAAAATTCAACACCCCTTTATGATAAAAGTACTGAAGAGATTAGGGTTACAAGGGACATACCTCAACATAACAAAGGCAGCTTACAGCAAGTCCATTGCCAATATTAACTTCAATGGAGAAAAAACTCAAAGCAATTCTGTTAAAATCCTGAACAAAGCAATGTTCTCTCTTTTAATATTCAATATAGTACTTGAAAGCTTAGCTAGAGCAGCAAGACAACTAAAGGAGATCAAGGGGATACAAATTGGAAGGGAAGAAGTCAGGGTATCTTTATTTGCAGATGGCATAATAGTTACATAAGTTACCCCAAAAATTTTTTGGGAAATTCCTACGGGTGTGAACATTTTTAGCAAAGTAGCTGGATACCAAACTGACTCACAAAAATTAGTAGCCCTTCTATTCACAAATGACAAACAGACTAAGAAAGAAATCAGGGAAACAACATCTTTTGCAATAGCTTCAAATAATATTAAAATATCTTAAGGTAACTCTAACCAAGCAAGTGAAAAGCATGTATAATAAAAACTTTAAGACCTCAAGGAAAGAAATTGAAGAAGATATCAGAAGATGGAAAGATCTCCCAAGGTCATGGATTGGTAGGATTAATATAGTAAAAATGGCACTATACCAAAAGTAATCTAAGGATTCAATGCAAATCCCATCAAAATTCCAACACAGTTATTTATGGATCTTGAAAGGACAATTTTCAACTTCATATGGAAACACACACACATAACACACACACACACATACACAAAATCAAACAAAAAAATGGGGTAGCAAAAACTATCCTGAATAATAAAACAAATACTGGAGGTATTTATCACCATGCCCAATTTCAAGGTGTACTATGACAGGGCTTGGGAAAGATAGGAAAAAAGGAAAGAAAGAAAGAAAGAAAGAAAGAAAGAAAGAAAGAAAGAAAGAAAGAAAGAAGAAATGAAGGAAAGGAAGGAAGGAAGGAAGGAAGGAAGGAAGGAAGGAAGGAAGGAAGGAAGGAAAAAGGGAGGGAGGGAGGAAGAGAGGAAGGGAGGGAGGGAATAAAAGAAAAAAAAGGCACCAACATGGCACTGGCACAAAAACACACATTGATCAGTTGAATGGAACTGAAGACCTGGGAATGAATTCACACACCTATGGACACTTGATTTTTTTTTTGCAAGAAAGGAAATCATTTATATTTTTAAAAAAACATAAAATGAATGTTATTGTGGCTCATAAATTGCAGTAGACTCTAACCTGGAAAATCGGTTCTTGATCAATTGTAGTTCTTGACTAGATAAAAACAAAAACACAAAAACCAAAACTATAACTAGGAATGTAGTAAAGAAACATAGTAGTAAAGTACATGTTACACTATTTCCATCACTGCTATTGAAGGGAACATACAGAAAACACAACTCTACACACCCCAAAGTTTCATCAGTGCAAACATCCACAGCTCTCTCAAAATTACCAGCTTGTCAAACATTAGTATTGTGTGATTCAGATAGTATGATCTCAACTTTGTCATAATGAATGAACATGCTTTTGATGAATTAGATTGTTCTAATTATATTTTTGTTTCTTCTTATGTAGTTACCCAGAGCCCATGACCCATTCTACCCAGTTGAACAGGTGTTACATTGTCAATGTGTCTTTGCAGAAAAAGGAGACAATGCAATTCTAAGAGTCTTTGACTCATACTGTGAAAGATGAAAACTCTGCTTTTCAACAGAAAATCCTCCAATAATACTACCATCCAAACGTGGTCCACATTTTAAAAGCTACAAATTGAGAGACAATCTGTCTCTAAAGGGGTTTATTGTAGAGCAGCTCAACACTTTCCCAGAATGCTGTACATCTTGTGAGGCTCAATTCACTACTGCAACCCCAGACAACAGTTATCCTCTGACCTGAATCAAACGTCAGAGACAAAACTATGTTATGCCAAATCAGGAGCAGAAGGAGAGCAAGCACGAGCAAGGAACTCAGGACCGCGAGGGGTGCACCCACACACTGAGACAATGGGGATGTTCTATCGGGAACTCACCAAGGCCAGCTGGCCTGGGTCTGAAAAAGCCTGGGTTAAAACAGGTCTCACTGAACGTAGTGGACAATGAGGACTACTGAGACCTCAAGAACATGGGCAATGGGTTTTTGAGCCTACTGCACGTATTGGCTTTGTGGGAGCCTAGGCAGTCTGGATGCTCACCTTACGAGACCTGGATGGAGGAGGGTGGTCCTTGGACTACCCACAGGGCAGAGAACCCTGATTGCTCTTTGGGCTGATGAGGGGGGGGGACTTGATTGGGGGAGGGGGAGGGAAAGGGGAGGCGGAGGTGGGGAAGAGACAGAAATCTTTAATAAATTAAAAAAAAATTAAAAAAAAACTATGTCATGAATCGACACTTGATTTTTTATAAAGAAGCCAGAAATACTGGAAAAAAGACACCATCTTCAACAATGTCAAGCTGTATAACTGCTCAAAACTCAAGACCAAATGCATCAAAGATCTCAACATAAAACCAGATACACTAAACATGATAGAAGAGAAAGTGGGTTTTGGGCATATACCTAAAAAATGTCCAATCATACCACAAGGACATGTGCTCAACTATGTTCATAGCGGCATTGTTTGTCATAGCCAGAACCTGGAAACAACCTAAATACCCCTTGACTGAAGAATAGATAAAGAAGATGTGGTTACATTTACACAATGGAGTACTACACAGTGTAAAAAAAAAAATAATGACATCTTGAAATTTGTGGGCAAATGGATGGATCTAGAAATCATCATATTGAATGAGGTAATCCAGACCCAGAAAGACAAATATAATATATCCTCAATCATAAGTGGTTTTTAGACATAAAGCAAAGAAAAAACAACCTATACATTCACAATACTAGAGAACCTAGACAACAAAGAGGACCCTAAGAGAGACATATATGGATATAATTACGTTGGAAGTAGAAAAAGACAAGATCTCCTGAGTAAACTGGGAGCATGGGGATCATGGGAGAGGGTAGAAGGGGAGGGGAGATGAAGGGAGGGGAGTGGAGAAATACATATAGCTCAATAAAAACAATTTTTAAAGACCTTTAATAAAAAAAGAAGCAGACAGCAGTACTCGCTGTGGAATAACCAATAACAGACACTAAATCAAACAGCTTGGGAACATCGACAGAGAAATCGATTGACAAGAGGTAGTGTTTTGCATAGTGAAGTTAAACCTTGAAGAGGAATATATGAACATGTATAATTATAAAACTCTACAGAGGGAATGATAGTTACAGAATATGTATAATAACACGTATATATGATGTGAATATAATAACACACATGTGTAAGATGTGAAACAAGGCTGTGTATCCTCTTTGGTACACCCACATGGCCCTGAGCTTTGAAATGGCTGGAGGATGCGAGGAAGCCATAGCAACAACAGCATGTGGAACAATGGAAAAGGAGCTGAAGGATGGGGACAGAGGAAACTTCAACCTGATCTTGTCATTCAGCTTCCTTCGTCAGAAAAGTAAATGTGAGGCTGGTGACGGCTCAGTGCCAGGCACCTGCCACCAAAACTGCTGACCCAAGTTCAATTCCCTGGGCCCAGATGATGAAAAGAGAGAAATGACTCTTTCAAGCTGTCCTCTGACCTCCACATACCACAGTGACACATTTGCACACATGCGTGCACACGCTCACACATGCATACACATATACATAAGTGCACACAAATGTACACAAATTAAATAATATATAATAGAAGTTTTTGAAGCAAAAAAAAAAATAGAAGAGAAAGTGGGGAATAGCCGTGAGTTAACTGGCACAGGAAACAACTTTCTGAACAGAATATCAATAGTGCAGGGACTAAGCCTGACAATTAATAAACTGGACCTCATGAAATTCAGAAACATCTGCATGCAAAGGATACTATCATTTGGACAAAATATCAGCTATAGAATGGGAAGAGTTTTTTTTTTTTACTAACTGTGCATTTGATAGAGGGCTGATATCAAAAATATATAAAGAACTCAAGAAGTTAGATATTTAAAAAACCCAAATAATTCAATTTTAAAATGGGGTACAGATCTAAACAGAGAATTCTCAAAAGAGGAAACACAAAAGACTGAAAAGCACTTAAAGAAATGTTCAACATCCTTAACCATCAGAAAAATGCAAATCAAAACTACTTTGAGATTTCATCTTACACCTTTCATAATGGCTGAGATCAATAACACAAGTGATATCTCATGCTGTCAAGGATGTGGATCAAGGGGACCACACTTCCACTGCTGGTGGGAGTGAAAACTTGTACAGCCACTATGGAAATCAGGGTGGTGGTTTCTCAGGAAGATGGGCATATATCCAAACTTTGTTTCATCCTACTACAGGGACACTTGCTCAACCAGGTTCATTGCTGCTATATTCAAAATAGCCAGAAATTGAAAACAACCTACATGTCCTACAGAAGAAGAATAGATAAAGAAAATGTGGTGCATTTACACAATGAAGTTCCTTTCAGCCACGAAGAAGGAGGAAGAGGAAAAGGAGAAAAACAGATTGTGAAATTCAAAGATAAATGGATGGAACTAGAAAAAAATCATCTTGAGATATCCCAGACCCCGAAAGCCAAATATGATATGTATTTGCTTATCTGTGAATATTAGCTGTTTATTCACTAATAACCAAGCTACAATCCACAGAACCACAGAAGTTAAGTATAGAGTAAGGGACTGGGGGGACAGATAGAGCTCATTAGGAAAGGGAAATAGAATGGGTAGTTAGGAATGGATGGGGGCTGGAACAGGAGGATCAAGTGGAGAATGGGAAAGAAGAGGAGGATAAGGGAGAAAATATGGGGAGAGACAGTTAAAATTAAGGGCCATTTGATGTGAAATTTAGAAACTTAATATATACATATGTGAAGGCAATCTACTGGAACTCACCAAATAATGGTGGTGGTAGGGGAATTCTGTCCCAAATAGCTACTTCTTGTCACCACATGAAGCTTCTATTACCAGGTTTGGGTTACATTTAATTGAGTTTTTGGCTAAAGGGGTCCCATGGGAATCCCCAAACAACCTAGGCTGTTGCCAAGACAATAGGTTGCTCTCAATGAACTGACAGCAAGGCCCCATTTCTACAGACAACACCTACACAACTCACTGCACTGGGGATGTTGAGCTGATGCCTGCATAGAGACCTTACCTCTATGTTCTGTCATCTTTGGTACAGGAAGGTATTCTGCACATACCAAAAGTAAACACCAACTCAGCCCCAAACCCTTGGATAGACAATGCTGTCCTACCTTTAAGATATGCTAGGGCAACAATAGCGGCACAAACTTGTGGGAGTAACCAACCAATGTCTGATGCGATTTGAGGTCCACTCCACAAGATGGAACCCATATCCCACACTACTTGGGTGACCAAGAATCTAAAACTAGATAGCCCAGGGATCCAGGGTGAAACCAAATACTTATATTCTAAAACAAAACAAAACAACAATAAAAATGTAACATTAAAATGACTCCTGATGACATTATGCTACACTCATAGATCCGTACCTTGCTCAGCCATCCTCAAAGAAGCTTCCTCCTGCAGCAAATGGGAACAAACCCACAGCTAGACATTGCGGAGAATGAGGGACCTTGTAACACTAAATCCTAAATGGGATATTTCCATCAAGTCCTTTCCCTCAGGACTCAGGGAACCCTGTGGAAGAGGAGATGGAAAGAGCAAACGAGCCAGAGGGAATGGAGGACACCAAGAAAGCAAAGCCCTCTAAAGCAACATGATCAAATCACATATGAAGCCACAGAGACCGGAGCAGCACGCAAAGGGTCTGCATGAGTCGGTACCAAGTCCTTTGATTACACAGTATGCCTTCCGTTTAGTGTTTCTCTGGGCTTCCCAAGTGTATGAATGAGTGGATCTCTGATTCTTGTGCCTTCTCTTGGGCTCTTTTCTTTCTGTTTGTTCTGTTCAAATCCAGTGTGCTAGTTTTTGTTTTATTGTATATTATATTTTATTATTATCCCTTAGAAGCCTATTTTTTTTCTAATGAAAGACAGAAAAGGGGTGGATCTGGATGGGAATGGGGGGAGGGACTAGGATGAGTAGAAGGAGGAAAAACTGTAATCAGTATATATTACATGAGGGAAAAAAAGAAAAAAGTTTAAAAAGTAATTGAGAAGTAAATATGGTCAAGTATATAATATATATATATGTCTGAAAATGTCTTAATGAAATACATCGCTTTGTATAATTACTATGTTCTAACTTTTTAAAAAAGAATGAGCTGGATTTAATGTTACAGATTTTTCAAAGACAACTAAGAAAAGAGGAGGCCATTTGGAGGCTTAGTGGATGGACAGAAAGTGTGAAGGAAAAGTGGGGAATTTCTACTGCAGAGGTAGGCTGAGGCCGAACATGAAAACTGGTAAATATCAGGCTAAAGAAGTTGGGATTAATTTCAATGGTATTTTGGCCATTTCTTAAGATTAGCTTTGAAAAAGGAGGGAGAAATGTATTCTTCGGGAAGGTGAGACTCAAGGAGGAACCAGGGCTGTAGCTTAGTGGTGAGGCTCTTGCTTAGTGTGTGCCAGGCCCTGCTTTTGATCACCAGCACTGGAAGGAAAAGCGCGAGAGAGGGCAGAATGTTTGAGTCAGTGAAGTCAGTTGGAAAACTCTAGGTTACGATGTCTAGACAAAAAGTGACACAGACATGACTTCACCTTCCTCCAAACACCCACAGCCCAGGGATCCAGAACCTCAGTCTTTGCCTCCAGACGCCACTGGGGTTCATCACTGCTGGCTTGAGAGACTAAGCTACTCTATGGTTCACCTTTGAGCTAGAACAAGGGCAGATGGGCTAAGGGCACCTTTCCTGATATCCATATTGCAAACACTCAATAGAAATGGGGACCATGGGCTGGGAAGGTGGGTTGGCTGATAAACCACTTGTCTGTCACACAAGCATCAACACCTAGGTTTGATGTCTGGTCAGGTTTTGGAGTAAGGTGAAGACACTCAACATCAACCTTCTCTGGTCTTACACATGCAAACCCCTGCTTGCAACCCTGCACCCCTGCATACACACACACACACACACACACACACACACACACACACAAAGGGGTTGTGGAGAATGGGAATCATAAGATGCAGATCATAGCCAAGTTGATGCTTGATTTTATGCATAGGGACTGAACTTGTGAGTCTGACAAGCTAATGGTCTCCCAGGACTTATTAGAGGAGTAATTCACAAGGCAGGGTACTCCCAGGGAGCTCAGCGTTTGTACAGAGGATGGTTCCTTGGTGCATAGTGGATTCTGGTTTTCCACAGGACCCTGTCTGGTAAACCCTAGTGGAAATTACAAGCTGAGAAATTCAGCCCTGTGCCACAATAACAGGATGCACCTGTAGATTTCACAGAATTGGTCGCCGTCTTCTCTTAACACCGGTTTGAGAGAAAGAAGCCTGTTTGTCTGCTGCCAAATAGGGCAGAATCTGAAGTGTTCCCACATATCTGCCAACGATGGAAGTTCTCAACCACAGTGAAGCTGTCTTTCCACCAGCCACCTGACAGGGACTGAGGCCTGCTTGCCTCCCTTCCCCACCGTGCTCCCTCCTTTTGGCTTCTGTGGGAGCTATCCATTTGGAATGCTTCACAGTTAATAGGGGCTTGTCTGGCCCTGCTGTCCCATCTCCATGGTTAGATTGTCAGCTCTTTGAGGGCAGGAATCCCTTTCAGTTCATTTTTGATTCCACTCTCTGGCGCAGAACCCTCTTCCTAGATTCTTAACAAGTATTTATTGAATTGAATTGTACAAAATGATGCATTTACAAGCACATGAACTGTGTAAAGGGGAAACCTTTTCTGTAGGTGGACATCCACACCTATGTCTAAGAAATAAAGACTTGATGCCCCATAGGCGGAAAACCACCTAAAAATGCAACGAATGTATAAATGATGGGTTCCCTGAGCTACTCCTAGCTGTCCTCCAAGACAATGAAGGCTCCTCACATCTCCCCCTTTCCCTTCTCCTCAACTTTCCCCTCCTCTTCTCCATTTTCTTCTCCTCTCTGTACCCCCTTTCTCATTCTCTCTCCTACCCCCTCTTCTCTTTCTTTCTTCCTTCTTCCTCTCCCTTCTCTCTCCTCTCCTTTTTTCTCCCTTCCTCTCCTACTCCCCCCTTCCCTTTTCTCCTTTCCTTTTCCCTCTCCTCTTTTCCTTCTCCCCCTCCATGTCTCCTCCCTTCCCTCTTCTCCCCTCTCCTCTTCTCATTCTGAGACCACAAAGGAGCACCTGGCTCTTCAGAGAGGGGAGAGGAGAGAGATGACAGAGTGAGGGTGCTTTCATGTGGTGCCACCCAGGTAGAACTGGCAAGTCTGATAGCGTCAAGGATCGGTGAGCAATTGCTTCCCTTTTCATAGACTGGTTTCTTTTTCTCCTCGAGTAGATTCTGGGCAGCGATGACATCTTAACTTCTTGACTTCAGAGCCCAGTGTAACAGAATGTTAACATGTCAAAGCCAGCTCAACTCTAGACTGTATGAATAATAAAAAGGAATTCAATCCAAAAAAAAAATTGTAGTGTTGAGGGAAGGGGTTAAAGTCACAAAAGGGACCATAAACTATCACCATCAAATGATTTTTAGGATTTCTTTTACTCTCTTGATTGCGCCCCTGAAGTTGCCCTGGTCTTTCCACTCTATCTGGATCCCTGTCCATCACTCTTTCTTAAACTCTCTTCTACTATCTATCTCATTTCTTTTTATTAATTATCATCCTGTACATATATGTGGCTGTAGAATGTGTGCATATTGCACACATGTGGGTATATGAGCTCCTAGGTATGTGTCCATGGGCACATGGCATGTTTGACATCAGGTGTCTTCCTTGGTCACTTTCTGCTTCGTTCTCTGAGAAAAGTCTTGCTGAACCCAGTGCTCCCCTGATTCAGAAAGTCTAGCTCACCAGCTTGTTCTGGGGATCCCACTACCACCCCCCAAGTGTTGGAGTTAGAAGCAGTCATCATGCCTTCCTGGCTTTTGCCTGGGTTTTGTAGATCTGAACTCCAGTCCTTGCTCCTGTGTGGTAAGTGTTTTATCCATTGACCCATCTTCCAGGCCTTCATCGCCTTTTCTATATTGTAAATTTTCTTGCTCTTTGGGTCTCTATTTTGTGAAGTCTTGCCTAGCATGTTAAACATGTCAGAGAGACAGAGACAAGGTTATGGTGGGGATCACAGCCTCAAACGTGCTAAGCAAGTACTCTGTCACTAAACTACGCCCCATCCTTAACCATGTCTTAACAACAGAAAACAATGATAAAATAATTCAACTGACATCTTTTAAAAAATTATTCACTTTTATTTTTTGGTAAATATTAGTCTTTTGGTGTGTGTATGTAAATGCACCATGTGTGTTCAGTAGCCTTGGCAGTCAGAGAAGAGAGTCAGGTGGCCTAGAACTGGAGTTATGGTTCTAAGCTGCTACGGAGGTGCTAGGAACTAAACCTGAGTCCTTAAGAAGAGTGGATAGCACTCTAAATCCTGAGCCATCTCTCCAGACCCTTAGCAGATGCTTCTGAAAGGTAGATAATGGGTACTAACGTGCAGTTAGGGGGAAGGAAGAAGTCCTAATGTTCTGTAGCCTGAAAGGGAAACTGTAATCTACAACAGCTTATGAGAGCAGACCCTGAATGTTTCCAACACATAGGAATGAAGAATCCAAGGAAATGGAAATACCGTCACCAGACTACATTATTACACACTGCATGTATGTGCTGAAGTGTAATACTGCACCTTGTAAATAAGTATAGACATTGTCTTTCAGCTTTTAGACCAAGACGGCTTTGAATCTGGAAGTGCACAGCTCAGTATGGAACATGTGCCTAACACCGATGGGACATGTACTTAACACATGTGAGGCCCTTGATTCCATCCCCAGCCACAAAGCAGAAAACAAAAATCCTAACTTTTTGAAAATGGTAAAGAAAAACATTAGAGTAATTTTTAAAAGTAGGGCATTAGACTTTCCAGAACCAGAGAAAATTAAGGGCAAAGTTAACCTAGAGAATAACAGCTAAAACCTGGCAATAGGATTAAGAAAAAACAAACCAGAGAGCAAAGATGGCTACTTATACAAAATATTTGTGTCCAAACAGTTCTTGTGACTGTTTTACACACTGACCTACAGAAAATGAATGGAAGTGGAAGCCGGGCATAGCGGTGCATGCCTTTAGTTCCAGCACTCAGGAGCAGACAGTGAGTTTCTGTGCATTCAAGGCCAGTCTGATCTGCATAAGAAGTTCCAGGACAACCAGGACTTCAAACAGAGACCCTGACTCAAAAAGTATTAGTGGAAGTATTAAAAAATGCTTCATATGTAAAGAAAAAAGAATGCAATACAGTTCTCATCTTGATAACCTTTCGTGTGCAGGATAAAACCACCTCAATAGAAAAAGAATGACCAAACACAGGCCCTCTGGGGCTGGTGGCTTTTCTGAAATTACGGTGACAAAGCAGGAGGGCCAGGGAGGGGAAGTGAGGGGGGACTATACTTCTCTTCACCTTTCTCCCCCAGTTCCTCCCATCTTCTGCTCCAGCCTTGACTCTGATCAGTAAAAACTCTATGGTAAAAGTTAGTGAGGTGAGGGTAGGGGAGACTGGGAATCACGTGTTAGTGTAGACGGTGACCAGAACACCTTCAAAGACTGTCCCATATGGTGTGAGCGAGAGACCTGCCCAAGCAGAGCGTTAGCTCCTCTCTGTGAGTGAAACCATCTTTCTACTGCGTGCGTAATGCTAGCCTCAAGCACCTGGACTCAACCCATTCATGCGGTTAACTCAAGCCAGTAAAATTTTCCTCCCCAAAAGCCCACAATTTCTGCTTTCTACCTCCCATATTCGGATATTTAAAACTGCATGTTCCCCAGCACAAAAACTCTCCCAGCAAGCTTCCATGTTATTTGGATTTATAATAAACAAATTTAGGTCTCCATTATTCCATGCCTAGAGAGTATTTTAACATCTCTCAGCCTCCATTTCCCTTAAAATTGAACTCTTCCCTGCATACCATACCCATTTTGGCATTCCTGGGTGCCTTAGGGTTACTATTGCTGTGATGAAACACCATGGCCAAAAGCAATGTGGGTTTATTTCACCTACAGAGAGGGTTTATTTCACCTAAAGTTCCATATAACAGTTCATCATCAAAAGCAATGAGGGCAGAAACTCAAGCAGGGTAGGAACCTGGAGACAGGAGTTGTTGCAGAGGCCATAGGCGGGTGCTTCCTGGCTTGTTCATCGTGGCCATCTTGGTATCCTTTGTTGTTAGCACTCAGGACCACCAAACCTAAAGAAGGCTCCACCCACAATAGGCTGGGCCCTTTCCCATCAATCACTAATGAAGAAAATGCCCTACAGCCACATTTCATGGAGGCATTGTCCAAGTTGAGATTCCTTCCTCTCAGATAACTCTAGCTGGTGTGAAATTGACCTAGAATTAGCCAGGGTGGTGAACTCATGCTCCACCCTGCTTGGACATGTCCAGTGGCTCAGAACCAACCATCTTATTCTATTCTTCAAAATCCTCTTCACCATTAATTTAACTGACGTTTCTGCCCTCACCTTCTTCTAGCCACCAACTCAACTGTACTTCTGGTTAACAACTGACCACGACATGCGCCCACAGGATCCATACGCGAAGATTACCTTCACCGTTCAAGGACAACCCTTGGGTCTTTCCTGAACATATCCACCTATTACTTTTCCCTTGCTAAGTTTGCCCTGCTCTTCTGCGCCCTGATCACTAACCAACTGCCACCTTGTGCTGTTAGAAAGAGCAAAGCCTCACCTTCTTAGCTGACACAATCTGGGTCAGATGTTTGGTGCCTGATATGATGAGCAATTTCTTCTGAGAAATACCAAACACTTCTGATAATAGAGTCAAACAACTTCCTGATATGCCGAGACTCATCTTTATACAGTTGACCAATCACCTGTCCTGAAGGAACAGAGTGACCTTTAATCAAGTGTTTAAGCTAATCTATTGGGGTCATCTAGACTACCTTTTCTTCCTTACAGTTCTTTGCCAGGGAAGAAATATTTGAAACGGACTTAGTGGAAACTACCTATTTCCAGCAGGTTTGAAACAAACCTTTGGCAAGTGCTTACAAGAACTTGTCTGAAATGACTTAAGATGTATGCGTGTTATATATTCATGTTCACATGTGTCCTCATGCATCTCGGTTGAACACCCACCCATTGTGTTATGTACTATTCCAGTGGTGATGTCAAAAATACATTGGATATAGTCTGTCTCCAGAAGCCCACAGCGTGGCACCTTTAACCCAAGATCCCTAGACTCTTAGAGTTCAGAGTGCCTGTGACGCTCTTGGAAATGTCTATAGATTTACTGCTTATATGCTGGTGTGTATTTCTCTCAAGGGAGAAGATCAAGATTTCATTAGATCTTATTCACAAAACACGATGAACAGCAGCTAAGCTAGATGTTAAAAGGCACATAAATGGTGACTGAGACAGCATGTTGACACGGTGAGAGACTACAAAGGGTTTTGAAAGGTCTCCTGGGAGAAGTCATACTCAAGAGTGCAAATTCTTTGCGTTCACTTTCTTATTTAGCTTCTCTAGGAACACGAATTATAGGCTCAGTGTCCTTTATTTATAGCTAGAACCCACTTATGAGTGAGTACATACCATATTCATCTGGGTTACCTCACTCAGTAAAGTGTTTTCTATTTCCATCCATTTGCATGCAAAATTCAAGATGTCATGGTTTTTTACCGCTGAGTAGAACTCTAAAGTGTATATGTGCCACACCTTCTTTATCCATTCCTCCATTGAGGGGCACCTAGGTTGTTTCCAGGTTCTGGCTATTACAAATAGTGCTGCTATGAACATAGTTGAACAAATGCTTTTGTAGTATGATTGGGACTTCCCATAGGGTAGTGAACCTTGACTGCTCTTTGGCCTGGAGGGGGAGGGGGAAGGGAAAGGGAGGGAAGTGGGAGGAGGGGAGGAGGTGGAAATTTTTAATAAAAAATAAATATAAAATAAAAATAAAAAGAGTCAAATTCATCTGGGCACCAGACCATCTTCTGAATTTGTGTATCCTACACCCATGGTGCAATGCATCCAAATTATTCAAAAACCTTATGCATGAACTGAACAGGTTTGTTTGTCATCATCCTCTAAGCACATGGCACAGCCTGGAACCCAGTTAGACTTTTAAGAGAGCTCCAGAGTCAGGCCAATTTAGATAAAACGTCTATCCTTGACCAAAGCTGCCCGTCTATGCCCTTGTATGCCCTTGCTTCTCCTCTCTCCACAGCCTTTGTTGAGTCCTCTGGGACTCCCCCTCACCAGGGGACTCAGTTTACAAAACCTCAACTGAGACCACTGCCAAGAAGTGCTTGCTCACCCCTCTGCAACGGCAGGGGAATCTCCCTTTTCCTTTTATGGGTGAAGCACAAGAAAGGATTCATAAGTGGAGCCTAATCCTTCTCACCAAACACAGCCCACACCTCCCAGTAATTGAGCTTGATAAAAAAAAAAAAAAAAAAAAAAAAGCTGGTTAAAGAAATTACCGCAAACTATATTGTCATCAAAAAAACACTTCCTATATGAGATCACAGAAGAGAGTAGGCACAACTTCCTGCTGAGACGATCAGCTAATGCTTAAATAGAACAACTCCTGACTGTCATTGACATTTTATAAGAAGCCGCCAAGATGACAGCCCGAGAGGATACAGCCCTTGTCCTGGCATCCTCCCAGTAGGATGCAGGAAGGAGGCTGACCCAACATACTGAAGAGCACTTCATCAAGTTCCCTGCTCCATCCTGATTCCACGAGCCAGGATGATGGAATCACGTTTGCTGATGCTAGGATTACTCTCATTCATCACAGTACCCAGTTGTCTTACAGGTAAGAGGCCAGAAGCTGCCCTGGGAATCTTGGGAAGGCTAATGGACTCTTGGGAAGCCTAAAACTCCTCAGCTGCAGAACCAGAGGGAGCACTAAGGTAGGAAAGAGTGAGAAGGGGTTTCTACCTGTTCAATGTGGCCCACCAGAACCTCACTTTGTGCCTCAGTGGTCCCTGATCTATAAACTTTGCTCAGAATGGCATGAAGGATTTCATCACTCATAGTCCTTTATAGGTTTTGTTTGTTTGTTTGTTTGTTTGTTTTGAGACAGATTCTCATGTAGCCCAGGCTGGCCTCAAACTTCACTATATAGAAACAAGTATGACATTGAACTCTTGATAAATGTGCTCCACTTATCTGGTATTTGCTTGCCTTCAGGTAGTCATGTAGCCCAGGTTAGACTAGGACTCACTATAAAGCCTAGACTGGTTTTAGACTGGAGATTCCCTTCCTCATTCTCCCACGTGCTGGGATTATAGGCCTGGGACACTATGCCCACCTAATACATTTTCTATTATTCTTTCTCTACACCCCTAAACACAACTGTATGGTAATTCTAAAAAGCTACTAGAGACCTCTCAAAGTCATATTTAACATGCCTAAAGTATGAGTAACTCTATGAAGCAGACCATTTAGGACTTCAGAAATGTTTCATTCCCAGGGATGCTTTGGTTTTGCTGTCTTGGGGAGATCCTTGTGAGTGTGATTTTATAGCAAATTCAGAAAACATAAATTTACTCATTTTCAGAACACAGCTTTTCTCTCCTCTGTGTGTAGCTTCTGTATGTGTACACATGGACATGTATGTTAATAGTGAATTCCATCATCATGGATTTTCTCAGATATTATTTTCAGAAATAAAAATCACCAACTTGGGTATCAAATAACTCCTCTTAATTGAGGGTGGATTTTCTAATGCTGCTTTTTTTCTTGTTAACCCAGAAAGAGAAGTAAGGTTTGGGGGAAATATATATATATAGAGAGAGAGAAATGGGAGTCTCTCACTATGTAGTCTTGGATTGTTTGGAACTTGCCATATAGACTAGATTTGCTTGGTTTTGCACAAATACCTGCCCATGCTCTTCTTATGCATACATGTATGGAGAAATGGCAGTGACATAGCTTGAAGTGTGTTTAGAGCTGTGGCGTGTGGAGCTGTCACAAAAGCCTTCGTGAAGGTCGCGTGTCAGCTGAGCCCTGGAGACTGGTAAATTTCCGTAAGGGAAGATTTAGGATGAAAAGACACGTGGGACACAAGACACAGAGCTGCACGGGGAATGAATAAGCAGTCCCATGTAGTCTCTATCCTGGGCAGGAATATGGGGATATGGGGGAAAGGACGGAAAGATAAGAACTAGGCCAGAGGAATTAAATCCCTGGTCAGGAAGTTCTTTTCTTTTCCGGTATTGTTGGGTTGAAAAGAAAGGCTTTGAATGTGCTAGACAAGTTCTCTACCACTGAGCTGCATTTCGAGCCCACAGCTCAAAATGTTGTAGCTGTATTTGGTAGGCAATGAAAAACTACTCGAAAACGTTAGGGAATACCATTTCTAGAGCACGTTTGTTGAACGAGATGTAAAAAGTATATTGCAACTTTATAACCACTTGGCAGTGTGGATGGTATGAATGTGCAGAATAACCCCAAACTCAGATCATCATGGTTGCAAGGCTCAAACTCAGCTTGTCCGTCCTGTTGAAAACAGGACCAGTGGCGACCCTGGCTGAGAGTAGAGGGGAACAGGGGCAAGGAGCTATGTTGAGAGGAAAATTGGTTCCCGGTGGGAAAGATGATGAAATGGACTGGAGAACTGAGGTCAAAAGTGTCTCAGATACTACCCCAGAGCAAGAGGTAATTCATTTCAGATTTCTTTTTCCTCCAGGAAGCCTCCAGTTTAAACAGCTCATGGGGCTGGAGAGATGACTCCCTGGTTTAGAGCGCTAGTTGCTCTTACAGAGAACCCAGGACCCAACATGGTGGCTCACAGCCATCTGTAACTCCTAGTTCCAGGGGGCCTGACAGCTTCTTCTGGACTCCATAGGCACTGCGTGCACATGTGCACAGACTCATACACAGGCCGAACACCTAAAGATATAAAATAAATAAATCTTAAGTTGAAAATGATTAGAAAAATAAACAAGTCCTTCTATTCCTCGGGGGCGAGAGAGAGGTCTTTAATGAAATAAAACAGACTGCCAACAGATATGCAATTTCTAGCTGATTGCTAAAGCAGATTTTCATTCTGAAAATTTCCAAAAGCCACCATTTAAAAGTGTGATGTGGCACAAGGGATGGATTAGTCAACCTGGGTGTTCTTAGTCTCTATATCACTGGGCGTTGGGATGTGGTTAAAAAGAGAATTCTCCCTGATATTGCCAACACAGCGGGTGACTACAGGCGCCTTTCTCAGAATTGTGGAAATTCTGAGATACCCTCTGATCATCTTTCATTCTAGGAATTCTGTAACCAAACCTTCATCCCTGTAGAGTCAAAAGCAAAAGGTGTGGAAACCCAGTAAGGTGACACGCTTGTCTAATTGTCCCTTCTGGTAAAGGCTGCTGCCCACCCCAGAATTTCCCATCTTTACTCTTGTTATTCTGACCCATGCTTCGCACGTGATCGTTCAGTGTCTCCACACTTTAGAGCCACCGTGGCTGTGTTCCTCTTCAGAACAGACCCTGGAGAGATGGGCTTTTGCCAAGCATTGGCAATGCTTAATGAAAGAGTCATGACTTTTTTTTTAAGTGTCTTAAATAGACAGATAGGTATAGAATCCACGCTTATGCTCCATTTAGCTTTGAGAACTGAAAAAAAAAAAACCATAATTGATTCCATGCACTTATGTATCAACTGGCTGTGCTCTGAGAGAACAGCTTGTGTGTTCTACAGCTCCACCACTCCATTCCCCCCAAAGACAAGGACTCTTGGGATTTTTGTGTTCACGTGGAAATGTGTGCATATGAATGATGGGGGATCAACTTTGGTATTCATCTGCCTGCGCCATTCACGTGAGTTTGCTTTATCATTTGGGAGTTTTTATTGCTGTTGTCTGGAGATAGGTTTTTGTTTGTCTTTTGCTTGCCCGGGGCTACATGGTTGGGCGAGGATGCCTGGGCAGAGAGTTTCAGGAATCTGCCCATTTCTTCTTTCCCAGGACTGGCATTAAAGGTATGACTGCTGCATCCTGCTTTTCTTTTCTTCATTTTTTTATAATATTTTATTTTAGGTGCATGAGTGCTTTGTCTGCATGTTTATATGTGCACCACACAACTACCTAGTACCCTCAGAGGTCAGAAGAGGACATTGGATTCTCTGAGACTGGAATTACAGATGGTTATAAGTTCCCAGGTGGTGCTGGGAAGTGAACTTGGATCCTCTCCAGGATCAATAAGTGTCCTTAAGTGCTGAGCCATCTTTCCAGCACCCATACTCAGCTTTTCTCTGGGCACTAGGGATCATACCTATGCAGCAAGCACTTTACAAACTGAGCCATCTCCCCAGCCCCGGAGATGTGTGCACACATACACACAAGCACACACACTCAAAAACTTTGAGAGTTCTAAATACTTTTGTGTAATTTCTTGTGGAAATCATTCCTGTGCTAGCAATGAATGCCATGAAGGTAGACTGTACCTCCATACACTAGGTTAACACCCCATTTTCCATAATGCCTGGTAATGTACATAAATTTCACAAAGTATGAATTTCCTTAAGAAGTAGAGCATGCCAGTCAGGTGGTGGTGGTGCACACCTTTAATCACAGCACTTGGGAGGCAGAGGCAGGTGAATCTCTGTGAGTTTGCGGTCAGCCTGGTCTACAGAATGAGTTCTGGGACAGGCTCCAAAGCTACAGAGAAACCCTGTCTTGAAACCTGCCTCCCCCCAAAAAGAAAAGAAAGAATGAATGAAAGGAAAGAAGGAAGGGAGAAAGAGAGAGAGAGAGAGAGAGAGAGAGAGAGAGAGAGAGAGAGGAGGACGAGGAGGAGGAGAAGGAGGAGGAGAGGAGAGGAAAGGGAGAAAGAAAGAAAGAAAGAAAGAAAGAAAGAAAGAAAGAAAGAAAGAAAGAAAGAAAGAGAGCAAGCATACTAGCAGTGGTCAATTAGGAGACAAATGAACTTTTAAAGAAGTGGAGTTTGGAGCAAACACCTAATGATGTTAGAAGAACCAAAAGCAAGATCTAGGAAGCCACAGCTTTCGGGAAAATTCTTGCTGCAGGAGAAGGTTGATAGAGATCTCTTGAAATCCCCTTCCAGCTCCAACATTCTATGTCCAGAATTCTGGAAATAAAAACATTCTCCACAGAAAGCATTTTTATTCTAGGGTACTGTTGGAAATCAGAGAAGTTACCAACCAAAGACAAGCCCAGTAGGATATGGATTGAAAGGTCACCCAGCATCAACAGACCAGAGTCTGATAGCTCAGTTCAGGTTATTTCCCACTCTCATTGTAGCATGATTACAATTTCCGCATTGCTCAAGCTGTGGGTGGAGGGTAAAAACATCACTGTGTTTTGGTGAAGTCTTCTTAGGCTTATTTGCTTTCCAAGGGAATTTATTCCCTCAAGTGATGCCCTTGTTTCTCAAAAGGACTGTGGAGCTATCTCTCTTCTCTTTCTGAGCCATCCCCTGGGAGAAAAAAAGAACACCCTCATTCAGTACATCACTTCAAAAAAAGTTATAAGCCCCAAGGCTGAGATGCCTTGGGAGTTAGGAGCACACATTACTTTTGATGAGTTCAGTTCCTGGGAGGCTCACAACTGCCTGTTTAGAACCAGTGACCTCTTCTGACCTGCATGTACTTATGGACACACACATAAATAAAAAATAATTCTTTAAAAATGTTATAAACCCTTCATCTCTAAATGGGTTTTAAATAAAGGCTGGACTAGAACCCAGGTCTCTTGAATATTGGCCCAATATTTCCTGTACATCTTTATCCTGATTCTCAGAAGTGATATCCCTTCCTTCATCCAGCCATCATTCATGTATTAGGATTATAGGGATGAGAAAAGGTACAGCCCTTGTTCTTTCACAGGGAAGATTAAATGTCTGCTGAGGGGCTCCTATTTTGAAGACTGCCAAGGGAGAGTCAGTATCAGCAGGGAGCAGTATCAGCAACATTCCATTCCATACCAATTCCCCGCCATGTTTTCAAGGAAGGCACCCATCTGCAGGGAAAGCAATAGTTAAGTCATCCCTGGAATTTTAGATAATTTCTACTCTAATGTTGTTTGTTGGAGGAGGCCAAAGTAGATATAAATATTGTAACTGTAATTCTTGCTTGATACCTGTTCTGTTATATGTAATTTTACTATGCTAAAGTTAAAGCCTTCCTTTTTATTTAGACAGAAAGGGGGAGGTGATGTATGCTGTGAATATGGTTTATTACCAATGGTTAATAAAGAAGCTGCTTTCGGCCAATGGCTTAACAGAATATAGCCCGACTGAAAGAAATATATATAGAGAGAGTAGGCAGAGTCAGTGAGAACCATGTAGCTGCCCACAGGAGACAGACACCTCTACTGGCGCCCACCGGAACCTTGCTGGTAAGCCACAGCCTCATGGTGATACATTAATAGAAATGGGTCAATTTAAGATATAAGAGTTAGCCAGATATATGCTTAAGCTATTGGCCAAACAGTATTGCAATTAATACAGATTTCTGTGTGATTATTTTGGTCCTGGACATCTGGGAACAAGCAAGCAGCCTCCCCCAACAGTTGTTCAGATAGTTTTTGGCTATTTGATTTTATGGTCATCTTGGGATTTCCCTTTGTCAATAAGAGAACACAGGTCTCACTGGGGACTGGCTGAGGAACAGTGTTGCCCAATACCAGCTGCACACTAGAGTGTGCATCTGGGATGCTTGTGAAAGTGATGACTGAGACTTCTTAAGACCAGTGAAGCCAGACTCTCTAGGGAGAAAAACCAGACATGCCCATGACATTGTTTGTTATGTCTTCAGACAATGAAGACACAGTGAGGATTGATACCCAACTAACACTTTAGAGAAGGAGAATAATGGCCCAGCCAGGCATGGTGTGTACACCTATAATCCTGCACTTGGAGACTGGTGCAGGAGGATTGTGAGTGTGAGACCAAAGCTCCACAGTGAGACTGTTTTAAAATGAACAAACCACAAGAAGAGAAGGAAGGGGGAAGTGGGAGAAGGAGAAGGGGAAACATAAACGATTCCCACGTTGGTCTGATTTCGTGATTTCACTTTTGTTCACTGAGACTAGAGAAGAACTTCCCACACTTTACAGGACTCCTGGAGATATTGTTCTAAAGCACTCTTTTTGGATAGGGATTTGGTTGCTTGAAATTCTAGCTCAAACAGGCTCCAACATGAGGCCTGTGTTGTCAGTGCCTGGGCCCTGTTGTGAGCAGCAGGCTCTCAGGTAACAGAAGGCATGCACATTACCTACCCACACAGAACTCGAGACTGAAACGGGAAGCAACTCCAAAGAAGATCAAATGTTAATCAAAGGTTGCAAGATCTGTATAACACAGCCTATGAATGTTGTGCGTGGTCAGAATATAGAGAGCAGAGTGCTGCCTGGTTAACTAAGGAAGACCTCTGAGAAGGGCTTTTGGAGAACCAAGCTCAGAAGGGTGCTTAAGAATAACAGATGTTAGAAGACAGTATTGATACGGTCTTCCTGTATACGTGGACCGCTATCCATGCATGGCAAACGAAAGACTGAGGAACTGAACAGAACAACCAAACAGATAAACTACATCTGTCATATATACTACATATACATGCTTACAAATGTGTGTCTGAAGAAAATGAGGGCCAGGTACATAGTGGTTCTCTGATAAAATTTAATAATTTCCCCACATAAAAAAGACGAACATGGTGATGTATGTTTGCAATCCAATGCTGAGAAAGCAAAGCAAATCCCTGGGGCTTGCTGGTCTACCGGCCAAATCGGCAGGCTGGTGGAAAACGATATCTCAAAGGGAAAGGTGGATCACTTCTGAGGAATAGCACTGAGGTTGATCTCGGGCTTCCACATGCACACACATGACAGATGTGCCCTCATGGGTGTGTGTAATAATAATAATAATAATAATAATAGTAATAGTAATAATAATAATAATGCTTCTGCTCAGACAAGACTGTGCGTGTCCCTCATCCTACTCTAATCCTTCCACACCTACAGGTGTTACTTGTCTCTAGTAGATCTCTTCTACATGATGGATTACTGACTAGCTTTGCCAGTATCACATGACATCCCTGGCTATGGTCAACGCCAGGGCTTCTAACCTGATACCCGACTTCATCTAGGCTTCAGTCAGTCACTCTCAAGGCAGTAGCAGGCAGGAGGCTTAGGTTCACATGCCTGGACAGTAAGTGATTTCAACGAAGAAGCAGCGTTTTATTTTTTCTTTAAAATTTTTAAAAGATTTTAGTATATTTTCTGTGTATAAGTGTGTGTGTGTGTGTGTGTGTGTGTGTGTGTGTGTGTGTGTGTGTGCTCCATGGATGTGCTTGGTGCCCAAGGAGGCAGAATAAGGGATTGATTGGATCCCCTGAAACTGGAATTATGAAACGTTGTGTGCCATAATGTGGGTGCTGGGAACTGAACCCGGGTCCTCTGCAAGAGAAACAAGTGCTCTTGACTACTGAACCATCTCTCCAGCTCCAGAAGCATTTTAAACAGTGATGATAACAACGAAAGGTTGTGTTAACTGTCTATGTGTAGTTTTTCAGGTATTGTGTTAAATCAATATCTCTTGGGTCAATTTTCAAAATAAGATAGTTCTGCCAGGCATTGTGGTTTATGCCTTTAAGTCCAGCACTTGGGAAACCAAGGCAGCAGATCTCCATGGATCTCTTCTACATAGAGCAATGGTTCTCAACCTTCCTAATGCTGCGACCTTTTAATACAGTTCCTCATGGTGTGGTAATCCAACCATAAAATTATTTTCGTTGCTACTTCATAATGGTCATTTTGTTCCTGTCATGTATTGTAATGTATTAGTTAACCCACAATCACAGGCTGAGAACCGCTATCATAGAGAGTTCCAAGCCAGTCAGGGCTATATAGTGAGCCTCTGGCTCTCAAAAAAAAAAAAAAACCCAAGTAGTTCTTACTATCTCCACTTTATACCTGACAAACTTTGTCTTTGATCAGTGAAACCAGCAGCTGATGTAACACAACTAGAACGGTTCTAGAATTTGAGTTTGTAGCATCTCTGCCTACCACCTGCCTTACAGAGCAGCTCCAGGGTCTAGCAGAATGGCCTACCTGATGGATCTCTTGCATTTCGTTGTGTGCGTGAGTATGTGTATGTGTGTATTCATGTGCATGTATATACACGTGTGTGGAGATTAGAGGTCAACATTCTATCTTCTTTTATCTCTCCATCTTATTTCTTTTCATTTTTATTTTATTTATTTTCGAGACAGGGTCTCTCTCTGAGCCTGACCTGCTCAGCTAGACCATCTGGTGAGAAAGCCCCAGGGGATCCTCCTGTCTCCCACAGCCCCGCTGCTACTGCTGCTGGGGCTACAGGCCGACATCACCATTACCACACTCAGATTTTCCCGTGGGGCGTAGGGCTCCCAACCAGATCCTCATGTTTTCACAGCCCTTTACTGCCCGGCACAGCCTCAGCCTCGTTTTTCTTTCTTTCTTTCTGAAACGCAGTCTTATGTAGCCCAGGCTGGCTTAGAAATTCATGACGTCAAAATCTTGATCCCTCTCCTCGACTTCCAGGTGCTTGGATTACAACCACATACCACTACATCTCAGTCTGGTAGAAGCTCTTCAGGACCCACCTTGTCCTTAGAACCCATACTCTCTGGATCCTGCTGTTTCCTTTGCAGCTTTTTCTACCTGTTTTCCTTTTGCTGCTTTAACAGAGCAGCCTGGGGTGCTTTCCTTGCATCTGACTGAGCTTCACAGAAAGCGCCGTAGCCGCGTCTGCCTCGGAAGCCCACAGAACAGAGGAAATTCTGAGCACCTCTGGTCATGAGTCACCACACCTTGTTCAGGAATTGCCATCTCTGCCCACAAAGTCACCCACTGTTTTCTGTTTGGGACCAAAATAGATACCTCCTTCAGAAACTGGCTTTCTTTTGTGCTCCCAGTAATAAAAAACAAAAGACAAAGATGGGTACGTGCCTCTCAGGGCTGACGGAGAAGCTGCTGTAAAGGTAGATGTGACAGGAGGAAGAAACAGTGACAAGGGACATCCTATGCATGGGGCTGAGCTTCTGATTATTTCTCTGTCTATCTCTTGGTCCAGTCATTTTCTCACTAATTCATTCCCCATGTATTGAGCACCTACTGTGTGTGAGTCACAAAGTCAGAGGTGAGTAAAACCTACCTCTCGGCCTCCAGGAGCTTATCGGGAGAGAAATACTGCCTGGACTCCTGACATCCAAGCCAAGGGCTGAGATGCAAGTACAAACACAGAGATGATGTACACGTAGGCCATTGTCCATTACTCCCGTGAGACCAGCACACCAGAAGCCTGTAACTCTCTCCCATTACACTAACATCTAGAGCAGAAAGAAGGGCCCAGAGCAAGGTTTTGTCAGCATAGATCGCTGGAATTATTAGGATCCGATACTTTGCATTTGGAACTTAAAACAGTGTGGACAGAGGTTGTGCACTTTGTCTGGCTCAAGAGATTCCTTGCAGGAACATCTCAGGTAGGATATATGTGGAGTCCTAATCCTGTAGGAACAAGAGTATTTCCACGGCCTCATAGATCTTCCAGGCACCATCTACAGGTCAGCTGCCACACGTCTGAGTACGTATGGAGTTTCCTCCTGTCCTCAACACCTATGGCCTTTTCCAGGAAGGAATGAGAAAAGGGAAGGCGAGAGGGAGGGAGGGAAGGAACCTTATTAACCCAGTTCTTACTGTTAGTGAGTTTCCCTTTCCTCCTCCCCTCCTCTGTCTTCTTTTCCCTTCCCTTCCCTTCCCTTCCCTTCCCTTCCCTTCCCTTCCCTTCCCTTCCCTTCCCTTCCCTTCCCTTCCCTTCCCTTCCCTTCCCTTCTCTTCTCTCCCCTTCCCTTCCTTTCTCTCCCCTTCCTTTCCCTTCTCTTTCCCCTTTTATTGTGTTAAGGATCTATCCCAGAACCTTAAACAGGCTAAACTATGGCTTAAACACTTTACTGCTGAGTATATCTTTAGAGACAGGGATTCTAACTCAGACTGATCTCGAACTTTCTAAGTCTAAGCTGACCTTAAACTCATTCCCTTCCTTCCTCAGCATCTCCCGAGCTCCGGGATGGCAAAGTTTATCATCAGTTTAGGCTTTTGTTTTTATTATTTTGTGTGATGCTGAGAATTAAACCCAGGCCTTCATCCATGCTAAACAAACACTTTGCCACTGAGCTGTGCTAACACTATTTCATAAAGCAGAGAAGCAGTGCTTCTTTTAAGATGTATTTATAAACTATAACAATAATAAATGAATACATACAAACATATGATACATACATATAAATTAAATTAGCCCCCCAAACTGGCTCATGTCCCCAGGGAAAGAGGTCAGTTTATCATGCTACTGGGTAATGGCAAGAGAAACATTTCTAAAAGTTTTGTTTAAAGTCCCCCAACATCTATGGTGACGTCAACCTCTTCCTGCCCAGCACCTTGAGAGTTTCCAGGGAGTTTTGGGGCCAGTGGCTTGACACCGGGTTGCATGCTTGACACTTGCTGACAGTGGGCAGGCTGTGGTGGCTTTCCCCGCCAAGCTTGTCAACTCAGCTGAGCATCTGCTTCCTGCCCTTGTGGTAGTGACACGTCTGTTCAGAGCCTAATTTAGAGCAAAAAGAACCTTTGTGAAGAGAAAACTCCTCATTTAAAGAAAAGGAAAACAAGCTTCTTAAGAGTCTTTTTAGAATAAAAGGACAATGTCCTCAGAGATCCCACTAGTACCCCTGACGGAAGGCACACCTGAGGGCTCTTGATGTTCAGTTTTTCACATAGGTTTCCCTGTCTGGGACCAGCCAATCCATTACGTGCCCTTTCTCACTGCTTCCTCAGGTTCTGCTTCTCTGAGGCAATTTTTAGCTCTTAAGGCTGAGGAACTGTTGTCCAGGCTCCAGAGGCATCTGACTGCCGTCGTACTCCTTAGAGGATACAATCGCAGCCGTAGGTAGCTAGGTAGGCTGTCTAGCCACTGAGCTCGGGGGTGTGCCTGTCTCCACCTTGTCGGTTCTCTAATATGGGGATTTGAAAGTGCACAGCCATACCAGAGTCTATGGGATGCTGGGGAAATGCCCTCAGGCCCTCACGCTTGTGCAGCAAACCCACAGAACCATCTCCCGGCCTTGGTTTCATGTTTCAACACAGATTCCTATTATAATATACAGCATAATATATGTTCTTATACTATGGCATTGGCAATGCTTAGCACAGTTACTCCTGGTGCCTCTTATTTTCCATAGCTTTTTGTTTTGTTTTCTGTTTCTCTTCTAATCCTAAATTGCTATCCTACACCATATTTACTTTTCTGGTTATTTATTTATTTATTTTATTGTTTATCTCTCTATTTTTTTTATTTATTATTTATTTGAGACAGGGTCTTGCTATGTATTCCTGACTGACCTAGAACTCACCACAGAGATAGGCTGGCCGTGGACCCACGGTGATCACATGACCGCACAAGCACTGGGCCTACAAATCAGGGGAAATCCCACCGATATCCATTTGAAAAATCTCCTCATCAACACAATTTAACTTCTCGGAAGGTTCTGTCTCTTTCCAGAAGGCTGTGGGTGAGATTTACCAATTTAGCACATCTCTGCTAAAAATATGCCTCTTTCCCAAGAAAGCAGTTTCCAAGATTTGAGGGGAAAACTCTTTAGTTTTCAGAGAAAGAGCAGGGATGTTTCTTCCCCGCCTGTTTTCTTCTTCTCCTCCTCCTCCTCCTCTTTAAATCTGATAACACGTTAATTTAAATCAAGTTGACATTCTGTGGTAAATTTGTGGTTAACTCTTTCAAGTACTGAAGCTTGTTTTCAGTGAGGAGACTGAAGAGTGAGAACAATCCAGGCCCAACCACTCAAAGGCTGAATGAAGCGTTATAGATCCTCAGACCTGACAATTTAGAGAGAGCGACGTGTGACAGGGGATACTCTCAACGGCTTGCTTCTGTTTCTTTCTAAGAGCAAATTCTTAGTTCTTCTAGGTCTACTGTTTGCTGTTTGTGTAATTACCTTGTGTCCAATGAAGGCACAAGGATTTCTCCAAAGGGGTCTTACTGGTGAGTTAGTTACTTATTCCTCTTTGATGCAACCCGAGAGAGCTGACCTCAAAAACTGGGTCAAATGACACAGGACTCACAGAGGAGCCAGACTAATTTCCAGGGAGACGCCACCATACAAGCATTGCTTATTGTTTATTTTCAGGGTCTTCACTTGAGTTTTTAGAAACTTCTTGAGCCTAGCATGATGGTGCACGCCTTTAAGCTCAGCACTCAGGAGGCAGTGGCAGGTGAATCTCTGTGAGTTCAAGGCCAGCCTGGTCTACAAAAGGAGTTCCAGGACAGCTAGGGCTACACAGAAAAAAAAAAAAAAACAACTTTGTCTCGAAAAACTAGACAGGTGGTGGTGGCACAGGCCTTTAATCCCAGCAGCACTTGGGAGGCAGAGGCAGACAAATCTCTGTGATTTGAGGCCAACCTGGTTTACAGAGTAAGTTCCAGGACAAGCTCCAAAGCTATACAATGAAACTGTGTCTCGAAAAACCAAAAACCAAACAAAAACAGACAAAACTTCTTTTTAGTAATGACTGCTTTAAGAGATTTTTTTTTCTTCTAATCATGTGTGTGTGTGTGTGTGTGTGTGTGTGTGTGTGTGTGTGTGTGTGTATACAGGGTCTCACTATGCAGTACCTAGCTGTCCTGGAACTCAGTATGGAGACCAGGGTTGTCTAGAACTCACAAAGACCCACTTACCTCTGCCTTCCAAGTACTGGGAGTGAAGGAATATGCCACCATAACTGGCTTTCATGACTATTCCTTTAATCATTTTTAGATTCTTTCTTTCTGTACTATTGACATGACCATATATATTTTCACCTTCAAAGTTGTGAATTAATCAATAGTTTTTCCACTACCATCCATCATTACAGAGATAAATTCTAATCAATCAGAATATTAGTTTTTATCATACATGGCTAAAGCTGAGTAAGAATATCATAATATTCTGACATCTGTTTATATAAGTGAGACTTTCCTATGATCATTTTCTCTGCAGTGTGTTCCAGGTTTAATAGAAAGACTACAATAACCATGTAAAAGGCATTGGAAAGGATCATTAACCATCCGTGGTGATCTGAAAGAGAATGGCCCCATAGGCTTAAATATTTGATGGAATTGTTTGGGGCAGGATTAGGAGGGATGTCCTTGTTGGAGGAGGTATACAACAGGGGCAGGGGTGTGCTTTGAAGTTTCAAAAGACTCCTGTAATAGCCCGTGTTTTCTCTATCTCTCTCTTTCCCTCTCTCCCTGCCTCCCTCCCTGTCTCTCTCTCTCTCTCTCTCTCCCTCTCTCTCTCTCTCTCTCTCTCTCTCTCTCTCTCTCTCTTCTCTCTCTTCTCTCTCTGTCTCTCTCTCTCTCCCCCATGGGTGTGGACCAAGATGTGAGCTCTTAGCTGTTCTTTTGTTCTGCCATCATAAATTCTAACTCTCCAAACCATAAGCCAAATCAAATGTTTTCTTTGTAAACTGCCTTGGTGGTCCTGATGTCATATCACAGTAATAGAAAAGTAACTAAGATACCCTCTGAAACAGTTTACACTAAACATCTGGTACTTACTTGTTCCTGAGTTGACTTTTTTAACTGATTGATATCTTTATTAATTATATTTCTACTCTTTGCTCAATTTCTTTCTTTTTCTCTTTCTAAGACAAGGGCTGGACTTGAACTCACAATCCTGCTTTCTTTTGAGTTTTTGGTGGATTAATAGCTACATCTCCCTTTTCTTCGTATTGTTGTTCAGTTGTGCTTGCTCCTTCTAGTCCTGGCTATTTTCCGAATCTATTTAAATGAACAGCTTTTAATTTGCCTGACATTCTTTATTTTTTTTTTCTGTAATAGCCCATGTTCTTCTTGTAGCCTTTGTATCTTTTATCTCCTTTCTTTAATTCTATTAAATTCTAGTGTTTTTAACTTCCTTCAATAAATATTTAATTGGACAAGGCTTGTTCTTTAATTAAGCATGCATTTTCCTTTGGGATTGTAAGCCTCCCTGTAGGGACGGTGCTGGCTGAGTTCGGCAGGATTTTATGCTTTTTGTGTTCCTTGCCATTCTGTGTAGAGTGTTTTACAGAGTGAGTTGTGAGTTGGCTTTTGATCCACGAATTTATTTGGAACTTAAAGCTTCCTTTTCAAAATGTGTTAAGTTGTATTGTTGTTTGTGGTTTTGCTTTCTGTTCTTAACTTCTACTTTCATTACACCGTGGTTAGAAAATGAATCTGTGTGATACTTACTCTTTGATACTTGTAGAAACCACCTCTGATGCCTAGTAAGAGTTCAGTTTTTGTGAAGGTCCCAGGTGTGGTAAAGAGAATGCACATTTCCTATGCATTGGGCACACAGCTACACAAGTCAAGCTTACTGACAATTAGCAGGACCTTCTTAGAGCCTTCTCCTGACAGTGGTCCTTGATATATCCGTTTATTGTGTAGTGAGTGTTGAGTTTAATTCTAGTAATTGAGGTTACTCTTGTGATTTTCTGGGCTGCATTTGGTAGCTTCTGATTGGCTGAGTGCTGAAGGACCTGCTTTGACTGTGGTATCCCCACAAGTGGGGTCGCTCTGGTGGTTCAAGAGCTGTGTAATAGGCTGTGCAGTATACGAGATGCATTGTCTCCGGTCAGTGCTGTAGACTCAGCACTGTGCCTCTTGGAGGAATATAAAAGTGATTTGTGCAACAGTGCTTTTTTGTTTGTGTAAAAGTGAGTGAGATGTGCTACTTCTCCCTTGTAACATACAGTCTTGAGTCTTCAGCCCTGATCCCAACCCCACTCCTCTGCACCTTGGAACTTTTGTCTCCATTATTCATGGTCAGATATCACCTACATTTGACTAAGTAATGGAGGGAATAGGTTGTAAATTCTCTCATCTGAGATAGGAGTATATCTCGACTCCTACCCTATGTGTTCCAATGTTGGGCTTGATCTCCAGCACCAATAGTAACATCATTGGCTCAGAAGCAAATCGTGTTCTAAACATACAACAAAAACCTATTAAAATAACATCTACAACACCAATGGCCATAAGAAAGTGAAGAGCTAATATCAAACACCTAGAAAAGATATACAATAATGAAAGCAGAATTATATAAAAAAGGAATAAAAACAAGAAATAGAAAATACAATTAAGTGATAAATAAAATAGATAAAGGAGTGAGAAAAATATTGAGGGAAAACAAAGACAAACTCAAAGCAAGCAAAACTAAGCAAGCTGAAGCTTCCTTCTTGCCTAGATAATGGAAATACTTCTTTCCCCAACTTTTGGTTTCAGATATCACCAGAGTTGTGTGTGTGTGTGTGTGTGTGTGTGTGTGTGTGTGTGTGTGTGGTGTTGGGGATGGACCTTGTCTTCTAGTCAAACAGGTCAAACCAGATGGTACAGTACAGATACTTAGCTCTGGCCTCCTTGCCAATGAGCACTACAAGGCTGTATTCACCCCCACTGAGCTACATCTGCAAACCCCAGCACCTGTGACTGTAGGCACCCCCAGATTGCTATTCTCACTGGCTGAAATTGTCCATGTGCTTGCGGGAGTGGAAAATGTCCAAGTCATGGCTAATGCTCTAAATGTCTCAGAACCTCTGAGCATGGAGAGCCTGGTGAATCAAAGCAATCGGTGCTGAGGTGAGTGAGGGCGGGCACCGGCCACAGTGACTGACTTACCCTCCACCTCCAACAAATCCTCTTCTGCTGCCTCTGCTTATCAAGGAAGTGCCTTCCAGTTCCCTCTGCAATGTAGACCCTGCTTTCTCCCACACAGACCCTGATCTGTAAAGTGAGTCCAAGTCACAGTTGGTTTCCTGGGTCTATATGGAATTTTTGTGTGACCACATACTGAGCCAGTCAAGAAGGAAGGCCACTGGAACTTAGAGATATTAAAGGACAATAGCTCGTGCTGGCAGGACAGCTCAGCAAGTAAAGGTACTTGACAGTATGCCTGATGACCCAATCCTTGGGACACAGAAAACTGAGTCCTGCAGGTTTTCCTCTGACCTCTACAAATGTACTGTAGCATATGAATGCTCATATACATACACATAATGAATAAGTCAATCAACAAATAGAAAAGAACACATGATCAGGTAGAGTGGCACACGCCTTTAATCTCAGCACTTGGGAGGCAGAGGCAGGTGGATCTCTATGGGTTTGAAGCCAACCTGGTCTATAGTGTGAGTTCTAATCTAAGACAGAGCTACATAGGGAGACTCTCCCTCAAACAAACAAACAAAAAAACACAACCCCTGCCAAAAAAAAAAAAAAAAAAAAAAAAACCTCTACACATCAGACATTTAAAGGACCATATTTTAAAAAGAAGAACACAGAAATTTATGATTTCTCAGTAAGTAAGATTACATTCTAACCACAATGGGAAAGCAGAGTGCTTGAATGTGTGCACGCCAGTGTTCAGCTGCCTCCTCGTTTTATACAGTTCAAGAGCTCCTGCTCAGGGAGCAGTCAGTCCACAATTAAGATGGCTCTTCTAACATCAATTCATGCAATCAAGACAATCCCTCACAGTACGTTCTGTGACCTACCCTCACAGAGGCTACCCTTAACATCTAGACAATTTCTCACTGGTGTGGCCAGATGCTTTCCTCCTAGGTGACAACACTGACCATCACACTAACCTGTTATGTGCAAGAGGATGCAGTAAAGAAATGACTGTCATGACTGCTCTATGGTATAGTTAAGGTTTTTACTGTAGATACGAGGGAGGGAAGAGAGAAAAAGAAGCAGACTGAAGGTGACCAGGGCTAGGGAAGCAGGAGAGAATAGTGGAGATAGCAAGAGATCATCACTATTCAAAAGAGGAGAGAGAAAGAGAGAGAGAGAGAGAGAGAGAGAGAGAGAGAGAGAGAGAGAGAGAGAGAGAGAGAGAGAGAGAGAGAGAGAATAAGACAGTAAGAGTAAAAGCAGGAATGGTAAAGAATAGTGAGTTAAAAGGAGGGTGAGCAGCTATGGGGAGGGAAGGGCCAGGAAATTGTCATGGGGGCTTTGAAATATGCAACAGGTACTTGTGATGCTGAAGGAGCCTGGAGGCCAGCGTGTGCTTTTGATGTGCTGATAGGCACCAGGTAGCCATATGTTCCTTCTGTCAGAGGTCAGGGAAATGACTCCTTTTGGCAGAAGGGAACCTGTTTCACTAATTCCTGAGGAATGCTGGCTTTATCTAAAGGCCAGAAATCCTCCTATAGTCCAGGTTGAGCTCTGGATATTTGAACCGTGGTGAGACATGCCACCTTCCTTCTCTCTGTTGATGGTATTTGGGAGGTGATTGTCATATAGGAGATCATGGACCCATGGTGGCATTAGTGGCTTTACAAGAAGAGGAGACAGTCAAGCTACCACTCATGTGATACCTTCTGCTTTTTAATGATGTAACAGGAAACTTCTCACCAGATGCCTAGCAAATGCCCATGCTATCTCCTGGAGTCTAAGCCTAAGCCTTAGACTGCCCAGCCTCTAGGACTATAGGCCAAATAAATTTCTATTCTTCATAATTTACCCAGTCTTGGGCATTTAATTACAGCAGCAGAAAAATAAACAGGTTCAAAACTATTACAACTTCTTAATTAAAAAAAAAAAAGCTCTGATAATACTGTTACGTTTTTAGCTGGTTCAAGCCTCTGCTGTGTGGCTCCCCCAGAATTTATGAACTGTAATAACCAGGAACATCTTTCCAGGTCAGGTTAATAAGAGGACCACCTAAAAGTGGGAGGTCTCATTTCCAGGGCAGAAGTTCTGGTCTGTATTTGGAAGGGAGTTAACTGATCACTCACTAGCATCCATCACTCTCTGCTTCCTAGTTATGGGTACCACGTGGTCAGCTGATTCAAACTCCTGCTGCCATGTCTTACCACCATGACGGACTGCACTCTCAAACTATGAGTCTAATGAAATCCTTTCTTCCTTAAGTTGCTTTGAGTATTCTGTTATAGCAAGGAAGAAAATAATACACTGTGTTTTGCAACCCTTCTGCTAGGACGGCTTGTTTTGTCTACTCTGACCTCTAGTCAAAGGTAACCTCATTCCTTTGCCAGGCTTTGAGATAGGGCCCAGGATTCTCCCCAATGGGCTCCATGTCAAAAGCCCAGAAAGACCAAATCCTGTGGCAAAAGGCACTGTCTCAGGGTGTTTGAGAAGCCACTTTGGCCACATGACTAATTGATGGTACAGAGGAAGCTGCCCCCTACTGTTTGATTGGTAACTGGATGGTCCAAGTAAAACAAGGACAAAGTCAACATTCCTTGCCAAGAACTTAGCATATGTTAGGTTAAAAAAAAAAAAAAACCCCGTCCTGGGTCAAAGAGAGCAGAGAGAGGCTTTGTAGTGGTATCGCATCTAGAGATAAACAACAAAGCTGAGTCACATGTTGGGCTTCATTTCTTGTCTTTCCTTTGTTTTGAAAGTGTTTTAGAAGTATTTTGAAAGCATAGAGAGAAGTGGGGCAGCGAGGAGGTGGGAGGTGGCTAATGCCTCAGAGGAGGGCAGTTGCTGGGCTGCATGCGAGTTTTGAGAATCAATGGAGTGGGCTTATGAGGACAAGACTGTTGTGACTCGTGGGAGCCGAGTGATGTGAGTTAGCTCAGATGGTAACAGTCACAAAGAGAAATGGATCACAGGGGAAACGGGGTGCTTTGTCTGTTTATTCCTAACGTTTTGCTTCAAGATTTAGAGATTCATACTCTCTCCTCCTTCTTATTCTTCTGTCCTACCACATTTGAGTTTTCTACTTGAAATAATTTCCTAAAGGTAAAAGAAAGATTTTTTTTTTTGTTTTTCTCAAAGATAAAAATAAAGGCACCCCTTAGACTTTTGGCACTCTCCCACCGCTATGAGAATGTGGTTTGGGTAACTTGACCTCTTGGGACCTCAGTCTCTAGCTGTGAGAAGCGGATGAGAATATCTCCCTTTTGCGGCTGCACAGCGCATTAGAGGCAATACACACAACGCAGAGATCAGAAATTAGAGCTGTTATTACACCTAAAAAAAAAACAAGTGGGGGGGCCTGTGTGCTCTGACTTTGTAGATAATGATCTGAACTGAACCACAACATCAATAAACACTGCCTAGTATGCGTATAGTTAGACAGCCTAGTATGCGTATAGTTAGACAGCCGAGATATCTTCCTGCAAGCCTTTAACGGGGCGGAGAGTGTCCTGTCTCCTGGAGATTACATATCTCTGACATGGAAACATGGAAGGAAGACCTCTGAATTTGGAATCAAGAACTTAGGCTTTTTTTCAGGCTCTTCCACAATTCACAGAAAGGACTAAGACATCAGAGAGAGAAAGAGAGAGAGAGAGAGAGAGAGAGAGAGAGAGAGAGAGAGAGAGAGAGAGAGAGAGAGAGAGAGAGAGAGAGAGAGAGAGAGAGAGAGACTGGTAATACGAAGTGTTTAGGATTCCTTCTCTGACTTCTCTGAGCTGTGTACATGTAATTCTCCTTCATGACCTCTCTGAGAACCTTCTAGACTAATTGTTTTTATTCTTTTTTGGCTGTTGCGCTGTTTCTTTTATGACACCAGAGTGAGAAGAGCTAAGAATAACCCAGATCTACTCCTATGGGATCAAAAGGAACAAACCTCCAGGACTGCCTTTCCATGGACCCTTCTGCCTCGGGGTCTTTGGATAATTTTTGGAACACATTTGGCAAGGCCTTTCAGGGGAGAGAATTACAAGCAAAACTGGGAAAGATTCTTTTAGGAAAGGAAAATCTGTGAGAGTACAGAGTTCTAGAACTTTCTCCCTGTCCCCACATGACCTCCTTGGACACTGGACTAGTCCACTGAACTGTGGAAATTTCCATGATCTTGTGTAGAAAAACACCATCTTGTACTAAAGAATGCCAAGGGGTGCAAAGTTATACCAAAGATAACCTATCTGGCCCTTTTCAAATTATTTGTTTGAAAGGTTCCTTAGCATGTGGTTTGTTACCAGATTCCAGTTATACATAAGATTAATCCTTGACTATTTTTGTTGATGAACTCAAGAGTTTCTAAGTTCAATAATTTTGTTTCAGTGAAATTATAGAAAAATTATTTTTAAAGGATTTTATTTATTACTTATTTAATATGTGTATCAGTGCCTATATGAGTGTATGCACATTTGTGTGTATAGAAGCCTACGCCTGAGTATTATTAAATCCATAAGATGCTACTAAGCACCCCCCGTCACTCTCTACCTATTCCTTCGAGGCAGAACTCTCCCTGAACCTAGGCCTCATGCTTTCTCAGCTAGTCTGGAAACTAGTTAACCCGGGCTGTCCTTCTGTACGACCCCTCGGGGCTGGTGTTGAAAGTATTTACAGGAACACCTGGCTGGCTGCATGGGTGCTGGCGTCCAAACCCTGGTCCTAATGATCATGGAGCACAATCAAGAGCAGCAGCTGACCCATCTCGCCAGACCCCAAACCTGCAGGGCCTATTTTATTTTACTTACCGTGGTGATCACAATTATTTGTGTGTGTGTGTGTGTGTGTGTGTGTGTGTGTTGGGTATATAAGAAAGATTGTTTCTAGAGAAGCTGTGGCACAGATCTGAAGTAACTTGATGAGTTTGACAACTGTGCAAAAAACTCAACACCGAGGTCATTTTACTGTCTGTCTCCTTTGAATTAACCCCCTGCCCACCACAAAAAACCACTAGCCTAATTTCTTTGTGTTCAAACTCTCTCTGTCTCTTTCTTTTTAATTTTATATATGCAGAGTCATACAGTATCTCTAACTTTTTTGATTTAACATTTTTTTATTTAACTATGTTGCGTGTGGTATTAATTCATTCCTTTGAATGTTTGAGCATTTTTTAAAAATTTATACTCTATTCTCACAGTGATAGGTATATAAGTTACTGAGTTGGTTTTGTTGTTTTAGAGATAAGGTCTCTCTAAGTAGCCCAAGCTGGCATCAAACTTATAATTCTCCTGCTGTAGCTTCTTGAGATCTGGGATTATAGGTATTTACAACCATGCCCCTCCTTGGATTGGCTAGTATCAGGCTGCTGGAGGTCACTGTAAAATCTCCCTACGTGCACTTTACTTCACTGCTTTTAGACAAATACTTTGGGGTGGAATTGCTAGACCATAGTGCAAGTTTATACTAAATTTTATTTGAAATATTTTCATTAACATTTTTTAGATTTATTTTATGTTGATGAGTATTTTGCCTACATTAATATGTGTGCACCATATCCATGTCTGGTCATCACAGAGTTCAGAAGACAGCATCATATCTTCAGGAATGGAATCCCAAAGAGTTGTGAGCCACAGTGTGCATCCTGGAAACCAAATCTGAATCCTCTGCAAGAATACCAGCTCTTAATAGCTGAGCCATCTCTCCAGCCCTGTTTTAAATAGCTTAAACCAGTGCTCTTAACCTCTGAGCCATCTCTCCAGCCCCAGTAGCTTCTGTCTCGATAACTAGTTTTACTGACGATCTGGGTAACAGAAGGTATAAGTCTCCAAATATAAACTTTATTTTAGCACTGTCTTAGACACTTCCAAGGAAGTTCAAAAGACAACTTACCAATTTTACTAAAAAAATACGTTGGATGTTTGGATTGTAATTACATTGAGTTGAAGATAGACCGACTTGTGTCTGTAAAAGTCAGCCTTCTATGCCAGGTGGTGGTGGCACACGCCTTTAATCCTGGCACTTGGGAGGTAGAGGCAGGCAGATCTCTAAATTTGAGGCCAGCCTGATCTACAGAGAGAGTTCCAAGACAGCCAGGAAGGAGTACACAGAGAAACTCTGTCTCCAAAAACCGAAAGGGAAAAAGAAATTAATCTTCCAATTTATAATTTACTTTTAAATAGAGAAACTTTATTTCTCTATTTACTTCTGAAATCTGTCTCAACAATGTGACAGTTTTCAAATCTGGTCTTCTTGGAGGCTTGGGTGAATTTTTTCATGAATATTTTATGGTTTTGATGTGTAAATTCAGTTGATGATAGGTTTTCGTCTAACTGAGTCCATATACACAAATGACTGCTTAGAGATTGTCATGCCTGCTGACTTACAAATGCCCTTGTGTAGAATTCTTGGTACTTTCACGGAAAAAGGCATTCCAGCTGTGAGCGATGCCCTTTCTCACGAGACTACTTTCTGGTAGTAACAGCCACTTCAGCTTCCTTATGCTAATCCCTGCATATATTTTTCTACTCTTTTAGTCTCAGTTTATTGTGGGTTTTGCATTTAGGAATGTTCTTGCATGGACAGCATGTAGCTGAGTCCTGATGTGTGTTGCAGTCTGAAAGCTTTCTACGTTAGAAACTGTTCATTTGTGTTTAGCCACTGGAATGGCTCCACCTTCCACATTTGCCTTCCTGCTCTTTCCTGACTGCCCCATTTGCATTCTTATTTCTTTATTCTTCATTTTAGCTACTCCAATACATATTCAATACATATTAGAATGTTCTGTTTAATTTATTTGATTACCTTTTTAATGCATGCTCCCTGTAGTATTTTATTATTTGACCCATTTCCTGGGGCATTCACCATGCGGTCTTAATTTTCCATGCTCTAATTAGTTAATATCGTACCGTTTCAGACATACTAGAATAACTTAAAAAGCTAAAGGCCCATTAACCTCAACCTTCTTTCTACAGTTGACATATGTTTCACATTTACATAGGTAGTAAGATCTACCATGTAGGCACCAGCAAGATGGCTCAGTGAATAAGAATGTATTCTGCTCTCCTGGAAGATCTGGGTTCAGTTCCTGGCACCCACATTGTACAGCTCACAGTCACCCATGACTCTAGAGTCATGACACCCTCTTTTGGTCTCTAAGGACATTGCACCCATGAACCCTTTCCTGCCCCCAACACACATAATTAAGATAAATAAAAGACCTACCATACAATGTTATTATTTTTATTTCAAACATGTCTTTCAGTGAAAAAGACGGCATTTTCATATGCATATTTATTCACTCATGTCCTTCATTGTTCCCAATAGATTTCTATTTCTGACTAGTATCATTTCTCTGTAGCTTGAAATATTGTCCTTAGCTTTTTTTTTTTCCTACTTTAACATCAATACAAGTGTGCTAGTTCCTTCATTATTCTCTGGCTCCCCTTGCTTCTGTGGCGAAGTCAGTCATCCTTCATCACTTTGTCTACCTATACGTGTGACCTTTTCCTCCAGCTGCTTTCAGACACTAGGTGTTTGGTGGCTTCACAATGGATGAACGCTGATCTGTTTGTCTTTATTCTGTCTGGAGTAGGGAACATCTTGGATCTGTAAGTAAATGTTTGTCTTTGGGTTCCAGAAATGGGCTGGCAAGATGGCTCATGTGTAAAGTGCTTGTCACCAAGATGCCATCCATCCCATGGTTCATCCTTCCCAAACAATTCCACCAAATGAGGACCAAGCATTCCAATATATGAACCCATGGGTGCCATTCTCATTCAAAATATGAGAGAGAGGACCAGGAAGGGTGATAGAACACACTTCATTGCCTCTGTTTTCTGTCCCTATCACATTCCTGGCTGACTGTTGGGTGCCGTTGCAGAGGGCGGTCTTTTCTCTTTTACTTTGCCGACTCACAGTCAACCTTTTCTGGTAATGTGCTTACAGATTCACACAGAGCTATGCTTCGAATTCTCTCGGCAGCCATTAGAGCATTCAAATTGACACCTCAAACCAACCATCATGATAAACAACCATCTGGGAGAGACAGCAGGTGCTCCCCTGGATGGAGTGGTTCGCTCCTGCGACAATCTCCTGCTGGGATCAGCCTCAGCGTGCTCCCCTGGATGGAGTGGCTCCTCCTAGGACAGTCTCCTGCTTTCCTTGCATTTTCTTCCCTTACGGTTACTCCATCCCTTGTGCTGTCTGTGACATAGTCCTAGTCACCAAATCTCTTTGCAGAAGAACTTGTTGTGATGGAGCGATTTTCTGGTTAGAAATCACTTTTTTTTTTCCTCAAGAGTTGGGTGTTGCGAGCTAGCTGTAGTGATATGCACCTGTAATCCCACCACTCAGGAGTGGAAACAGGATGATAGGAGTTCAAGGTTATTCTCAGCTACATAATGAATTTGAGGCCAGTTTGGGCTACATGAGAGGACTTGTCTCAAAACCATGACCTGTTTCTGGTATTCATGCTAGGACACCAGATCTGTCTAGAAGCTTTGACTTGACTTGCCTTGCCTCTTCTGTATTTGCTAGGCGTTAAGTATCTTCAGAATAGAACTCTACTTATTTCTGCTTATTCCTTCTGCAGTGCATATTCTATACTGTGGAACAACTTGCGTGAACACTGCTACAGCATCTCTGACACAAATATTTATCCTTTTACTTTCATTAGCATATAGTAAATACATATAGAATGGTTTTCTACCTCCACACATATAGTGCATATAGTGTATTTTGATCATATTCATATACACAACCACCAGCTTCTGTGGCTCCACCAATCCCCTGCCTCTTCCCAACTGATTGCTCTTCTTTGTTCTTGTCTTTCTTTGTGATGAACCAGAGTTTAATTAGAGTTACTTATAGGAAAATGGGTACTGGATTATTTATAGATTCATAAGCAACGTACCAGTGACTACATCACTGAGGGAAATGACTCTCCCTCTATCAGCAATCACCAGTTGCTTATATGTCTTCAGTGGCAGACCTCATGATAGCCCAGCAATTGTTAACCTATTATAAATCGGAAGGGGTAAAAACCCACTAGTCCCTCCCCTCTTTATGATGAAATATTGACAGTCACAATCTTGCGCAGGGAATGACAGTTGCTGGGAGTTCAAGAGTGCACACCCAGGTCATACTCAGGAAACAATGTTCTACACCACCCCACCCCTTCCTCTCACTCTTCCTTTGTTTCCTTCCTCTTTTCTGCAATGTTCCCAAGCATTGGAGGGAGAGATCCAGATGGCACATTTAGGAGCTAAGCATTCAACAGTCTCTTGTACTCAGCACGTAGATCATTTATACATCCATGCAGTACCCAACACCCATTGCAAACAGAAACATCTCTATACAAAGATTTCTAAAGAACTGTCTTAGTTAGGGTTACTATTGCTGTGATGAAACACCATGACCAAAAGCAACTTGTGGAGGAACCTTCCATCACTGAAGGAACTCGAACAGGGCAGAACTCTGGAGGCAGGGGCTGATGTAGAGGCCATGGAAGGGTGCTGCTCACTGGCTTGCTCCTCATGGCTTGCTCAGTCTGCTTACTTATAACACCCAGGACCACCAGCCCAGGGTGGCATCACACACACAATGGGGCTGGGCCTTCCCCCATCAATCACCAATTAAGAGAATGTCCTACAGGCCTGCATATGACCTGAACTTATAAAGGCATTTTCTCACTTGGAGTTCCCTCTTCTCAAATTATGTTGTCCAGTGTCAAGTTGACATAAAAACCAGTCAGTACAGGAACCACAGTGTGAGGCCTCAGTTCCTTTCCTGAGAAGGTGGAATACATACCAATCCTTTAAACAGAAGAAGACATTTGTGAGCAAGTCACTGCCCCTCAAACTCGTGTCTCACTAGGACCTCCTGCACTAACATCCTTCTTGTCTTTGCAGACATGTGTGTGGAAGACCCACCAAAGGTTGCGCATGCCACATTCAAAGCACTCACCTACAAGAATGGCACCATCCTTAACTGTGACTGCAAGAGGGGTTTCCGAAGAACAAAGAAGTCGATCTATATGGTTTGTTTAGAGAACTCCTGGAGCAACAACTGTCAGTGCACAAAAAACTGTAAGTGTCCCTTCGGTAACTTCAATGGGAAGGGGACAACAGGAGACAGAGTCAAGCTTCCATGACCTTGGACTAACAGATAAAATAATGGTCAACAAATCTGTGGGATAACTGAGTTTAGAGGCTTCTAGGATATCCACTTATTTATCATTATTTAATGAGTGTCTATTCAAAGAACAAGGCTTGCTAAGCCTGAGTCAATCTGATAGAGTCTATGACTTTGTTGTTGGTCTCTATTCTTTCTTCCTTGAGTTTAGAATGCTCCTTCACACAGCCTGTCTCTGTACTCAGTTTCTTCTTCATTCGGAGGGGGGGGGGTGAGACTGTGCAAAAGTTTTATATATATATAATATTTTATATATAAAATGCTTTTGTTGAATATATTCATTGTGCATAATAGTGTATTATGTAAGAATATTTCATACAGGTACGCACTGTAGAATGAACATATTCTGCCCCCACCTGATATCCCCTACTCTCTCTTCTATTCCCCTCCCATTAGAAACTTTTGGTTTCCTTGGACAGTTTTCTCTAGCTGCATCCATTTTCTTCTCAGTGGCTGAAAATTTCCCATCATGCAGGTGATGGGTGGCACATGTCTTTAATCCCAGCACTCAGCAGTCAGAAACAGGTGAATCTCTGTGAGTTTGAAGCCAGCCTGGTTTATATAGTGAGTTCCAGGGACTGCAGAGTGAGACCCTGACTCAAATGTGTGTGTATGGTTTATACATGTATGTATGCATATATTAAAGAAAAATTCCATATACAGCACACTTGCTTTAATTACTCTTCTATTGTTAGACACCTAGGTGGGTCCCCTAACTGATCTGTGGTGTCATTCATCTTTATTTTTTAACCCCCAGGATGGAGAGGGTTAGTGAGTCAAACCATGTGAGGAAGAGAGTACCATGTGAGGAAGAGAGTCTAAAGATGGCTGCCCTACTGAAATGCCTGGTTAGCTCATTTCCCAACAGATCTCCCCTTACCCTAAGCTGGGGTTCTGATGCCTCCTCATCCGCAACTTCTCTTCCTAACTGGCATCTTCTTACCATTGCCTTAAGAGTGGCTTTGACCCACTGCAGGAGAGTGAAGGAGTTAAGTGAGGGTGGTGGGGTTAGACCATTCCCACTGCTGTGTACAACACTGGCAACCCTGGTGACATGAAAAGACCCGTTTTAATTATGTTTAATTCACATGTACACAAGGATTTTTCCAGTAGGAAAATCTTGCATTTCTTCTAGGAAAGTACTGAATCCATTGTCAATATGCACATGAATGTGAGTGTGCGCACAGAGAGATCAGTGCACATAGACTAGGTGAGCTGGCCCCATCCCAGAGAGGGCTTGTTTGCTCATCTCTGCAATCCCAGCCCCGGGCTATTTATTCCTGGGTCCTAGAAAGATGTCCTGGAGTGAAGGAATGGGCGAACAGCTTTTTTTCTATTCGGAGTATTTGCAAACTTATTTGCCTCATTCCTCCCGTATTCTCTAGCCAATGACAACAGAAGAAAGCAAGTTACACCTAAACCTGAAGACCAGAAAGAGCAACAAATCACAGAAATGCAGAAATCAACACAGTCTGCGCATCAAGAGAACCTTCCAGGTAAGATATGAATCTCAATAAGCATCCTCTAGCTGGCTCCTGGGAGCTGACCTTTGGCTACCTGGGAAGGATGAGCCAAAGGGGAGAGGTTAGTACCATTCTCCAAAGACAGTGCAATCCATTTGCCTTCTCTCAGAACACATGCAGATGACAACATGGCCTAATGATAGCAGACTCACTGCTTATCATTCAAGTTATTTTTTTTAAAGTTCATATAGACTATGACTTGGGAGCATAAGCATTCAACTGCAGATTCAATTTGGCTCAAAAGCATGTGCTAGGAATAACTGTGAGCTAGGCACTGCCCGCAGAGGTGTCAAGTGGAATAAACAGAAATGCTGTGGGAGAATGCTCCTGTACACTGTAAAGATTTGTCTCTTGTATTTGTTTAATAAAACTCTGTTTGGTCAGTAGCTAGGCAGGAAGTATAGGCAGGGCAACCAGACTAGGAGAATTCTGGGAAGAGGAAAGGCAGAAAGGCAGTCACTCGCCAGATGAGGAGGAAGCAAGATGAGAATGCTTCACTGAGAAGAGGTACCAAGACATATGGCTAAACATAGACAAGAATTACGGGCTAATTTAAGTTGTAAGAGCTAGTGAATAATAAACCTGAGCTAATGGGCAAAACAGTCTATAATTAATATGGCCTCTGTGTATTTTTTTGGGACTGAATGACTGAAGGACCAGACAGGACAGAAACTTCTGTTTACAAATTGTGCACAATGTGGAGCTTTCGTTTATGTGTTGCTTTTATTGGTTGATGAATAAAGCTGTTTTGGCCAATGGCTTAGCAGAGTAAAGCAAGGTGGGAAATCCAAACAGAGAGAGAGATAGATGGAGTAGGGGAGATGCCATGTAGCTGCCAAATGAGAAAGATGCCAGAACATTGCTGGTAAACCACAGGCTCGTGACAATGCATAGATTAATAAAAATGGGTAAATTTAAGATGTAAGAGCTAGCTATGAATATTCCTGATCCATTGGCCAAACAATGTTGTGATTAATATAGTTTTGTTTGTTTATTCGGGTCTGGGTGGCCAGGAAACAAAAGCTCAGTCTCTGTTTACACAATGATCTCTACCCTCAAGAATTTCTCCTATTTTCTCTTAAGTGCAAGACTTACTTTGAGCAAAACCATTGATAACAACTTGCTTCTTACAGAACAGAGTTATAAAATGATGGCCACAGACGATTATTTGCTAGTTAATGAGGTGTGGATGAGTGGGAGCTGTGTCTGCCCATTCCTTTTCCAAAGGAAATATGTTTTTTTATTTTATTTTATTTTATTTATTTATTTTTTGATTTTCGAGACAGGGTTTTTCCGTAGCTTTTTGGTTCCTGTCCTGGAACTAGCTCTTCCAGACCAGGCTGACCTCGAACTCACAGAGATCCGCCTGCCTCTGCCTCCTGAGTGCTGGGATTAAAGGCATGCGCCACCACCGCCTGGCCCCCCAAAAAATAATATATAAATTAAACCATGATATCGGGAAGAGAGTCTCCAGGGTTAACTGAGATGTGCAACGACCAATTGGCCTTATGTCTTATGATAAAGCTATAACTTTACAAATAACTTTATTATACCAAGTATAATCTCATTTGAATCTCATAGCCGAGTCAATCAACCGAGACACAGGGAAATTAAACTAAATTAGCTAAATTAAACTAAATTTAGCTAAAGTCACATCATAGGGTAAAAGACCTCTAGCTTCCTAGGTTTTTTTGTTTTGTTTTGTTTTGTTTTTCGAGACAGGGTTTCTCTGTGTAACAGTCATGGCTGTCCTGGAACTCGCTTTGTAAACGAGGCCAGCCTCAGACTCAACGAGATCCACCTGTCTCTGCCTCCCAAGTGCTGGAATTAAAGACGTGCGCTGCCATTGCCTGGCTCTGAGGGATTATTTTTTAATGACTTAAAAACTACTCACAGCATCCAATATGGGGGGGCAATCAAGAAGCAATATTGCAATGTCATGGTTTTAGTCCCTATCCTCTTCCAGTTCTGTCCTGAAATGGTGTTTCCGAATGCCTTTGATATTGCTCTGCTTTCCTGCTAACTGGTGCCAACCTCTACAGTTGTTGAAAGGTCAATCTTTCAATTACTCAAGAGACAATCAGCTGAACCAGGCATAGTTGTGCATGCCTGTTATCCTGGCATTTGGGGAGCAGAAGCAGGAGGATCAGAAGTTCAAAGCCAACCTGAACTGTATGATTCCCTCCTCACCCCCAAGCAACAGAGAGAACCAGCTGTTTCTAGCTGAAGGGTGTTTCATGAATTCTCATAGTTTTGTGTCTCCATCTAAAGAAACAAATCAAATTCATACAGGTTCTGTCAATTATGATGATTCTTGCCTTAAGATAATATTTTGTTCTGAGACCAAAACAGTTTCAATTCTGTTATACCAAGTGCAAAGTAGTCAGGAACACTCAGCTTCCTACTGGGGTAGAGGGTTTGTATGTGGTTTTGTTGGAGATTATTTTGAAACTCTGGCAGACTCCAAACCTGCGAGTAATTTCATGATCTAGAGTTCGACAGTCTATCTAGTTCCATCTAATCAGATTGGGGGCCAGTGAGTGGGGAATTCCAGATTAAATCAGAACGGCCCATGACCTCGGGGGGCCAAAGTTCAGCCAAGCTTGGTTCAGTCCAGTGAGTGTAAGTTGCTGGGCACAGGAGATCTTTAGAAGGCCTGACAGGGCCAATGTGGGTCAAGCTTCAGATGTGGTTTAATTAAGGATCATGATTCGTTTCTCTGAGATTCTCTCAGCATCTCCCCTGCTCCAGACCTTAGCCTTATCCTTAGCTCAGCAAAGTCCTCGAGTGAATACCACCTACTGCTCAAATTCATGCCTCCTCACTTACTCTGTGGAAAGACAGAGTAGTCTGTCCCCTTTCTGTCTCTCATCTGAGCGCCCTCTTACACCTGTCTGCTTCTCAAAAGTCCTCAGGGTCTTTGCAGCATCCGTCAAACAACAATCCCCTTCCCCCATGCCCCTGGCAAGCATCCACTTGCCCCTCACACTACCCACTTTCTGTCCACCTGCCTATGTCTTTCTTACCTCCTCAACTCTGTGACCCTTGCAGCAGTGACAGGGCCCAGTGGGACTTTTCCTAGGGAGACATGAGCAAGCATCTGTTCACCAGATGGAGAAACAATTATATCCAAGTATTATGTAATGGACCAACGAATTTACTGGCTTTACTCTTGGGAGCCTGGATGGCTCAAATGCAGCTGTGTCACCCAAAACCCACCCCAGCATGGATGACAACCCATGGAAGTTGCATCCCTGGTGATCCCTGCAGGATGGGCAGAGAGCTCCAACAACTGAGAAGCCCCTCAGTCATTGTTACCGCTTATGTAACTTTGGGCAGGGGGTTGGTGAGTTTCCTGAGACCAGTGAGTTTTCTGAGACCTGTGTGTTTTGTTTATTTTTCTGAGTCCTAAGGAGCCTCCCTCCAAGAGAGAAAATTTCAACTCCGAGGAAATAGCTGCACAGCACTGGGTTCCATACCTTCCTACAATGCCTAAATTCCTGCCCCCTGCCCCGGATGCTCTCAATAGTTGTAGGTTCAGTGAGAGAGTGAAACAGAACCGTAAGAACCAAGGTCCAGTTTCTAGGGACCAGAGTCACTCTGGGTACAAGAAGCAGCCTAGAGGCACTCACTATGCCTTCCTAAACTTGCCTTCAAAATTATTGTCCTCTTCCAGGTCACTGCAGGGAGCCCCCTCCATGGGAACACGAAGATATCAAGAGAATCTATCATTTCGTGGTAGGACAGAGAGTTCACTACGAGTGCATTCAAGGATACAAGGCCCTACAGAGAGGTCCTGCTGTGAGCATCTGCAGAATGACCTGTGGGAAGACGGAATGGACGCAGCCCCAGCTCACATGTGTAGATGAAGGAGAGCACCATCAGTTTCCAGGTACACTGTGTTAGGGTTTTAGAGAAGCCCCCGAAGAAGACCAACAGCCATAACAAGAGCGCTTTATTAATTTCAATGTTGGGGTGGCATTTGGAGATCCCCCAAAGGAGGTTACAAGCTCCTTTTATGCAGAGTTAGGAGAATTCCAGAGAGAAGGGATTAACCTGGGGTTGATTGGTGGAGAAAAGATTAATATGGGGGCTGATTGGTGGAAGGTCCTAATGGTTAGGGACCTTCCAGCATCAGGGTAGGAAAAGCTATCTTTAGCCTGCAGAAGTCTGGGGGACATCTGCTGAGTTAGCAGAAAGGCTTTTGGAGCCTGCTGAGCCAGCAGAAGGGCTTGTGATGGTCACCCATAAATTGCGGTTTTCGTGAGACCTGCTTGCTCAACTCTGTCCCATTTTAGTGTACTGAAACTAAGGTCTGGCCTCTGTCAGGGTTCTGGTCTGCTGCCCCACCTTCCAGCCTTTTTAGTTGTTCCTTCCTGTGCCTGTCCCATTTTTTCTCCATCTGGACCAACCAAGATGAGACTCCTCACTGCTTTGGGACATTGGGAAAGCGGCCTGACCCTCTGGGTCTCATCTTTTAAAACAAAACAGATCAACACTGAGGTCCCTTCATCTCTGTTCTGTACATAGAGACAGAGAAATAGTAATCTCTCTAGTGTTCCAATACACACAGGATGCTGTTTCATGGTAATAATTCTATCCTGTGTCTAGCTGATCCTGAACTTCCACAATTTTTGCCCAACTACCAAGACATCCCATAGTTCATGAGGGCAAGTCCAGAGTCACGCCTGCACGCTTCTTCCTTCCTCTTGAATTTAATATAGGTATGTTATTTGTATAGTGCTCCATTGTCATTGTCATTACACTCCCCTGTAAAGGTCCTCCCTGATCTTTGATAGAAAATACAAGTATGTGGGAAGGGGTGTGCGTTTCCTACCCACTCCTGCTCACATGTGACCTGCCTGTGGTGAGGTCTTCTGCCATATTTGTTTGAAATCTTACTACTTCCATAATCAAAAGTTACTCACATTGACTCATGAACGTTCCTAGTTTCTCTATCTGCTACCATTTGTCCCACTCTGTGACTTCCCCCATGGTTCTCTCAGGATGCTATGCCTTTCCCATAACTTGCTCCCCGTGAGCCACCCTCTTGGCCAGGGCATGCTGAAATGGATTTGCTGCAAGCTGCTGGGGTCCCAAAAGCAGCCAGTCCCAAGCAGGGATAGCACAAGGCCACTTGACCACTCAGCAGGAAGGTGGCTGGTCCCCAGTGAGCCATGTGGGCAGGCAGCGGGTAGGAGGCAGACAGATAGGCACACCATACAGAGTAGAGTTGGACATTTATTTAATGGTTATGGAAGGGAAGGGAGAAGGGCAGAAAGGGGATGGGGGGAGAGAGACAGAGAAGTAGGGGAAGGGGAGAAGTGAAGAGAGGCAGAAGCTCCGAGAGAGGGACATGGAGAGAGGTTAAGGCTGCAAGCAGGAAGGGAGTGGGTGTGGCTTGTCTCTTAAAGAGACAGAGCATTACACATGCCAATAGTTTTCATTGTAAGAGATGGAATGACAAGTCCCTAGGTGTCTGTGATAAAATACCGTGACCAAAAGCAACTTGGAGAGGAAAGGGTTTGTTTGACTTACACTTCCACATCACTGTTTATCACTGAAGGAAGTCAGGACAGGAACTCAAACAGGGCAGTAACCTGGAGGCAGGAGCTGATGCAGAGTCTGTGGACGAGTGCTGCCTACTGGCTTGCTCAGTCTGCTTTCTCATAGAAGGACCACCAGCCGAGATGCCATCACTAATGATGGGCTGGGCCCTCCCACAGAAACCATTATTGAATAAAATGCTCTCCAGACTTGCCTACAGTCCAACCTTATGGCAGCATTTCCTCAACTGAAGTCCCTTGAGCTCCAATGAGTCTAGCCTACACCAAGCTAACCTAAAATTAGACATAAGTGACCCACATACTGGGTCACTGATCACAAAGGGAACTAAAAACTCTATTTAGATACATATGGTGGTGGTGGTGTGGGCACACGCAAGTGTGTGCATGTGTGATTTGACCTATTTCCAAGTCAAAGGTGGAATCCAGGGCTAAGTAGGAAGGCTAGAGGGAAAGACCTGCTCACAGTTCCATAGATAGCCACAGTCAGGGTTAGAGTCCCCCTTGTATGCTCTACTATGGCCCTTCACTGCGTGCAGTGCTGCTGATGTGGATCTGTGTCCCTGAATCACGCCTTAGCAGGTGTTTCTGGAACCAGAAGCTGAAGGCAGGTGTAAGAAAACATTAGCATCTCATAGCTCCATCTTACGTTACAAATTCATTGCGTTTTCTTTTCTGCAGCCAGCGAAGACTCTCAAGGAAGCAGAGATCCTTTTCCCGAGAGTGAGACTCCCTGTCCCATCATCACTACAGGTATGGAGAGAGTGTCCGAGAACAGACATTTGGCCATCAGGCAAGGACAGGCAGTGGCTATGCAAGCTTTTCCAGCAATGAATAAGATGAGGAGGGGAAGCTGGGCCTTGCTGTCTTCCTGTCCTCCAAAGCAAGAACATGGCCATAGCAACACAGTCAATGCAAGGCAGGCTGGGAAGATGACTCAGTTAGTAAGGTGCTTACCTTGTAAGTATAGAGTGCTGGAGACCAGCTTCGACAGAAATACCACTTACCAGGGTAGGGGCATGAGGATCATAAAAATTAGTAAAGAGGACGAAGACACAAGTGAAAATAATTAAACAGAAAACATAGAATAGTACCAGGAGAGAGTTTCAGCCTTCTCTCTCTTCTCCACAGACTTGCAGCCACTCACAGACGCAGCAACAACTATGGAGACCTTCATCCTGACAATGGAGTATCAGCTGGCAGGTGGGTCAAGTCATTTCATTTGTGGACAGATAGGGCAGCATGCCAGGACATGGGCAATCTGACCTACTGAAATGATCCCTCCTTTCACTGAGGTTTATAAGGAGAAAAGATGACTTTTGATGCTCACATTGCTCAGAACCGTCTGGATGATTAGCTGCGGTGTATTGGGAGTTGTATTCGCTACCTTTAGAATTGCTTTGACCAAATGTTTGACAAGACAAACCAAAGGAAGGAGGGTTTGTTCTGAAGGACAGTTCCAGGATCCGGTCCATCACTAGGGGGATGCACGGCAGAGGAGACTGAGCAACTGGTCACTCTGCATCTGCAGTTAAGAAACAGAAAGGCTGCCTATAGTGGTGCACGCCTTTAATCCCAGCACTCAGAAAGCAGAGGCAGGCAGATCTCTGTGAGTTTGAGGCCAGCCTGGTCTACAAGAGCTAGTTCCAGAAGAGCCAGGAGTAAATAATGAGATCCTGTCTCAAGAAATAAAAGAGAGAGAGAGAAAAGGAGATGAGGTGGGAGAGGAGAGAGAGAGATGCTTTGCTCAGTTCACTTTCTTTCTCATGGAGCCTAACACTCCAGCCCACGGAATGGAGCTGTCGACTTTTAGAATGGGTCTCCCTACCTCTGCTAACCTAATCTAGATAATCTCACACAGACATGCCCAGAGTTTTGTCTCTAAAGTGACTCTAGGTTCTGTCAATCAAAACAAACCAAGAGTATCCCAAGAGTTAAACCTTAAAGCACCCTAAACCATTTCCTCTCACATACATCTTCAAGAACAAAGTCCACCAAACTTTAGTGACAAAGCCAAGACCCAGAGAGAGAAATAAAATTGCCCATAAGCACCTCAGCTGTTCCTAGCAGGAGGAAAGAAAATGCTGCCTGGACCACTGAAAAAAATGGCAGAATCTGGAACCTTCACAAGTCAGCATTTGGGGAGTGCAAGCACCTCCAGGAGATATCAATATGTTTAGGATTTCTTATCTTGTTTCAACATTCCCCTATGGAGGAAAGCTGCTGGTGAGGCCTGTCCTCTGAGCCTTCCTCAAGTTTCAGCTGCAGTCTGCTCCAGAGGACAAGGGCTAGCCCCATTCCTACAGAAAAAAGATGCCGTAGGCCCCAGCTGTGCAGGAGGTCCTTGTTCACCTATGGAATTTTCTCACCCGCCCTATGGATCCAGTTCCTTTACACCCACACACCCCCTCCAAAGCATAACTGCAGTGCTCAACCTAACCTCTCTTTTGACAGTGGCCGGCTGCGTCTTCCTGGTCATCAGCATCCTTCTTCTGAGCGGGCTCACCTGGCAGCGTAGATGGTGAGTCTGACGCTGTAACAACTAAGTACCCCCAATGTCTGGTCTCTGCCCTGGCAGCATGAACACTGCCCAGAACCTGAACTCAGCTGACAGCCTAGGGAGATACACCCCTCAGAAAAGGGCTTACCGTGCAAGCAGGAGCACTTGAGTTCCATCTTTTGGGGAAAAGCTTTGTAAAACACAAAACAAAAGCAAACAAACAAAAGCTGGATGTGATGGCACTTACATACACAGTTGCACACGCGCGCACACACACACATGGGGATGGGGGGATGGGCATGCTGGCACGTTCCTTTCATCTTGGCACTCAAGTCTGGAGGCAGGAAGATCATGAGTTTGATTTTGAGGGCAGTCTGGGCTGAATAGAAAATAGCATGTCAACCTCAGCTACGTAGTAAGACAGGTCTCAAAATAAACAAACAGATAACATGCCTAGGGATGTTTGTAGCTTTGTTGATAGAGTGAGTGCCAGCATGCTCGCAAAGCCCAGGCTTGACCTCAGCACCAGGAGAAATCGAGCATAATGGCACACACTTATAACCCCAGCACTCAAGAGGTATGAGCCGGAAAATCAGATGTTCAGCACCATCCTGGGCTACATGAGATCGCATAGCAAAAATCTAAATTGTTTTTTAAAAAGAGGTAAGAATATAAAACCATCTTGAGAAAAGCCAATCTGTCCTCATTAGGGTCAACTGGGTGAGATATTCCGTCCCTGCTTAGTTTCATTTCCTGTGCTTGTGATAACATACGCAGACAAAAGCAACGGAAGGGACAGAGAGTTTATTTGACTCGCAGTTCCTGGTTGTAGTCCATGGCTGTGTGGGAGTTAAGGTGGCCAGAACTTGAAGCGGTTTCTCATCTCACACCCACAACCAAAAGCAGAGAGCAATGGATTCATGCATGCACACTCAAGCCCAGCTCACTTTCTCTTTGTTTATATTATACAGTCTGGGACCCAAACCCAGGGGGTGAGTTTAGGCTGGGCCTTCCCAGGTCAATCAACATAGTGGAGACACCCTCTGCAGAAGAGTCCATGGGAACCTTGTGTAGGTCACCCCCCCATTGAACAATTCCCTTCCAGAAATTTTGGATTGTGTTAAATGGACAATTAAAACTAATCTCACAGTCTCAAATGTGAAGGGTGTGCCCCTCTGCCAAAGCAGGTTCTGGCCAACCCAGATACTCTTAAATCCTTTAATAACATAGCCATAAGGTGGATAGGTGGAAATTCAGTTCCTTCCATTCTCAAGTTGTTCCTCTGGCCTACTCTGGGCTGGTAACTTAAAGGCTACTGGCTGAAGGAGTTCCTACAGCACCCCAGAGGTGGTTGTTCTAGGAGCTATTCATAGCCTTAGCAATCTACCCATTTCCTTAAGGTGGTCTCTTGGGGTTATGGGAATGAAGCATGATGTCATATGCCTGGCAGTCTAGGGGCCTCAGTGCATGTTAGATCTGCTCCCTGCTCAGGATGAGCAAGCAGCTAGCTGGCAAGAGTCTTTCATTTGGGAGCTTGAAGACCCAAACACTCAGAACCAGAGGATAGGCTCTTTGTGAGCGGTGATAGCTTAGAACGGTCATGATGGGAAGTAAGGAAGTGTGTAAACACCACATGAGTTCATAAGACCTTCCAGTACCATCAGGGAGATGGAAAGATAATCATAATATGACCCCTCTGGTCAAAGAACTTGATAAAAAAAAAAGCAAGCAAACAAACAAACCCAAACATAAAAACCTTACCTCTAGAGGTGTCGTGGCACAAACCTGAAATCCCAGCCCTGAGGAGTCCAGCCTGGGACTATATAACAAGACCCTGTGTCTGACCTAATTCACCTAATGGTGCCCTCTTGTGGCCAATTGGAAATCCTACCTCTGAACTACTGAAAAACTATGATCTTGGCTAGAGTTATTTTGGTTGTTTGGGAACAATTACTAGGAGCTAGGAGTGTGCAATAGCTGGCTTACATTGCTTAAATTTTTGGGAGTTGGATCCAAGGCCTTGATCATGCCAGACAAGTGTTCTATTCAGATACCACCCAGCCCTTTGAACTGTTTGGTTTTGTGAATATTTTCCTCTCTTTTTATGTTTTTTAACGTTAGTTTTTGGGTGGAGCTAGGGCACTTGACACCACATGTGTGTGGAAGGTAGAGGGATGGGGATGTCTTGAGGCTGGGTTTCATCAGGTTGGAAGGTAGCGAGATTCTGAGGTGAAATTCAAACTTAGAATCTCAGCGTTAGAGTGGAAGACTGTTTGGTTCACGTGTGTTTGGGTGGGGACCATGTCGTACTATGATACATGTGGCTGTGACTGAGTTAATCTCCTAGGAAGAAGAGTAGAAGAACCATCTAAAAAAGTCGGAGCAGTCGGAGGCCAGGAGAAGCTAATGGGAATCATGAAGCTCAAGCAAAATCAAAGAAGTCAAACACTCACTCAACAGGTGCCCCCTGTTGATCCTTTGGATTCTAGAAAGTTCTGAAGTCACAGGCTATAACCGCACATTAGGAAACTGCAACCCCACCACTAAACTGGACGTTGCCATTGAAGAATGGGAGAGAGGACCCCACAGCACTCTGTGTTCTGTTGTGTTCTGTTCTCGTGGACATCTGTGGATGAAAGCTAGAAGGGCATGGACCCTTTTTATGCCATATAGAATATAGAAAAAGTAGCTTTGGGTGACTTCGTTGTAATTTCCCAGTTTGGAAAGTCTACGTAAAGCCTAGCACTAATGTAAATACTCTTTCTCATCCTCCCTCGTTCTCCTTCATCCTCCCTCCTCTACCTCCTCCCCTATGCCCCCTCCCTGCTCTCACAAGCTCACCCTGGTCAAGTGGCTCCTTCATCCACCTCTGGTTGCCTCACTGGCTCTTCTGACGTCATCACTTACTGATCAGCCATTCAACTGGGGCTGGCAACTAGGACTCCGTATGTTGTTCTCTCAGCCCTAGAAGGGAGCCAGCCCCCTTCCTGCTGAAGCTTCTGTTTTGAATGTCTAAAGAACAGAAGCTTTGAATGAGCAGTTTTTGAATAATACCAAAGCAAAGGGGTCAAGATGTGGGGAACAGTGGAGGGTCAATGTTCGGTAGCCCGCGTCTAAGGTCAACGTCAGGAGCAGAGGGTTAGGTCCCGGAACATGAATCATACTTGTCTAATGCTTTCCTAATTGGCCACTCTAAGAGCTGGTTTCTTTGGGACTGTCTTCAACTGCACTCTAAATTTAGCCTGGGTTGTTGATGCTTGTAGACGCGGACCTCGTACATGTCATGAAAACACTGAGAAGCAAGGAATCCTTTCTATGTTTATGGAAGGGAGGAAAGAAATAAGGAAACAGAGGAGGTGGTTATACCAAAGATTAACTGTAGACTGGATAGCCCAGCCATCCGCAAATAATTCCCCTCCAAAATCTCCCAATTCAGAGTCACCAGAAAGCCTTAGGAAACGGACTGCCGGGCCAGTCCAGTCTGAGTCAGTAAGTGTGGAATTTGGGTTTCTCACAAGTTCCTGGGTGGTGACTTGATGTTGATCTCTAGACCACACTCTGTGGACCACCAGGCTCTCTCTGTGTGCTCTCACCTTCTCTTGCTACCAAAAGCAACCAGGTTCTGGTGCCAGGTCCCCGAGAACATTCTTGTTCAATCTCTTCTTGTAAGATTTCCTCTCAAGTGAGTTGAGCCAGATGTTCAAACCTAACAGTGTTTTGGGGATTCACAAGAAACTTAAGCAATCAGTTTTCATTTCTGAAACAACTGGAAAATGTTACGAGAAGTCAAATGTCAGACAGAGCCCTTTTTGGTCTTTAATACGACCAAGTTTAAACCAAACTTTTCCTATCTTTGGTCCCACCCCTTTCTAAAATATACTCTTTTTTGGGGGAAAAAAAAGCTAAATAGAATCCCAAATCACTAATTTTAGAAAAGAAAAGAAAATGTTAAACTATTTCTAAAGAGCTGTAGTTAGTGGCACAAACTTGCAAGCCCAGCACTCAGAAAGCTGAGGCAGGAGGATCACAGCAAGTGTGAGGTCAACTTGACCTACATAGCAAAAACTCTGCCTCAACTCTTTCCATAAAAACAATCTTACTTGCATAAAATTAAAATTTTAATGTACATCTGTTTACCACATGTGTGCCTGGTGCCCAGAGAGGCCAGAAGAAGATGTTGGGTCCGCTGGAACAGCCGGTCATGAGCTGCCATGTAGGTGCTAGGAACTGGACCCCTGCCTGTGCCCTTAACCACTGAGCCATCTCTCCAGCCCAATAAATTGAATTGTATTGTCCTTGCTCATTATGGGAGATGGGGATATAATAACAAACTTTTTCCTGATAATACTAAGATATTGTTTAACTGTTTTACTCTCCTTCACAAGTGTATGGTGGAATTTTTCTAGAATCTACATGTGTAATGTTGTCATCACTCTGGTGTTAATGTATAAGGGATTTTATCTTGTTGTTTATAAAATAATTAATAAATGATGTCTTAAATTTCTCTTGGTTTTAGTTTTTAAAGTTGATTAATATTGATAGAAACTCATTTACATTAAGAAAGCCTTTTGGGATCCTCAGGAGTTTTTAATGGTTTTAATAATTTTTAATAACATAGACAAGATCTTACAAATTCTGCTCAAAAGTTGGTATGGTTTGAATCAGAAATGTCCTCCACAGGCTCATATGTTCCAACACCAGCTAGCAGAGCTGTTTGGGTTATGCAACCTTTAAGAGGTGAGGCCTTGCTCATGGAGACAGGCTTTTGGAGGTAAACCTTTGAGGGTAACAGTCCAGCCTTGCTTCTAGTCTCCTTCTCAAGACTCTCCCATGAGGCCACCATGTGAGGAGTTCCACAACACACCTCTGCTGTCACAGACTCACTCCCCTGTGCTTACCTACCACTGTAGAGTGTACCCTCTGAAACTGTGAGCCAAAGCCGACCTCTCCTCCCCTAAGTTACCTCTGTCGGCTCTTTCATCCTAGTGATGAAAAAGGTGACCAAGACAAAGGCAAGACACGGTTTGGAGGCTCATGGGAGTAGCACAGTCACACTCAGGTACAGCTGAGATGTTGGAATTATCAAGAATGGGGTGTATAACAGTGGAAAATCAATCCTTATGACGGAGATTGCTATGGCACCCTAAACCCATTCTTCCCTCCTTCCACTGGTACTAATGGTTCAAGATTTTAGAAGATCATATCTTGCTGGTGTTCTAATTCATTTATACTGTCAACTTGGCACAACCAAGACACCTGGGATGAGGGAATCCCCTTGATCAGATTGTCTTCTCTGACAATTGATATGGGAAAGGTCCAGCACTCTGAGGAGCATCATCCATAGGCAGGTAGACTTGGGTCATATAAGTAAAGTAGCTAAGCATGAGCCAGCGAGTGAGCCAGCAATCAGTGTCCTTCCACGGCTTCTGCTTCACTTTCTGCTTGGGTTCCTGCCTTGATTTCCTCAATGATAAGATTGTGACCCGGAACTATAAGCTAAAATAAACCCTTTCTTACCCATAGCTGCTTTGGGCATGATAATTATCACAGCAACGTAAAAGTAAAACAGAACAACATCTTTCTCCCAAGCTCATGATGCCTTTTTCCAGCCTTCTTTGCAGCTACATGTGACCATGTGATTATGTTTCGAACACAGAGCTAGGAGTAGACGTGACATGTGCGATGTCTGGGCTGTGCCTTGAGAATGTGAGCTGCATTTCCTCTCTTAGTTCTTCTCATTGGCAGGCACATGGTTTCGTAGTGGGAGCTAGAACCACAGCAGGATAGAAACCCAGGACACAAATCTAGGCATTTGTCTGGTGCCAGGAGGAATCGCAACATAGCTGATTGTATTGGACTATATTTTGGCGAGATACACCACTCTGCTGGAGGCCACTATGACTTTTCCCTTGGTATAACAAAACCAACAGTCACTAACACCTGTGCTGCCATCAGATCGACACATACCCTCTTCCCACTCCAAAATTTTTCTCTTGTTGTAATAGTAACACCAAAATATCTCCACTAAAAAGAGAATCCAAGAGCCGACTCAAGTAACTACTCGTTTTAAAGTACATGACTTTCGTCTGAGCATTTGCCTCCAGAAGCTCAGTACACAAGATGAAACGGCATGAGATCGCCCTCCTAATTGGACTATTCCCTTAATTGTCTTTGGAGACGTAATCAATTTACAACAACCTTGAAAGATTTATAGAAACCCCTGGAGGATGTCTGGAAATTGTTGGTCATATGGAGATATTCCCATCAGATGAGATTTCTGGGCAAGTCAAGAATCAGCAAGAGAGAAGGCTGTTGAGCCGTTCCAAAGCGCCTCCTCTGATTTCCAGGCCACACTTCAAGAGGTAAGGGATAAAATACATCTTCTCTTCTGATGCAATATTAAAGATTTGTGGGCTATTTTTTTTCCAGTCTGGCCCCTTAGTCCTCCATCAAAACCTTATAGAAAGGGACCAGTGAGATGGATCAGTGGGCAAAGGTGCTTGCTGCCAAGCCTGATGACTGGCTTCAATCCCTGGAACCCACGTGCTTGGAAATAGAGAACCGGCTCCATTAACTTATCCTTTGAACTCCACATGCACACCATAGTACAGGTTTCTTCCCAACACACACACACACACACACACACACACACACACACACACACACGCACGCGCGCACACACACACAACCTTTATAGGAAGAAAAGAAAAACTAGAGGCAGAAGCTGGAGATACAGGCTTCATGAAGCTAAGTTGTGTTTGGATAAACTTAACACTACTGGTGACATAGAAAAAAAATCTACAAATTTGGTAATTTTGTTGCTTGAGACAGGCCTTCATTATGGTGCTTAAGCCTGCCTTGAGCTTGCAATCCCATTTCAGCTTCCTGAAAGTGCAGGCGTGCATCAACACAGCCAGCTCTAAACTTTTTTTTTTTTTTTTTTTTTTATTGAGCCTTAAACTTCCTATGTGTTGAAGGAAACCCTTGAACTTCTGGTCCTCCTGTCTCCACCCCTTGAGTGCTGGGATTACAGGCACACAGTACCATGCTTCATTTATGCAATGCTGGAAATAAAACGTTGGGCCTAGTGCAGATTAGGTAAGCAGTCTGACAAATCAAAGTATAAAATAAAATTCTGAGACTGATGCTAGGGAATCCTCTAATCCTCCCCTTTTCTTCTCCAGAACTGCAATTAGAGTCCTAAATTCTGCCCCGTAGGCTGCCAGAGAGCCTAGATAAACCTGAACCCTAGTGGAAAATGCACATGAAGGGAACTTCCGGTCCACATACATGGAGATGCAGGTTTGGAAACCCTGTGAGTACACCTACATGCTCTCTTGCTGGTGATGCATGATATTCTGCTTTTCAGCTCACAAGTCAAGGAACCCAATGGTGTGCGTGTCCCTTGTAACCACCTACGCATGGATTTGGGAACATAAAATCACTAGATGTTAATCTGCTGTGTTGAAAAACATTCCACCTGATGTGTGACCAGAAAAGTGGAGGAACAGGAAACAAACCGAACTGGTTTCCTTCCTACCCACTCGCGGTCTCACTGTGAGTGAGGTGGACCAAAGCTTCAGTCTTCTTATAATGCTTTGTGACTTGAGGAGGAAAAGTAGCTCTAATCCACAGTTCCCTGTTAAACTGAGATCCCTGACAATTTAGCAGTGTCTACTTGTATGTTGAGACAAATCACTACAAATGCAAGTCCTCCAGACTAGAAACAGGAAAGCAAGGGGAGAATTAGAAACATCCCTATGAATTTTCCTCTGGTACATGTGGTCCAAACAAGAACCAAATGTTCCCACTTGCCCAACTCGTGAGAGAAATGGTTAGCTGAGAGCATGAACAGGCATACCTTCCTGAGGATTAATAAGGAAGGTGCTCAGAACCCTGCCATAAGCCCACAGGAAACTGTGTCTCCAGTGGGCATCCTTGCTGGGAATTGAATCTGCAGGATGCTGTTGCCTGCTATACTCTTTCTCCATCATAAAGCATCTTTGACATTTTTACACACATAGGACAGAAAGGGAAGTGAGGCTTTGTCCTGTAATGTGTGACTAGACATAGCCTCCTCCCTTGTCCTTCCCAGAGTGCCTGACTGCTGGAATTCTAGCAGTAAATACCTAAAGAAGAGAGGATAAGAACACACAGGCCAAATTTTAAACCAAGTACTAATTGAGTTAATAATTGACTTAGGAAATTACTGAAGTGTAAAGGAAACAAACTTGGGGGACAAAGTTCAAACGAGGACACCTTGTAGACCAAAAGTTTAGAATCAGATATTAAATGCTATGAATCTAAAATATGATTCTGGCTTGAGGTTCTTAGGCCAATCTGCTCCCTTGTCTTAGGAAAAACACATGTGGTGTTTTTGCTCCACAAAGGACATATTTGGGAGTCGTAGCCTTTTCCTTCCCTTGTCAATAATGCCCATCCCTGGCGATATCTTGGGGTTAGCTGTTTTGAAAGAGAAAACATCTGCTACAATTCTGCATTGCTTTCTTGAGCAAACACTTCAGAAGAAACAGCTTAAGGGAAGGAGGGTTTATTCAGGATTGCTGTTCTAGCGGATGCAGCCCATCCTGACCGGGAAGGAAGGCAAGAGATGTGGAAGGTAGGGTCATCTAAAATCAGAAAGCAGGGATGAAAGGTGGTGCCACCCACGTTCAGGGTGGATCTCCCCTGTTTAGTAAAGTCTTTCCAGAAGCATCTTCATAGACACAGACAGAGGTGTGTTTCCATGGTGATTCTAAATCCAATCAGGTTGACAATCATAATTAACAATTACAAATTTAAAGAAATCCTAGAAGGCATTTTATGGGATACGTAAGCTACAAGGAAAACACATCATACTATCTCAAAGTAGGTATAAAAATGTTCATAAATGTTTAGTGGCCCACATGGGGAAAATCCTTTACAACTACATATAAGATGATGAGAAAAAAAACTGGTATTGACCAATGGTGCTAAATACTGAGGTACTGACCAAAAAGAATATGAAATTATAATAAAGGAAAAGATAATTGGAGAGTTGGTATTGACCGACAAAATATGAAATTATGATACAAAAAAGATAGAAATTCAGTATTGACCAATGACATGAAAAAATTATTATTGTGACTTGTTACTATTGACAATTACTAAAAAGAGATTATGACAATGAATGTTGAGAGTTGATGCCTATGCTAAAAATGTTAGATCTAAGTGATGCTCTAAACCAACAACAAAAAAAAAATTTTAACTCCGGCAATTCTACTGTCCTTTAAAATAGGAGACTATAGCCTTTGAGAGCATAATTATTCATAAAGCATTATGATTTATCCTGACAAAAGGTATGGCTATTGAGACACAGGGCCTGAAAGTATATTTCTCTCCACTAATCTTTTTTCTTTACAGAGGTCAACAGTCAATAACGGGTTTAAAGCTTCTGCTCCCCAGATGCCTAAGACAGGAGCTCGCATATGACAAATGCTGGTTTCCAAAGACGAGAAAATTTGGGTAATAGCAAGAAGACTTTGCCCAAGCCAGGCGTGACCCATCTGTCCTGTTGCAGAAGCACAGGGATTATTAAAATTTAATAAGAGAGAGTGGATTGTGGGCCCATATTTAATATAAAATAATTTACAGGTAGGCTCACTGGCCACTAGGCAGATGCAACCCTGTCAAACTAGTAAGATAGCCAACTAACAAAGGCCAGGATGTATTGCTCCTTTCTCCTTTCTTAAAAAATGTAGATGGCCTGGGGAGAGGTGTTTGCCAAAGCAGGTGACTAAATTACAGGTGTTTCCCTAGCCCCACATCCCCCCCCTCCTCTTGAAAGAGAATATTAATGAGCTTCCACCTTGGTTTACCTGGGGGATAAAAGGTGTTTTGTAAAATAAATGTGGGTAGATCTTCAGGAGGGAGGGAGCCTGAGATGCCCTTCCTTGATGACTGTGTGAACTGTGTCTGGTTATTTCTCGCTCCTCCATACCAGTCCAGTTAGGGAAAAATAGTTTCTATGTTGGGGCCTATGGCCCCTGACATACCTCTCAATGATAACTGTAAAATAAATGGCTTTAACTTTCTAATTCTAAAACAGACATAAAAGACATTACCCTTATAATCCCAGAATTTGGAGGCTGACCCAGGAGAACTGTCATGAGTTTATAGGCATCTCAGCTATACAATGAGTTCTGGGTCAGCTTGAGCTACAAAGTGAGACTCTGTAGTTAAAAGGAAAAAAATAGACTGGCTGGTTGTTATCTGTAAGAAACAAATCTCATTGTCAAAGACACACATAGGCTAAAAAGGAAAAGATGGCTGGAGCAGGCATATAGGTGTCTGACAAAGTGGACTTTAAGTCAAAGTTGGTCAGTCAAAATGAAAGTCAACACATACAATTAACAGGAAAGATAATAATACATAAAGTGTTATGTAGCCATAAAGCGTATGCATAGCTCATGACCAGAGCTACAGCTAGAATGGTGGCCAGGCACCAGACCAAGTTGTCAAATGATTTGGTATGCTTGAAGCTCATGAACTTTGAAACCAAGAACCAACTAGAAGAGGAAGAAAGGAACATTCTTAAAGAGCACTGAAACTTAGATTTTTCTCGATGTTAATGAAAAAGAGTTTGCTCATGAAAGAGCAAAGTTTCCTATTAGGTGAAGATCTTCTCTGTGGAAGAATGCTATTCTAGTTTGTTTTCTGTTGCTGTGATAAACACCATAATTGAGAACAACTTGGGGGAAGAAAGGGTTTATTGAGTCTTACAGCTTATAGTTCACCATGAAGGGAAGTCCGAGCAAGGACTCAAGGCAAGAACTGATGGAAAGACCATGGATAAGGCTGCTTATCAGTTTGCTTCCCATGGATCTATCAGCCTAGTTTCTTACAGCACCCAGGACTACCTGTGTGGGATACTGCTGCTGTTCACAGTGAGCTGGGCCCTCCCACATCAATCATCAATCAAGAGAATGCTTCACAAACTGTCATTCCTTCACAGACTGAATCTTACTAAATGATTCCAGCTTGTGTCAAATTGACACAGAAGAGAACTAGCACAAGAGTTATTCAGATAATAACTTCCTCAGTTCTTAATCCCAGAACTGAGAAATTAATGTTTCAGATGAATACTATGAATTAAACATGGTGATATGAATAAGAATGGACCTCATAGGCTCATATATTTAAATTCTTAGTCAGTAGAGAGTAACACTATTTGAAAGGATTAGAAGGGTTAGGAGATATGGTCTTGTTGGAGTAAGTGTGTCCTTATTGGAGGAAGAGTGTCACTGGGGGGAGTGTTTTAAGGTTTCAAAGCATAAGCCAGGCCCACTATCACTCTCTCTTGGCCTATGGGGTCAGGATCTCAGCTACTGCTTCAACCCCACGTGTGCCACCATAATCCATGCCATAATGATAATGGACTAAGCCTCTGAAACTGGAAGCAAGCCCCTAATTAAATGCTTTCTGCTGTAAGAGCTGTCTTGGTCATGGTGTCTCTTCACAGCCATAGAATAGTGACTAAGACAAAAGCACAAGAAGATGAAGAGTTGAACCTGATGTGTCAAATGAAGAAACAACAAGAAAATATTAGAACTTGGTGAGAACAATAGGTAAATAGTGCCAATTATGAAGAAGAAAACTGAAACAAAATTAATTTGAGCAAGGACATTCTGAAGGCTCCATGATTAAAAGAGATGTCTTAAAATGTGGTTTGAAGGTGCCTTCAAGTATAGCAAAATTCCAAACTCATCCTGATAGTGCCTCAGTAGTAGCTTATACTCTGCTTATTTGTAAAGAAATGTATAATTTTAAAAAATACCACTGACTCATGAGTAAGCCTCTTAGGACTCATATCCTTAAAGGGGGGACAGAGGTGGGACTTCATGAGATCCCATCCATGCTTGTATTGTGGCTGCCTTGATTTTTCACAGGACTTGTGTATGCAGTTTCTGCAATTGTGAGTTCATGTGTGCAACTGCACTATCATGTCCATGAAATACTGTTTCTCTGCAGATGTCTAGTCCCTCTGGCTCTTAAAACAATTCCATCTCCCCTTCTCTGGTGATCCCTGAGCCTTGGGGGAGAGGTGTGATGAAGATGTCCTATTTAGAACTGAGCACTATATGATAGTCTCTTATTCTCTGCACATTGGCCAGTTGTGTACTCTGTATTATTTGCTACTTACTGCAAAAAGAAACTTCTCTGACGAGGGTTGGAAAATGCTCTAATCTCCATGTATAAAGAATAGAACTTAGAAGATGGTTTATTACTATGTACAATTATCAGAATAAGTACTAGATTCTCCCCCAGGTCCTATGATCAAACCAAACCATTAATTTTGGCCCAGTAAATGGTACCAGGCATGGATTTCATATTGTGGAGTAGGCTTTAAATCCAGTCAGAAAATAGTTGATTACTTTTATAACATTCATGCCATTGTTACACCAGTGGGCTTATGGACTATTATATCCAGAAAAACTATCTATTAAAATTGAAGGAGAAAAAAACTTCCTATTAAAAAAACATTAAATAAATTTAAGACCACCAATCCAGCCTTACAGAGAATACTGGAAGGAATACTTTGGTCTGAAGATAAAAGTAAACACACTCAAGAGATCACAGGTAATAGACGATTTCAGAACAGTTAATCAAAAGAGGTCAAAAAAGAGGCATGTAGCTGAGCAAGATGCCCTGGGCCATGGATGACTGATACCTTGTGTGGACTAGCTGGGGCCTCTCCATCTTCCCTGTGTGGATCCCTGCCCATCCTACTCTTCCGTTCAGGACCCTATGTAACACCTATACAAAGAAACACATTGAAAGTAATAATAAAACTAATTGTACCCATAGTATGTGTCTTCCAAGCCACTTGCTACTCTTGTGTTTGCACCCAGCGGCCAGAATCAGGGATGAGTTAAGAAGTTGAAAGACTACAGCACCATATAAACCTACCAGCAAGACAAGCGGATCTGCTTCCACATTATCTTTGGTGGAATTGGAGCAAGGAGACTATTTTAAAATGTAAGCCATTGTTTGCCTCTGATTTTCTAAGCAGACCAAGTGAGCAGCTTAGATTCCATGAAACAAGTCTTTGTAAAATGAAAAAGGAGGTCTAAGCAAACACCACAAAAATAACAATATGACACAAATTAATATGCATTGTTTGATCACTTAGCATTCTTTAAGTCACTGTCTACTCCTACCGATGGTCAACCGTAAGACAAACAAACAAACAAACACCTTTTTAACTTCCTTTCCTGACCCTCCTTCTGTCCTATAATGATCCAGCTTGCTAGTGAACTGTGAGCCCTGGTTCCTACAAAGACTGTCTCTGTAGCTTTTCTTCCAAAGAAAACCTGGCTCTGTCTTACATCACACATTCCCTTTCCTGCCTGTCCTTCGCACCGACCTTTTACAAATGCAAAATATCTTTATCTGTACAGGCAGAGGGATGGTCACTGATAAAAGACCAAAATATGAAACTGGTTCCCATGAGGAATTTACACAAGCTAGGATCAGGAGTCTCAGCCTGTTAGCCCTGGAATGCTGTACCCTGGCACCACAGAGTTGTAGCCCTGTACCCCGTTGACAACTACCCTGTCCACTAGGACCTGCCCTTACTGTGTGACTCAGGTCTGCATGGCAGAGTGCACGGAATTATAGTCACCCACACAAACCTTTCAGAAGTGCACACCATCCACCCAGAACTGTTATCTGTAGGTGGTGCTCGCCATCCCCTTACAATGTATTCAATAAACCTCTTTCCTTACTGTGATCTAAAGGGCACTTTTATGCATTATCTATCAGCTACTAACATCGATTTTTGTTTGTTTTTGTTTTGTGACAAGGTTCCTCTGTATTTCAGCTCTGGCTGTCCTAGAAATCACTTTGTAGACCAGGCTGGCCTGGTACTCATCAAGATCCACCTGCCGCTGCCTCCTCCCGAGTGCTGGGATTACAGGTGTGTACCGCTACTGTCGGGCTCAACTTTTTCTTAGTTCTCCAGTGAATGAGTTTGATTGACTCCTATAAATAAATGGTTTTTTTTTATATTATTCTTATATTTATTTATATTGTAGTTCAAGTTGTAAAGTTATAAAATCATGTCAGGCCATGTTTGCTAAAATAATTTAGTATGTGTGTCTTAGAGTTTCCATTGCTGTAAAGGGACACCATGATCATGGCAACTCTTACAAAGGGAAGCATTTAATTGAGGATGCCTTACAGTTCAGAGATTTAATACATTATTATCATGGCTGAAAGCCTGGTGGTATGCAAGCAGACACTGGAGAAGGAGAGGAGAGTTCTACATTTAGACAGGCAGGCAGCAGGAAGAGAGAGACCCTGGGCCTGGATTGAGCACTTGAAAATTCAAAGTCCACCCCTGTTGCACTCTTCCTCCCACAAGGCCACACCTCCTCCCACAAGGCCACACCTCCTCCCACAAGGCCACACCTTCTAATAGTTCCACTGCCTCTGAGCCTATGGGGGCCATTTTCATGCAAACCACCACACTTTGTAAATTAATAAAAACCGAGCCTGTTTTCTTCAATCTGAAGTATTTGCATGCTGCCAGGTCATTGGCAGTTTATAGCAGCATGGGGTTTTTATTTGCTTGTTAAAGGTGGTCACTTTGCGTTTTCTTTTTAATGCTCTACAATAAACATTTGTTTTCATGTAAAAAGGTCCAGTGATTGTAAATACACATGGTCCGAACATTCGTGCATCCGAGTATAAAATCAACACTACTGGACGTAAAGGAACAGATAGCGCCAGATACTACAGGAATAGTAAATTTTAATACCCTGCTCTTTTTGGCATATTATCTAGACATAAAACTAGCGAATAAACATCAGGACTAAACTACATCATAGAGCAAATGGGCTTCACTGACATCACTGCACAATATTCTATCTAGAAGCTATCATCTTAGACACCTCTGGAACTTTCTCTAAGCTAGATCACATTTTGGGCCATACAACAAGTCAACAAAGACACAAAGAAAATATAATAAAGTAATAATTTGTATCCCATCAGATTATAATGAACTAAAACCAAAATCAATACCCCAAGAAATTATGCAGACATTTTGAGCCAGAGCCATATACTTTTGAGTGATTCTCAAGTCATTGAAGAAATTGGGGATTAATTTGTTTGTATGCTTGTTTGTTCCAGCAGTACGGGGCGGGGGGGGGGGGGGGGGGGGGGGGGGGGGGGGGGGGGGGGGGGGTGGGGGGGTGGGGGGGGGGGGGGGGGGGGGGGGGGGGGGGGGGGGGTTTGAATCCGGGCTCTTGTGTATGCTGGTGAAGTGTTCTACCGCTGGTCTATAGTCTTCAGCCCAAAGGTGAAGTTCAATAAATTTAAATGTTTGTGGACTTGCTCACAACTGTACTCTGCCCACTGGGATCTACAGAAGAAAATTAAGTCTAAACAACCTTAAATTCATAATGGTGGTTTGTACAAAGATACTTATTAAGAGTTTTGTGTGTGCATGTGTGTGCACGTGTGTGTGCACGCGCGCATCTGCTTGTGTGCATGTGTCAAGGTTGACACACTGGGATGTCCTCTCTCAATCTCTCTTCCATTTTATTTATTTGAGATAGGGTCCCTCACGGACCTAGAACTCACCACTTCAGCTAGACAAGCTGGTCAGCCTGCCCCTGAGATATCTCTCTCTCTCTCTCTCTCTCTCTCTCTCTCTCTCTCTCTCTCTCACTCTCACTCTCTCTCTCTCTTTCCCAGTGCTGGCTTTACAGGCATGTTCCGTCATGCCTAGCTGTTACCTGGGTTCTAGGGATCTGAACACTGGTCCCCATGCTTGTGTACCAAGCACATGACCCAGTGAGCTGTCTCCCTAGTCCTAACGTATTATTTTTAATGATGAAATGACGGAAGAGGGGCGATTAAACCATGATTACACAGTCCTACTAAACCTTGATTTTGGACTTTTCGTCTCTAAAACAGAAGCAATATGTTTCTCTTGTTTTAAGCCATGAAATATTTCAAACCTGAGAGCCCAATATACATATAAGGGCATGTAATTTACAAAACATTTGTCACAATACTCAGGACTTAAGTCACAGTAACAGTCACTGGGGAGAGACTTCCCTTTCAAAGTAAAATTTCAGGCTCTTAAGGAAGTTTAAGAAGTAGTATTGGAAAAAAAAAAAAAAAAAGAAGTAGTATAGGGGCTGGAGAGATGGCTCAGCGGTTAAGAGCACCGACTGCTCTTCCAGAGGTCCTGAGTTCAATTCCCAGAAACCAAACGGTGGCTCACAACCACCTATAGTGAGATCTGGTGCCCTCTTCTGGCCTACAAGCAGGATACTGTATAAATAAATTAATTAATTAAAAAAAAAGAAGTAGTATAAAAAGTCAGGCAGTGGTGGTGCACGCCTTTAATCCCAGCACTTGGGAGGAGGAGGCAGGCAGATCTCAGTGAGTTCGAGGCCAGCCTGGTCTACAAAGCGAGTTCTAGGACAGCCAGGGCTGTCACACACAAAAAAAATCCTGTCTCCAAAAAACAACAACAAAAATACCCAAAGAAACAGAAAACACCAACAACGAAAGTAGTCTAAAGCTGCATGTCACCACGGTGTCTCTGACCGTTGCTCACATTCACCCTCTGAGTGTCGTTTCCTCTTTGGCCATTGTCTGCTCTCACCCTGCGAGAGTGCTTTCCTACAAACATGTCTTTGGTAGCTGTCCACTCTCATCCTCGAGAGTCCCTCATGCTATTCTGTAATAATTCTGCCTGATTTCTACACTGTGTCGTGTCGCCTCTGAATTCATATTCCACAAGTATCACAAAATTCTGAAAACAATAATAGGAAAAAGCTCTACTTCATAGACTATAAAAAGAAGACTTTTTGCATGATAGGAGCTCATATATCCCACGTTTGGCCTCGAACTCACTACATAGCTAAGGCTCTCCTGCCCCTATCCCCAAGTGCTAGAATTACAGGCACGTACCTCTACACTCATCTCAGAGTGATTATATTTTTTTCTCATCCATTCAATAAAACCTGAATGTACTTGATGTTACTAAGAAACATTGTCAATTTTTCATTTTACCTTTTCATCCCTACACACTTGCTTACATATTTAGGGAGGAATGAAATGACATCAGGTGGGCCTCAAATGGAGGGGTTGCTCCTGCTGGGATGAAATAGTAGACTTCTGAGGCTGGAGAGATGACTCAGTGGTTAAGAGCGCTGACTTGTCTTCTAGGAGTCCTAAGTTCAATTTCCAGCAGCTATCTGGCGGCTCATAACCATCCACAATGAGATCTTGGTGCCCTCTTCTGGCCTTCATGTATACATGCAGACCGGATACTGTATACATAATAAATAATTTTAAAGAAGAGAAATCGTAGACTTCCTGTGGCCACCATCTGTATGGGCGATGAGTGGGTGGGTTTAATTGTGGTACCCTGCTTGTTTTGGTTTGTGAAGATGACCTTGAACTCCTGATTCTCCCACCGCCTGTCTCCAGTGCTAAGACTGTGAGCATGTGCCATCCATGTTAGGCAAGCGCTCATCCAACTGAACTACACCCTCTGCCTTTTTGTGTTGATTTTGGCTTTTAGTTTTTTTTTTTTTTTTTTTTAGAAAGAGGCTTGAGAGACAGGCTAGAAAGACAAAAGAAAATTAGGGGACCATAAGAAGGAGAAGGCGTTCCTCATTGGTTAAAGCTTTTACCATCTAAGAAACATGAATTCCAACACAACTGATATTTTCTGTAAACGTTGCCAACATAGAAATATCATTCCTTTCATGTTAGATATTTTATATTAAAAGAGTAGTGAACCTGGCTTAAAGCGTGAGTGTGTGTGATCTGGGGTCCGGTCTCATTCCTCCACCCTGGACATGGTGGCAGAATCTCAGGAAGATTGTTGGCTTTGTGCAGCCAAGGTCTCCTGCCTTTCTATAATCTAAACCTAGACTTTTCAATAGGTTCCTCAGCTTCTCTTTGAAGAAAAAAGTTTCAACATCCAACACAAAATTCCCTGTGTGGCTACTGTAGAGACAGCTCCCTCTTAGAGAACCCCACACCTATGTTCTGGGGTGAGCTTTTTCCCTTTCTGAGCACCTCTTTCTTTGAGCCCTCTTTGGAAGCTTTGAACTCTGCACTATATTGCCCAGGCGCGGCACTCTTCTCTGCACTGAAGCCGCAGATCCCAGGTTGGTTCTAAAAGATTAAGGATACTGATCAGGTTGCTGAGGGTAACACTAGGATGTTCCTGCCCCCCCCCCCCATCACTAACAGACTCTCATGTGACCACCCAAGCTGGCAGTGAAGTTGCTGTGTGGTGAGGCTGGCTTCTGATCCTGTCTTCTCCTCTCATGTGCTGGGACTCCAGGTGTGCGTACCACCGTGCCTGGCTACTTCTTGCTTTTGATATTTGAAAATGCCCATCGAAAAAGAAGTGTTTGTAAGTTTGAAGCACACAAATGCCGGCATTCATTATACTTAAATTTTTTCATTTTATTTTATGTGCATGAGTGTTTTGACTATATGTATATCTGTGCACCTTGTGTACACAAGGCCTGGGAGGCCAGGAGAGAGAGCTGGATGCCCTGAGACTGTAATTATGGATAGTGGCAAGCCCTGTGTGGGTACGGGAACTGAACTCAGGTCCTCTGGAAGATTCCAATACTCTTACTCACCGAACCAACTCTCCGACTCTTTAATTGGTTATAAGAGATTGGAAGGTGTGGTTTCTGATCCTCTTTCTGAATTTTTATTGGGCATATTTCATATTTACTGCGCTAACCTTAAAACTTTTTAAGGAAGAGGGAGCAGGTATAGAGTGTTCACCTTTTCCTACCATGCCTAGAAGATAGGTTACTTCAATCACACATCACTGCATTTTTTCCAAACAAAATTTACATGCATTCTTTCAATTGCCTCAAATGGTGTCAGATTTTATTTAAGGACCTGCAGACTAAAACTCGGGTGTGTCTGTCTCCCTGACATCACATCTACATCTAGATAGGGGCATTTCTGACTGAGCTGCTCTCCCACGTGTTTTCCCAGGGCCTGATCGGGACCTCCACAGCATGGGGCTTGACTTCAAATTCCAAGAAAGTTGTGAGTGTACGCGCGCGCGCGCGCGCACACACACACACACACACACACACACACACACACACACGGTTTTCTTAGTCTCTGAACAGTTGTCTATTGCCTAAAGAAATTGAATGTGAAATAGAAAGATGACTAACTTGCCTTCCTTGCTCCTTCTCCTCCCCCCTCCTCCTCCCTCTTCCTTCTTCTCTACACATTTCTTCCTCCTCCCTATTCGTCTCCCTTCCCCTTTCCTCCTCCTCCTTCTCTTTCTTTTCCTACCCCTTTTCCTCATCCCTTTCCTTCTACGCTTCTTCTCCCAGCTCAAACACTTGGCATAGTCTTGAGGTGGAATGGTGCAGCCGGAATAAGGCAGAGTGTCCTGGGCCTGGGCAGGCGTTAGTCACTGCCAGCGCCACAAGGCAGGTAGCCAGGACTGTGCTCCTTTCTTGGGGCCATAGGGCACCAGGAAAGTGACCTGGGTGTAGAATTCTCCGTCTGCCCAGAACCGCCGCACTGGGGCGACACCTCCGCAGTCGCCCAGGGACGCAGAGCACGGACAGTCAGTCTCGGGGCTACCTGGAGATTGACTTCTGAAAGTTGCAATCGGAATAACAGAGGGCCAGCAGCCAGGGCAAGTGACAAGTGGACAAGGTTGAAGTTAGGTGTGCGCAAAAAGCTGCAGAGCAGACCAGAGGAGTTTGCCGGTGCAGTGAAGACAACATTAAGGAGCGAGAAGGGAGATCGCCCGGCTTGTCCAGGTGAGAGCCCCGCGCTGCGGGGGACAGGAGCAGCCTCCCTGAGGAGGGGGTGTCCCTGCCGGCCGCCGGGGCTTCTTCCAAAGCAGGGGTGGGGATGCTGAGTCACAGATCTGTCACCACTTCGCACCTCTTTGCAACCCCGGGGGCTAAAGCAAAAGCGAAAGCGAATGCTCCTGGCTGCCGGCTGGTCCTGGAGCTGAGCTCGCTACCTCCCAGAGACCCCAGCCTTGCGTCCCGGTGGGGCACTGCGAGGGACGTTCGGCCATGACTTCGCGGCAGCTCTCGGGCTGTGGAGTCCACGCCCTCCAGGTGTTGCTGCTACTGCTGCTGCTGCTGCTCCCGCTGCGGGTGACACCGGGTAGGGAGCGTCTTGAGTCCAAACAGGGGAGTAGAGGGGGACCTGAACACCCGGCTGAACTTGACCCGTGGGGGTCACGACTTCACAGGACTCAAGTCCAGCTGGAGAGGATCATGGAGGGGCGTGGGGGTTGTGGGGTTCAGGACACGTGGAGGTAGGTAGCCGCGGAGAGCGCAAAAAAAAGATGAGAGCCCCTTGTCTTGCTCCAGGCTGGCTGCCGAGTCGCTTGTTCAAAGGAGTCGAGCGACCCCACTGACGTTTCGGAGACTTAGGGAGGAGAGCAGGTCTGACAAGCTCGGCGAGAGCTTGGAACTTGGAGACGTGTGTGAGAGTGCCTCTGCCAGCCCACACGCGCTGCTATGGGGTGTCCTGCCGATGTGTGGGGTTCCAGGAGGGGCTCGAGGAAAAACTAACGATTTTCAGGTCAAAGTAAATTAGATGAAAGGCACCGGGCAAAGGGCTGCGTTGCGGGTGGAAGAAAATGTGTGGGGTAGGTTGCATATCTGAACGCTGGGAAACAACTCCCAGTTCTCAAGTGTGCAGAAAGCTGGGGATGGTTGGAGAGGCGAGCAGACTGTGCTCCCAGGAAAGAGGGGGTGTTATGTGTTCCAGAACGTGTCGCCTAAGTCTAATCTCATCGGGAAGAAGGAGTGAGACCCTAGTTTTGTTCCTGTAAGTCTGTAAGGAAAGAGAAAGAACAGATGGATCTAGTCATGTCCCATCACGGGACGCTTCATCTTCTTATAATCATGAAATTCTTAAGAGTCTGATAAAAATCTATGTACTCTCTGTACAGAAATGTACGTGAAAGCACATACTTGCAAAATGTGCGCCTGACTTGGGGGGCAGGGGGGGGCAGGGCGCGAGGACTCACTGAAGGTCATCCATGGACTTCCCAGTGAGTTAGCAACTACTTATCCCCAAGGGTGTTTTAAAGCGAGACTTCTTGGTTTGGGGCGTCCAATCCAGTCTCCTTGGGACTCCATCATAGCCGGTCTACTCACACTTGCTCCTGGGGCTGGCTCTGTAGGGGTGTTACGGGGTTTCATTTTCCCAAGGCTATTATTCTAGGGTCACCACCCTCCATCTGTAAAGCTGGGTTTTGTTGGTAAATTCCTTTGAACTGCATAGAAAGGAGTGATCCTGAATAACCAGAAATAGCCTGCAGCTATTTCAGTCTGAAAGTGAATGTAGTTTTAGTCTTGCTCAGCCTGGCTCTGCCTAGAGGAAGCACCTCCCTCTTGCCTGAGGGAAGGCTCAGGGAAGCCTTGCTCTTTGACCTTAGGACGCTTTTGCCATCAGCTGGCACCTGAATCTTGGTTTTAAGAATAGCCATATTGGGTCGTAACTGACCATAAACTGCATATATTTAAATTGTACAGCTTACTAAGTTTCAAGATAAAAGTGTACACTCTTTAAACCGTCACCATAATCAACACAGGGACATGGTCATTACTGCCAAGTTCCCTGTGTCCTCACAATCCTTATCCCCTGCCCTACTCTGCAATGTCCTGTCTTTTTCCTGTAGATTTGTTGCACTTTCTAGAATTTTATATAAATGGAATTATACTGCATGCACTCTTTCTTATGTGGCTTCTGTAGCTCACTAATTATTCTGAGTCTTCATTCATGTTTTAATTTGAATCAACAGTAAATTCCCACCAAATCTGGTGGAGAATGCTTGCTTATAATCCCAGCACTCTGAGGCAGAAGGATCTCTAGTGCAAGGACAATCTGTGTTATATGGCAAGATCCAAAACCAAAAATAAACAGAAGGGTAACCACTGAGGAGATGGCTTAGTGGGTAAAAACACTTGCCACCCAGATTGGAGGGCCTGAACTCATATGAGCAAGATGCATAGCACATAGGGTGGGATGAGAGGCAGGGATGGCAGAATCCCAGAAGATCAGAGATGGGAAAACGAGGAGGGAGAGAGAGAGAGAGAGAGAGAGAGAGAGAGAGAGAGAGAGAGAGAGACTGTGAGACTCAAGCAAGGCAGAAGGTGAGGAATGACTCATTACACTCCTGTCTCAGCATCCAGGTGCTGGGATTGCAGGAGGGTGTGAGCAACCATACCCAGTTAAACAATTATTCATTGTTAAAGATACGATCGAGCTTCAGTTGCCTCCTGACTGTTGGGTATTTAGGTTGCCTCAGCAAGGGTAATGGTCTCTAAAAGCTCAAAAATAGCAATATCTGAGAGGTAAGATGTTGAGAAATACTATATTCTCTTTTTCTTCCTCTTCTTCTCCTTTCCTTGAGACAGGGAATTACTGTGTAGCACTGGCTGGCCTAGAACTCTCCAAGTAGACCAGGCTAGCCTTGCCAGAGATCTGCCTCCCAAGTGCTGGGATTAAAGTCATGCACCACAAAGCAGGCCTGGCTCTGGTGATTCCCTTTCTTCAAATGTGTCCTAGGAATCACTTTGGTGCCATTTATCACATATGGAGGTAGATGTTAGTGGATGCCTTTCTCCTTGAAAGACTTGATGCTCTTTTGAGCAGGGGATTATGGGGTCGATGGAGGACAGGTGCTCTAAAAGGGTGGGAACAAACTGTAGTGAGAGCCTGGAGGCTGCCAGTGAGACTGGGGTTCCTGCAATAGTTTGGTGTGCAATGAAGAAATCCTGAAACAGAGTGGTATCTATGAGATTGGAGCAAGTGACTTCTTCTTGAGTCCAAACTGTAAGGAACAGGTTTCGTTCTTTTCCTGTCGTTTGATCTACAACTGGTAGCCATCCTGGCTTCTAACCCTCGAAGGGGATTAGGAATCCTAGTTAAATGAAACTGAGGGACAAAGAAGAGCGGATGAGTTTGGGGCAATGAGCTGAGTACAGCCTGTACTTATTGCACCATGAGGAAGTATGCTGGGTTGGCTGGCACTTCAGACAGGAAGAAAAATAGGTTACTGGAAGCCTAGATGCCCTGACTGTTTGGGCACATCTGATTCAGAGTCAGCTTCCAGAGGGCAAGAGCCATGCTTTCATTTCGTGGTGCCTTCGTGCCTGTCACAGGGACTAAGCGGAAGGAAATGCTGTGACGGATTCTGACCCCTCTTAAAGATGGAAGACACAAGCTTACCTGACAACTCTTGAACTCCAGCTACAAGAGTAGGTCAGGGCTCCTTGCCCATCTTAGACTCTGCAAATCAACTTGATAAAGAAGCCTGATCCACAGGTTCTGGGAACCAGAAAGAGGTGTAGTCCTTTGCTAAAAATGCAAATGATCTTTAGGACTGACTGTGTAAGAACTTTGAAAGTAGCACAACTGTAAGTTAGCTCCGGGTTCCATAACTTCATCCACTGTAAGTATTCATGAGTTACCAACTTAAATACCTACTGTAAACGGGGTTTAGAAGTGGAAAAGGAGTTCCAGGGAACTGTGAAATACATGTACCATCTTCATGAAGCTTATGATCCAACAGACAAGATGAGACTTGCTATATATATATATATTGGATGTCTCCCATCCAAATACCAACCAGACTTGACCCTGCTTGGCCTCCAAGACCAGACAAGACCCATCAAGTTCAGTATGGTATGGCTGACATTGGATATCTAAGATATATATTGAGGGGGAATTGTAGAATCATTGTAGTATTAAGATATGTAATTAAGGCTGAAGGAAGTGAAAATTTATCATTACATTAAAATATATTGCTTCTAATGCAATTGCGAGACCATCTAGCTTTGTAAATTAAATAACTCACCGCCACTTGGCTGTTTGGCTATTTGGGTTTGCTGCAGCATTTTGATATTCTTGTACATTCAAAAATCAGCTATTCCTAGGTTTATCTCTGAGGACCATTCACCAGGAAAGACCCAAGATAGACTTCCTTTTTCAGAAAAAAAAAAAAAGTAGATAAGGCAAAGTGCTCTTGATACAAATACCCAGAAATGGTTAGCATTAAAGTCCTCTTTCAATTGATGGTTGGTAAAGGATATTTGTGTTGTTCAAAGCAAAAGTAATAATTCATTGGTTATGGAAAAGCAAAATGTGCAATGACGATAACACAAAGGTTGGGAATGATATTTGGACAATAATCTTTAAGGCTTTCTGGGGGTGGGGGAGAGGGTGTAGTGTGCATGTGTTCACTAAGGGGAACATTTCATGTCCTATTCTATAACTGTGCCTTATTCCTTTGTGATAGGGTCTCTCACTGAGCCTGGAGCTAGGCTAGCAGAGATCCCTTGTCTCCCCATCCCCAGCACATGCACAATCACGTCTAACTTTCCTACTTGAGGACAGAGGATTTAAACTCAGATCTTCACACTTGGACATCAAGAGTTCTACTGTCTGAGCCATCTCTCCAGCCTTGTTGAAGGTTCTTATGCTATTTGTGTGAGGTGATATAATATCACTCAAAGATAAACTCTGATATCCTAAATGAGCCTCTAGAATAAAGCAATAGCGAAACTGGGCACAGTGGTTCATGATTGTAATCTCAGCAACTGCAAAAGTGAGGAGGATAATTGCTAAGAGTCTGAGGGAAGGCTGGGCCACGTAGATAATTCTAGGATAGCCTGGGCTACATAGTGAGATCACATCCAAAACTAAACCCCAATCAATAAAAATCTAATTAAAAATATAATGCAATAACTATTTCATTAGTAAGACAATAAAGGAGATAAAATAGAATTATGAAATAGTTCAAGTAAGTCATGACCTGATCATGGCCAGAGGAAATTGCACAGGACCTAGAGAATGTTATTAAGATGAGTGAGTGACTTCAGAGAGACGGCACAATATACATATTTGCAGTTAATATAGTTTTGTAAATAAACATGAAAAATGCCAGCAAAAAACACTAAGAAATAAAAATTTAAATATGTTATTTTCTTTGGCATCAAAAATACTAACTCCAGAACCCATGAGGCCCACCTGAAGCTGAGTAGTCAGCAGCTAATGGCCCCCAGGGGACAGAGACTCGCTTCTCTTCACTGGCGCGGCCACTGGTAGGCTGTCCATTCTCCAGGAAAGAACCCCACACTCGTGTCCATGCAGGCACCTGTACAAAACTGTGTGTCATGGCTCAGCAGATAAAGGCACAGGCTGCCCTTCCAGAAGACTAAGGTTCACAACCACTGTAACTCCAGTTCCAGGGTATCCGGCACCCTCTTCTATCCCAGCAGGCACTGGGCTTGCATGTGGTGAGCAGACATTCAAGCAAGCAAAACACCCGACACATAATTATTAAAAAAAAAAACATACTTTTTTTTTAATTATGTATGTCTTAGTGTTGCTATTGCTGTGATGAGACACCATGACGAAAAAGCAAGCTGGGTGGGGAGGAAAGGGTTTATTCAGCTTCCATATCATAGTTCATTATCAAAGGAAATCAGGACCAAATCTCAAACAAGGCAGGAAGTTTGAGGCAGGAACTGATGCAGAGGCCATGGACGGGTGCTGCTTACTGGCGTGCTCCTCATGGCTTGCTCAGCCTGCTTTCTTATGGAACCCAGGACCACCAAACCGGGGATGGCACTACCCACAATGGGCTGGGCCCATCCCTATCAATCATTAATTAAGAAAATGCCCTACAGTCTTGCCTCTAGACTAATCTTGCGGAGGCATCTTCTTAACTGAGACCCCTCCTCTCTGAGAACTCTAGCTTGTGTCGACCTGACATTAAAGTAACCAGCCCAGTATGAACCTTAGAAAGACATGGACATAAAACGAAGCCTTGTTGGAAAGAAAAGGAGATGGAGGGGGTATGACGAAGATAAGTGGAGAAATTGGGGAACAGATTATCAAAAACATGCAAGAAATTAACAAAGAATCAATTAATTTTTTTTAATTAATCCCTTAGTACATCTGACAAAGGATGCACAAGGCTACCATGCTGAAAGCTCAAGGTGAGATCGCTCATCTGGGAGAGGTGCTTGGTGCTAAGTCTGATGGATGACCTTTGACTCTCAAAATTCCCACAGTGGAAGGGAAGAACTCCTGCAAGTTATTCTCTGACTTACATACACACACGCGCACACGCGCACACACACACACACAGACATTAAATACAATAGAAAATTTAAAGTACTATAAAACACTTTTTATCACAAAAGTCTTACAAGATCTCCTGAGTAAATTGGGAGCATGGGGACCTTGAGAGAGGGTTGAAGGGGAGGGGAGCAGAGAAAAATGTAGAGCCCAATAAAAATCAATTAAAAAAATATATGTTAAGAAATCACAAAAGTCTGAAATAAGGGCAGATACTGCGTTTGAGTTCGGGAAGACTTGGCGTTCCTTAGCGATCAGTTGTTCCCTGAGCTGACCTACAGCCTTGCAGTGGGAATTGCGGCAGGAAACTGGTGTGCTGACTCCACAATTCAGGGGGGGAAAAGGCACTGAATCGAAGAGCCCGCTTTGAAAGTAATTAACAAAGATTTACACACAGGTACACGGTTCAGGGCTTGTTATAAGGAGGGAGTGACATTTGATAAACAGATGAAAGCAATAGAGTAACAGGTGGTGGCACACACAAGCACACACGTGGTGCTGTCCCAGGATTCTATGAAAATATCATTGGATAGCTACCCGTGCTGAGAGGGGGGGAAAAACCCACTAAAGATACATGTGAGAGGTTAAAGGTCGAGGTGACAAAGCACACCCGATTTTGATCCCGAGGGCCCATGATGGAAGGACAGAACTGATTTCTGCAGGTTGTCCTCTAACCACACAAATGCCATGGCATGAATGCAGATATATATCACAATAAAAAAAAATAAAAATAAAAAAATAAATGAAAAAAATCTTTTTTTTTTGGTTTTTTTTTTTTTTTTTTTTTTTTTTTTTTTTTTTTTTTTTTTTTTGAGACAGGGTTTCTCTGTGGCTCTGGAGCCTGTCGTGGAACTAGCTCTGCAGACCAGGCTGGTCTCGAACTCACAGAGATTCGCCTGCCTCTAGGATTGGAAATGTCGGTTTAGACTTAGGGAGGGATATATTGAGAAATAAATAGCACCTACTCAGGAAACTACAGTAGTGAGCTCTTGGGGGGAAAAATTTTGAAACAGTCTCAAATGCCCAGGCTACCTTCCAAATGGCTATGTAGCTGAGGGTGCCCTTGAATTTCTGGTTCTCCTCTTTCTTCCTCCTGAGTGCTGGCATCACAGGCATGCATCACCATACCCGGTTTTAATAGAGGACATAACGGGGCAGAGGAAAGGATGCTGGAGCGTCGTCAGACTTCGACGAGCAGACTCCTCCGCATTCACTCCTCTTCCTAGGAGCTGTTCTGTTTCTGTCACTCGCTCAGTTCTTTACCTTTTTAGAGATTTATTTTTTATTTTTGTGCATGCATATGTCCGTGTGAGTGGCTGCCGTGTACTGTGTAGGTACCCAAGGGGGCCCGAGGATGTGGCAGATCCTCTGGCGCTGGAGGTACAGGTAGTCATGAGCCACCTGATGTGGGTGGATGCTGGAAACTACACTCAGCAGTATTTTCTCTTAAACACTGAGCCGTCTTTTCAGGTCCAAGCATTTTTTTTTTAACCCCCAGCACATCGGTCAGGTCTTCAGAAGGTTCTCACAGCGGGAGGAGATGCCCCACTTGCCAGCAGTGAGCGTGTTCTGCGGGGCCACAGTGATCAAGTCTTCTCCCAGGAACAACTGGAAAATGCACTGGTCCTTGTTGACCAGATGGGACCCCTGGCCCTGCTTGTCCCTTACTCATCTAGCTCATCCTTGAACTTTTTCATGATGGCCCCTTTTCAGCAGTTACAATTAGACAGCAATATCTATCAATTCCAGCTGTATCCATCTGGTTCATTTACCACACTCTGTACACCATGTTCCAGGAGCAGAAAGGCTCCAGATGTGAGGAAGGACCAAGCAGAACTTACAGCAGTATCAGCCTTTGGGTAAAGGGTGTTCCATGCCGAATCCGTTACCTCTGCGATTGCAAAGGGAGGAAACGTCCTGTGCAAGGCATGGGTTCTTAGACTCCTCTGCCCCCAAGGCTTCAGAATGACCCATGGCAGGGCCTGCCCGTTCTCTGGAGAGGAAAACAGACAATGTGATCTCATAGCCCAAGACAAGATAATGACATTAAGGAGCAGACTTGAGGCAAATAAGAGAAGGGGTAGCTCAGCTAGATGCCTTTTCTCTGGCGTTCTTCCCTGGGGACCTCTCAAGTCCCTGGAGATACCAATCTACGGCTGGAGACTGTCCATCCACAAATTATGTAATAGCTCTCCCAGAGGTCCAAAGGTCCCAGCATAGTTCAGGCTTTCTCAGAAGGAGGGAATATTTTACCAAAGATCAGGGCTAGTATTTTTTTTTTTACTGAACTCTCCATTCTGATCTGCTGCCAAGTGTTCTTAAGGTTCTTTGAATTGGTTTTTATGGTTGTTCCTTCCCACCCCACACCATTATTCCATCCCTAAGTACTTTCTGAGCAATGCAGTGTATAGCAGAGTACCACAGATGCAGATTTAAATGTTCGGAAACATTGAGTTGAACACATGGAATTAACAAGCTTCTCTCTCTCTCTCTCTCTCTCTCTCTCTCTCTCTCTCTCTCTCTCTCTCTTTCACACACACACACAGAGTGGGGTGTATATTTTAGAGATTGAAGTGAGAGAATAAGATCTACTTAAAAGCACAGCCATTGAGATAGATCAGTGGGTAAAGGCACTTGCTGGCACACCTGATGACGCCCCTCTCAGCACCCACTTCACAGAAAGAGACAACTGACTCTACACATGGGTGCTGCGGTATGAATGCAACACATACACACGCGAGCACGCGCGCGCACACACACACACACAATATAAATGTACATTTCTAATCAATGCCATGGTCTGAAAATGGTATGAGCTGGCTGCTGTTCACACCACTGGGTTGTAAACCAAGTGCCATCTGCTCTGCTGCACTTGTAGACAGAGCAGCAGTTCCCAAAGTATGGGTCCTGGACCTTCAGGACCTGTACCATCTGACACTTGAAATATAGACTCCTGGGCTCTGCCTCTGACCCACCAGCTCTGTAGCTCTGGGTTGGAGCCAGCTTGTTTTAACAAGCCCTTCAGGTGGGTCTAAGACACATAACTCCTAAGCAGCACTGCCAAAAAGGACCGGGGGTGACAAGAGGCAGAAAACAGCGGAGCAGCCATTCCACATGGCAGAGGGGAGCTTGCCCTGGGAAACAAAGCTACAGCTAAAATACCAAATACAGAACGAGTGGAACGAACAGCACTGGACCCTGGTCATGGAAGAAGGAACTCTAAAGGTGTGAAGAGGTGGTTAATAAGGAAAGGGGGTGGCAAGCCAGCATTATGAAAACCACAACTAGAGAAATAGCTGAAGGAAAATGTTCTCACCAACTGATAATCTTGGCTTGAACTGTCATTGGCTCTTAGAGTTTGCTTCAAGAAGAATCCTTGCCCTTAACTATCATGGGCAAAGTCCTGAGTTTGACCCATAACACTAAAGAAGAGGAAGAAGAGGAAGAGGAGGAAGAGGGTTAGGAGTCCTCAGAGGTCCTAGTCATTTTCTGTCACTATCATAGAACACCTGAGACTCATTGGTTTATAGAGGATCAAAATTTATTTAGTTTGTCATTCTGTAACCTGAAAAGTTCTGATAAGGGCTATCGCCACTTATCCTAAACTATATAATGCATTTGCAATTATCTGTGGGATAGTTGTATAATGTTAAGTGGAATTATGATCTAGTTACTGTTTTCATTTGGAAATTAAGCTTGATATAAGGGAATGTGATTGTGGGTAAAGTTGACAAGATGTGGGCTTGTGATGGGTAATCTTCGTTATCAACTTGATTATATCTGTAATCAACTAGAATCCAAGCGACTAAGTGCACCCGGGAAGGATTTTCTTGACTGGATCATCTGAGCCACACCTGGTGGCAGTCCACACAAAATGACACGGAAGAAGGAAGCATTTGCTTTTTGTCTGTTTGCCCTCACTTTGACTGCCAAGTTTATCTATTCTGTTCCTGGGGCATTCCTTTGCTTTGAACCCAGTTCTTCAGGATGCCAGTGTAGACTGAAGACCCGCAACTCTCTGGGACTTCCCTGGAACTCTCGCACTAGAATGGGATACTGAGACATCCAGTCTTTGTGGGCAAACAACTACCTTTCTGTCAGGAGACAGCCACTGATGACTACATTATAATTACTGCTAACCCATTCTCCATTCTAAAGCCTCTGGAGTGATCAGTCCTAAATGTCTCGTCTCTGTGTGTGCAATGAATGCGAAGAGCTGAAAGAATCCTAGAGGAGAATACTTCAAGGCTTAGATGTGAAACAGCTTGTTGATAACAGTCCCCTGTCTGAAAAGAGCAGAGAAAGCAGTGGTCACAAACAAACAAACAAAAAAACTGGCGGATAGACAGTTGTTGTATTACAAGCGGCGGGGCTGCGTCCCCAGCACCCCGGCCGCCTGGCTAGCTTATGCCCCGAAATAACAACACACAAACTATTCATTTAAGCACTGCTTGGACATTTCTATCTAGCCTCTTTTAGGCTAACTCTTGCACCTGGACTAGCCCATTTCTAATAATGTGTGTAAGCACCCCAAGGTGCGATTACCGGGAAGATTCTAGCCTACGTCCATCCTGGGTCGGAGCTTCATTGCGTGCGTCTGCCCGGGAGAGCGGAGCATGGCCTCTCTGCTCCAGAGAGCAGAGCTGTCGAGTCTGAGCTCACTTCCTCTTCCTCTCAGCATTCAGTTCTGTTTACTCCTCCCACCTATGTTTTAACCTATCAGGGCCAAGCAGTTTCTTTATTGCTTAACCAGTGAAATCAACAGATTGATATATGACACTCCCACATCACACAGTCAAGCCATTTCAAATTAAAATCACTTGAACTTAAGTAAAAAGTGTTCTAAAAGGAAGTTGGGCAACCACTGTGCTAACAGAGTCTAGGGGAGAGAAAGAGAGAAGAAAGTACAAGATGGGGCTGGAACAATAATGGCTCAGCAGGTAGCAGCACTTGTTGCTCTTGGAGTGGACCCTGGTTCAGTTCCCAGCATCCATGGAGTGGCTCACAACCATCTCTAACTCTAACTCCCAAGTTTCAGGGGATCCAACATCCTCTTCTGACCTTCATGGGCATAATGCACACATGTATTACACACAAAAACATTCAGGTAAAACACTTAAGCACAGAAACCTAAATAAATAAATCTAAAAAGAAAAACAGTACAAGAAATCAAACATATGGAGGTGGAGAAATGCCTCAGCGGTTAAGAACACTGGCTGCTTGTCTCTAGAACCTAGGTTTGATTCCAAGCTTCCACATAGTGGTTAAAAACCATTGTAGCTCCAATTCTAGGTGATCTGACAACCTTCTCTGGACTCCCTGGGCACCAAGGACACATGTGGTTCACATATATTCAGGCAAAACACCCATATACATAAAATAATTTTTTGAGACAGGGTTTTGTACATAGTCCTGGCTGTCCTGGAGCTTACTATGTGGACCAGGCTGGCCTCGAACTCAGAACTCCTTTTTCCTTCGCCTCCCAAGTGCTGTGATTAAAAAGAAGTCAAATGCAAGTATGAAATTCCCAACTAGAAATGGCCAACGTTTTGGACCCTCCAATTGTTTCTAGGACCAGATATCATCTTCTAAAACCTTCATTTCTACAACACAGAGCCCACCACCACCACCACAGCCAATTTTAGCAGGATCTTTGCAGTGTGAGTCCAGTTGCAGCTACCATGAGAGTAGACCCATCTGGAACTGTATCTTTGGAACAGTTCGTCGTGTTCCAGTTTCTTCTGAAAATGGACTGGCAATCAGAGTAGCTGACTATGCACACAGAAATAAAACAAACTGAACTAAATTTCAGGAGGTCTGACTCCAGCTTGTTATTGAAGAAAAGTGTTTATCCACCACTCTTTTTTTTATTATTTGTGTTTTTTTGTGTTTCTTTTTTATTTATATATTTATTTATTAAAGATTTCTGTCTCTTCCCCACCGCCGCCTCCCATTTCCCTCCCCCTCCCCCTCCCCCAATCAAGTCCCCCTCCCTCGTCAGCCCAAAGAGCAATCAGGGTTCCCTGCCCTGTGGGAAGTCCAAGGACCACCCACCTCCATCCAGGTCTAGTAAGGTGAGCATCCAAACTGCCTAGGCTCCCACAAAGCCAATACGTGCAGTAGAATCAAAAACCCACTGCCATTGTTCTTGAGTTCTCAGTAGTCCTCCTTGTCCTCTATGTTCAGCAAGACCGGTTTTATCCCGGGCTTTTTTCAGACCCAGGCCAGCTGGCCTTTATCCACCACTCTTTTGTTTGTTTGTTTGTTTGTTTGTTTGTTTGTTTTAGACAAGAGTTCAGTGTGTAGCCTTAGCTGGCCTTAAACTCACTTTGTAGACTAGATTGGCCTCAAACTCACAGAGCTCTGCCTGCCTCTGTCTCCTAAATTCTGCCTCTGTACTAAACCTACTCATTATTCTTTTAACCTGTACCTGAGCACCTAGTATTTCCAGGTACTAGGGATCAGGAATACAGTGTTGAGCAAAGTAGACTTAGCCTCCACCCTCACATAGCTCAGACTGTAGATGGTGAGATACGCACTAACTCTATAACATCAACATCCTAAGTGCAAACTGCCAAGGAAACTGTAGAGCGTGAAGAGAACGATCAAAGAACCTTAGGACGCAGGTCGCCAGCTAAGCAAATAAAGGCTTTTCTGGCAGGTAACAGGGCAGTTGGCAAGAAAGGGTGGTGGGAGGTAGTCAGCTGCGTGCGTGGTGCATTGTGAAGAAGGAGGGGCTATGGCGAGTGGCAAGGGGGGGAATCATCAAAGTGGGAGGCATTTGAAGGGCAGATAGGGCAGGGGCTGACGAACCTTATAGGCTTCTTCAGCATTTTGGGCTTTACTGTGAGAGTAGCCAGCTGCCTAGGAAGAGGAAAGTTGTTAAGGATGCACAGCTAACGATTAGGCTGGTTGCTTGCAGTGGGACACAGGGACACCAATTAGGAGACTCCTGCTATTGATCAAAAACAACCACGTGACATCCCTCAACCAATCTTGATCGAGAACAGAGAAAGATGTGTCAGTGACTAGCGGGTATCTAGCTGCGTGCACTGAGCAGCTGGCATTTAAAGGAGACTCCTGGAAGATTTCTGGATGATAGGTGTTCTTTCTCATCACATCTGTGTGCTTGGGGTCTTGCATCTATCCTATGGGCCCTGGGAGAAGCTCAACCCTAGCTACAAAGCTGTTTCTTGTGCTCCCATGAAGACCCCCACAAATACACCCAGTCTTCTCATCTCTCTCCCCTCTCATGCACTTTCCAGGTACCACATGTCCAACCCCCATATCTGTTGAGCATGCAGACATCCGGGTCAAGAACTACAGTGTGAACTCCAGGGAGAGGTATGTCTGCAATTCTGGTTTCAAACGGAAAGCCGGCACATCCACGCTGACCGAGTGTGTGATTAACAAGAACACAAACACTGCCCACTGGACAACTCCTAACCTCAAGTGCATCAGTAAGTAGCTGACCCCACACTGTTCCCCTGCCTCCTGCCAAGGCTGAACAGAGCAGAAGGCTGAAGGATGGGAGCTGTGGGAGGGAAAAAAAAAATCCGTGCTGGGGTCTGGGGCTAACTACGCCAGTGGGGCACGAAGCAACCCCTCCTGGGATAGGAAGGCATGGGCAATGGGCTCTGTCACCCAATCTTGGTTCATATATTAGTTCTGCCACTTAGCTACTTTGTGTCCTTGGGCAAATCCCTTAGCTTCTTGGAACTCTGCTTGGTGACCCAGAAAGTGACCGTGATGTCAACTGTGGTTTGTAGAGATAAGTGGAACCTGATAAATGTTAACTCTCATGTCCATCAGTGTTTGTTCTGGCAGAGGATGAGCTATGGTCTAGGGTGTGTGCTCAAGCTGCCCACAGAGCTTTATGGAGCTCTCGCAAGGCAGAGGGCTTCAGGAAAACATACAGTGTTCTTGTTTGCCAGAACCTGAAAGTTGAGTAAACCTACCAAACAGAAAATCCCTGTCTTACTCACCAGGGCAGTTGATGTTCTAGAGTGAAGATGAGGGCCGTGAAAACCAACTTTTTAAAAGACTCACCCACAGTTGGATGAAAGCCAACATTCTTGGAGTAGATGCCACTTGGTGGTGTTTCCAGGAATACTAAGCCCCATTCTGCTCCCTAAAAAAAATAAATAAGTAAAAACTGATCCATAGTCTACCAGGAGAGAACTGTTCAAACAGGCAGCCACTGCATATCCAGGACATGGATAGCCCCAGCTAGTGCCAGTCATTCGGAACTTACATGGAAATGCCCAGCTCCATCTTCTGGGAACTCCCGGGAGGGTTGGTACCACATATATCATTCCATGCAAGAACCACTTGATGACTGACCTGTGGAAAATTCTAGAAAATCAGTTTACAGTCTGTGCGTTTAGGTTGGGAGACCGATATTCACTTCCTGTACTTCTAGCCTTGTCCAAGGAAGCCAAAAATGGATGTGCACCTGTAGCACAATTAATAAAAACCTAGAGATAGATATTGGGGTTCAACATAAAGGTCAGAAAATCAAAACAGCCAACCACTGGCTCTTTTCTCTACCTCAGTCTGAAATGGCAATCCTGCCTCCAGGAATCCTCAGAATGAGATTGTGTGTGAGAGCTGTCTCCTCCCATCTTATATTCCTCTCTAGGGCTGGGATTCAAGGCGTGCACCACTACCGCCTGGTTTCTATGGCAAACTAGTGTGGTTATTGGGATTAAAGGTGTGTGTCACCACTCTGATCTGTAAGGCTGATCGGTGGGTCTGGTTTGTTTTTCTGACCTTCAGGCAAGCTTTATTTATTAAAATACAAATGAAATATCGCTACATGCACTGGTGTATTGATTATTTTTATTTGTAACTAGTTCTTAAACCGCCCCAGATTCTGCCCTCAAAATCATAAATGCCATGTGACTGTCCTCTCTCTAGGAGACCCCTCCCTGGCTCACCAGAGTCCAGTGCTACCTTCCACAGTAGTGACGCCAAAGGTGACCCCACAGCCAGAGAGCCCCTCCCCTCCCGAAAAAGGTAGGAATACTGGGAAAATATAAAGAACTCCCATGTAGGATCCATTTCCCTCTCATAGATACCATGACCCCCTGCTGATGATCGCTGCAAACCCAGGCAACAGAACTTTATGTTGACATCAAGATTCAGAACTTTTAGTGGTTTAGGTTTTTCACAGTTATTTGATATCCAGAATTCACATGTACATGATTCATAGTGGCTTAGAATCTACCATTAACACATTAGACCATGTGGAATGGAGTTAGCTGGAAAAGTACATGATTCATAGTGGCTTGCCATTAACATATTAAACCATAGTTAACTGGAGACATTAGCTGTAGACACCCTTATCAAGAGTTTCTCTGTGTAGCCTTGGCTGTCCTGGAACTCAGAGATCTACCTGCCTCTGCCTCCCGAGTGCTGGGATTAAAGGCGGGCACCACCATCGCCTCTTCTCACTTGTTTCTTAACCTGTATCAACATTGTTAAAGGGCTTTCCCATGTGGCCCAGTGAAGCAGAAATATCAACTCATCATCTCTCAGGCCCATGGGGCAGCAGGCTAAGCCAGAATACACCCTGTATGTATAGCAGGCTGCACTGGGCCAAGGAAGCCTGGGCTCATAGCACCTGAATGTGTAATGAATGATTGGCAACAAACATGTCTTGTCTTTGCTCCAGAGGTAGGTTCTGTCTATCTTCCCGAGCACTTGCTATTATACAGGTCCTTGGCAAGGCAGTCCAGAGAAAGGGGGAAGATGGGCCCTCCCTTGGCAAACAATGTGAGGGACTCATTGAAGACTTTTGCTTTGGCTGAGGTGGGGGTGGGGTGGAGGACATGGGGTGGGTTGGGGCAGGTTTCACTTTGTAGTTCTGACTGTCCCAGAACTCACTATATAGACCCGGGTGGCCTCAAAATCACAGGGATATGCCTACTTCTGTCTTTTGAGTGCTAGGATTAAAGGCGTGTGCCACTGCCATCAGCTTCATTAGTGATGTAATTTGGATGTTTGTTCTAGTTTCTTTTCTATTGCTGGGTTAAAAATTCCTAACAAAAAGCAACTTAGGGAACAAAGAGTTTCTTTTAGCTTACAGGTTATGGCCATCACTGGGCAAGTCCCGGTGGCAGGAGCCGGAAGCAGGCAGTCACATCACATCCACAGTCAAGAGCAGAGAGACGGGAATACACGCGTGTTCACTGGCATGTGCTCTGTTCAACGCCTCCACTCTTAAGACAGTACATTCCTATGGAAAGGAGCTGCCCACGGTGGGATGAGTCTTCCCACTTCAATTAAGTTAATCAAGGCAACTCCCGACAGACATGCTCACAAGCCAACCCGGTGTAGACCATTCCTCACAGAGATACCCTTTCCTCGTGTCAAGTTATAGCTAACCATCATAATACAGAAATATCGCATGAACGTCACCCCTCTCTCCATCCCTGCCTTCCTTCTTTCTTCCTTCCTTTCTGGCGGGGTCTCACTATACATCCTCGGCTGACTGCAAACTCACAGGCATCCTGCCTTAGCCTTCAGAGGACTCGGTTTATAGGCCTGTGCCGCTGAACCCAACTCAGCGTTTTGTATTTCACTTGAGTGTTATGCGAATCTAGTTTAACGTCCTCAGCATTTGTCTCATTGCTAAGAACGTTTGAAACCTATGCTCTCCATCTTTCTAGACTCTCATTTTCTAATAAGCTTTACTGTCACATCATCCAGCTTGTGGTTTCCCCTCGTTTCCTCCTTCCACTCCCAATTATGGCAATCTCTGTTTTCAATCATCCTGAATTGCTCAATTGGTCACAACTTCCAGTGTGCTGGGTCTCAAGCCTTCTGATACACAAGGAACTTGCTGAAGAACTCCAGTTGGTCTGGGGACAGATATGAGAATCGACAGCTTTGGATACTTCCCGGATGGTTCTTAGGCATCCCAGGGTGGGGACTCCTCTCCTAAGGAGGAGAGAGAGGATTCTGAATTGCATGCCACTGTGTAGTGAATAGGGCTGGGGCTGTAACTCATTGGTGGAATGCTTGCCTAGCGTGCATAAGGCTATAGGTTCAACTTCCAGTACTATTAGGGAAAAAAACAATAAAATAAGATAAAGGAGTATCTTCTGGTGAATTCTGTAAACAGAAGAAAGTGGTAGGTACTTGACCCATTTAAGATAGAAGTGTTTCCCAAGTTCCTTTGGTATGACTCACACAGTATTTACTCAAGAGACAAGAAAGATCAACTAGTCTCTCTCAGCCTTGTCTCTGTGTCCCAAATGCTTGGTCAGATGTTCCTCATTGAGACAAAAATGTGCAGGCACAGCCTTGGACACTAACTGGTCATGGGTGATGGGTGTGAATGCTCTGTAAGGCTGGTAGTTTGCAGACGGAGGGATACATCTCAGTAATACCAGTGGACTGAAGGGTGCGGGCACATCTCACATGGTGGATGGCTAAGAGAGCTTGGGGCCAGGGCACCACACCATGCCTCGGAGCACCAAGATGTCCCGCCTCCCAGCATGCTTTCCTTAGCCTGCATTTCCCAGGCTTGCCACAGTGGAAGACCCATTTTCACCTGGAAGGGAACAGAGACTAGGGAACAGGTTGGCCACTTTAGAGTTTAGGAACATCCATCTACCAGTGACGAACAAGGAAGACAGGAACTAAAACACAGGCATCCTCCATGCCAGCAGGAACAAAATCAGAATCCTCTCCTCAGAATCTGCCTAGGGCATTCTGGAGAGCTGGATGTAAGCTTCCTCTTATTTCAAAATGTCAGGACAAAGTGTGAAAGCAAGTCAGGGTACACACCTTTAATCCCAACATTCAGAGATGAGGCAGAGGCAGGGAGCTCTCTATGAGTTTGAGGTTAGCCTGGTCTACACAAGTTCCAGGCCAGCCAGGGATACATGCCAGATCCTGTCTCAAGAAAGAACAAAACTGAAAAGGAAAACTAGCATCTCAGCTGTCTTTCACAAATACAGCACAGTTCCACTTGTGTTTTGGCATCAAGTCTTTGAGAATATAACACACTTTCTCCAGCAAGCAGGCCGATCTGCTCAATCTCTTGGGGATTTTGTTTTGTTTTGAATGCTCGTAATAGATGACTATAGTCTTTAGAGTTATCAGAAGCCCCATAGAACAGTGAGTGGATAGCTATGCCACCTACTTAGGAGTAGGCTGGCCAAGACAGGCTCCCTAAAGTGGGACCTTGGGTTCCAGACACTAGTCTGAATTTTTATGTCTCTGTCTTGGAATTTCCTGCAGAGCCCGAAGCTGTATCTCCCAAATCAGATACCACATTGACCACCCAGACAGCTATTGTGCCAGGCTCCGGGCTGACACCATCCCAACCAGCTTCTGCAGGAACTACAGGGACAGGCAGTCATGAGTCCTCCCGAGCCCCATCTCTTGCAACAACAACGACCTTGGAGCCTACTGCTTCCCCTTCCCTCGGGATACCAGGTCAGCCCTAGCTTTGAACAAGGACAGGTCTGCTTCTGAGACCTAGATTGGGATCTTGCAGGAGGGTTGTCTGCATTAGCTTTGGACCACTAGGGCTCAAGTCAGAACTGACTGAGTGTCCCAGTCGCCTGCTGCCCACTATCATGCTTGAATGGTGTGTGCAGTCCGCACTGTAAGGATAGCCAGGAAGGAAACCCCACTTCTCAGATAGGACACGGCTTGCTGATGAGCACGTCAGAGAACGGAAAGAGCATTTGACAGTGTGGAGCTGTGGTCTGCGGGTAGAGAAGCCACTGGCAATTGTTCCTGTTAATGTTCAGGCATCTGTACTGGCCTGCTCTTGGGGTCCTGACAGGATACGTCCATAGCTGCAGCCACTAAGAGCACTTCCCGTGCACATTCGCTATGTTCCCTTTTAAAAGGCGGGCCACGTCCCATCTCTTTCTCTTTCTGTTTTCTTCTTCCTCTCTCTCTCTCTCTCTCTCTCTCTCTCTCTCTCTCTCTCTCTCTCTCTCTCTCTCTCTCTCTCCTGCCACTCTTATCCCCAGGGACTGGTCTCTGCCCCCCTCTGTTCCCCTCTCTGCCTTTTTTGTCCCCTTCTCGCTCCTCTTCTAATCAACCTCCATGTGAGCCCTGTTGTATGGCATAACTCTCTTTCCTCGCCGTTTTGTTGTTGTTGTTTTGTTTTGTTTAATTACAACAGTTCCTCTCTGAGGCACAGCCAATGTTTAGGTGTAACCAAGCACCTCACCAAATTATCCTGTTCACTTTTGCTAAGACCACTTAGGTTATGTCCATGTCTCTTACGGTTCTAAGATGGTAGCTAATCTCAACCTAGCGCTCTTGGGACTCCAATCCTGACTCAGCTTTCCTCTCTCCTCTGCAGAGATTTCTCCAAACACCTCCAAAGTGACCAAAGGTGAGTATTTTCTTTTGTCTGATGTGTTTATAACCAGGGACTATAAAAACAGACGCAGCGTGTTCATCAGCCTGGTCCAGGCCACTCTGGCACAGCCGGCAGCAGGATTCCTTAGGTCACCATCAGAGAATAACTTGGTAAAACCCTATTTATGGAGTTTGTCATTGGACGTGATTACTTATCTTAAGATCGGCAGCTTCTAACTGTCACACTTGCGATGTACAAATCAGGGAATTAGCACACCACAAAACAGCTTGATGGAGCAGCTACTCACAGGTCAGCCCCACCAAGAGGCTCCACCTAGATCCAGAGCATGTTAGGAAAAGCAGGAGCCAGGGCTGCCACTAAGAGAATGCCATTCTGCTAGGAGAGAGAGAGAGAGAGAGAGAGAGAGAGAGAGAGAGAGAGAGAGAGAGAATGACAGAGAGAGGGAGAGGGAGAGGGAGGGAAGGAAGGGAGGGAGGGAGGGAAGGTGGGAGGGAAGAAGGGAGAGAGAGAAGAAAGGAGTGAGAGAGAGAGAGAAGGAGGGAGAGAGAGGAGAGAATTCAGACTGCTCTGTCTAAATGTCTTTGTTGATGAAAGACCTGGAGCACTACAGTTAGAAGAAAAAGAAAGAGGTTATGCAATCAGTGCAGGAGGAAAACAGAAATGTGTTTGTGAAAAGGAGGAAGAGAGATCTTGAAGAAGAACTCTTGAAGAAGAACGAAGAGAGCAGGAGAGAAGGGAGGGCAGGGGTGCAGTTCTGACCGTGAGCTCACTTGTCAAGGCCAAGGCCCAGCTTGCTCTCCAGTACCATAAAAAAGGGTGTGGGGTGCAGAGAGTAGGAACCTTATACTTTAGTCTGACAAGCTCTAGAAGGAAAAGAAGGCCCTAGAGGGATGGTTCAGTGGTAAAGTGCTCTTGCAGAGGGCCAGAGTTCAGTTCCCATCACCCCAGATGGGTAGCTCACAACCACTTGTAACTCCAGCTCCAGGGGATACAACATCCTTTTCTGGCCTGTGGGCACCTGCATACAAGTGTATTGTACACACACACACACACTCACACACACACAAATAAATGTTTTTTAAAGGGATAAAATATTCTATCTCTTTTCTTTCTCTTTTTCTTTTTCTTTTTTTTTTGGCTTTTTGTTTGTTTTTTTGTTTTTGTTTTTGTTTTTGTTTTTGTTTTTGTTTTTGTTTTTGAAACAGGGTTTCTCCATGTCACAGCCCTGGCTGTCCTGGAACTCACAGAGATCCACCAGCCTCTGCCTCCCAAGTGCAGGGATGAAAGGTGTGTGCCAACACTGCCCGGCTCTATTTTCTATTCATAAGTTTTCCTGCTGGAGAATGACTCACTGGCTTTTGATCCTGTTTACCTGCACTAAGTGACATCAGGGAATCAGATGTCGCTTTAGATATATTAGCAGTTTATTGGTTACAGTGGTTTTGTAAATGATCAAATGAAAACAGGCCTGGTGGTAAAGGTCTGTATTTTCAGCTACTTGGAAAGCTGAGGCAGGAGGATTGCAGGATCAAGGTCAGCCTGGACAACTCAGTGAAATCCTATAGCAAAATTAAATGTATAAAGAGGACTGGGGATATAACAGTGCATTGGTAGAGTTCTTGCTCAATCCCCAGCTCTGCAAAAAGGAAAAAAGGAGATAGAAAGAGAGTAGATAGATAGGCAGATGGATAGATGGGTGGATAGATAGATAGATGATAGATAGACAGACAGACAGACAGACGACAGATAGATAGATAGATGAAAACAATACATTTAGGAAGGTTCTTTGAAGAATAATTTCTTGAAAAACTCACTTAATGACAAGGGCATATAAACAAAAACATACTCATGATCTAAGAGAACAACATATAAGAATTAGGCAAGCTGTTTTTTCTCTATGACACATAGCACATTAATCTTTCCTCATAGTTTTTAATGTTTTGTTTCTCAAATACTTAATGATTTGCACATGGCCTGAAAATCAAAAATTAAATAGCATAGAGGCATATGTCCAGAAGGCTAAGGCAGGAGGATTACTTTGAGTTTAAGATCTGCCTGGGTTACATAGTGAGTATCAAGGCCATTGTGTTACATAGCAACACCACACCTCAAGAAATTTAAAAAAAAATCAAAAGTCAGCATGGAATGAACAGAATGAAAGTTTGCCTCTGACTTGCGCTTCTGGAGACAGAGAGCAAGTGTCTTTGCCTCCTTCTGGTTGGCTGTGGAAACACAAGCGCATGCAGAGAAAGTCTCAGAATAGCTATTTTGTGTCTCTTCACTGACCTGCTGGCCTGATTTCCTTTCTGTTGCTGTGATAAAACACTAGAATCAAAACACCTTGGGGAGGAAAGGGCTTATTGACTTAGACATCCAGGTCACAGTCCATCCCTGAGGGAAGTCTGGCGGAAACTCCAGCAGGAGCTTGAAGCAGAAGCCAAGGAGGAGTGCTGCGTGCTCAGTCACTCTTTGGCTCTGCTCAGCCAGCTTTCTGATATAGCCAGGACGACCTGGCCAGGGGATGGGGCTTTCCAAGCGGGCTGGACACGCTAAATCAGTTAACGATCAAAGAGATCCCCCAGACACGCAAACCGGCCAACCTGATCTAGAGAATTTCTCAATTGCGACTTCTCCTCTCAGATGACTCTAGGCTGGATCAAGTTGACAATGAGCGTTCCCCAGGGCACTGACATATCTTAGCAATCCTCCATATCCACACATGAAAGCCACCTTACTCTCTTTAATGGCTACAGCATATTCTACCCCCATATAGACCTAAGCACAATTTACTTAGCCAATCTCAGCTTTGGACATACTATTATTTACTGTCTTAAGTTATATTACCAACAGTGACTACTTGGAAACTCTGGTGCAATCCTACTTAGTGGGTGACAATCTATTTGTAAAATTTTCTATATAGGGCCTCAGACAATTTAGGATCTAATACTTACTTTTCCAGTGCATGGCTTTTGTGACAAAGATAATTCTGTGCAAGGGATTGTGGGAAGCATAAAGGATTTTAAATTTCAAAAATTGCTTTATGTATAAATAAGGTGTTCTTCCTTGAATATAGACATGAAGATACCTAATTATGACAGAAGTCAAATTGTTAGCAAAAGAAATGAAAAGGCGACATTGGAAGTTTTTATTGTCTGTTAATAAAGTGTAAATTGAAATTATAACCGGTCTAGTTTTGTAAAAGTGTTTGTGACAGTGTCGTTCGAAGTTTGCCACTTACGTGCCATCAGACCCAGCCACCCAAGATCTGCAAGGACCCCACCAACAGTTGCATACTGTAGATGTTCAGTTGCTCCTCGGGCCCGGGGTGAGGCAATCAGCTGAGCATGTCTCTGTAAGGCAATATTAACAACATTCAACCACAGTCATTGCTTGGTCAGTTAACGGATAATCAATCTTCTGATATTTTGTTTTATTGTTTTTGTAGTTTTATGATAAGGATGGAACAAAGGGCATGCCAGACAAGTGCTCTTCACTGAGCTATATCCTCAGTCTATAATGTTTAAAATGAGTTATACACATGGTTCTCACTTTTATTTTCTTTTAAAAATGTTTGTGTTTGTGTTATGTATGTATGTACCTGCATAGATGTGTGGAAGAGCACTTGGTGCATACAGGGACCTGCAGAGGTCAAAAGAGGGCATCAGATTCCCCCTGGAGTGGATTTTAAAAGATATGGGGGTTGGGAAGATGACTCAACGGGTAAAGGCAATTGCCTTGCAAGTGTGAGCACCTGAACTGCTATGTGGGGTCTATGAACTGGACCCGGATCCTTGCAAGAGCAGTATGTACTCTCACCCACTCAGCCATCTCTCCAACTCCGGTTATCACTATTTTTTAAAGTTGTTCTTAAATTTGCTTGTTTGTTTTTTGAGACAGGGTTTCTCTGTCTAGTCCTGGCTGTCCTGGAACTTACTCTGTAGACCAGGCTGGCCTCAAACTTACATAGATCCACCTACCTCTGCCCACAAGTGCTGGGATTAAAGGCGTGCGCCACCACTGCCAGGTTAAAAGCTGTTCCTTTTCATTCAATAGAAAGCAGTCAATAGCTGATGCTCAGTAAATACTGAACGAGTTAGTAAACGAGCACCAGAACTTAAAGACTTTAGCATTTTAATAGGGATAAAATATTTTCTATTTTCACTATCTTGATTATCAACTGGTTCACTTAACAGCCTTTCCTGCCAGGAACTTATTCAGTTATCCCAGTATCTTCTCTCTGATCTTCAGCTAGGCTCCTACTGAAGACTCCTGAATTTATTTTTAAAAATCTTCATTAGTGTGTGTGTGTGTGTGTGTGTGTGTGTGTGTGTCACTTGTAGGAGTGGGTTCTCTCCTTCCACCACGTGGTTTCCAGGGATTGAACACAGGCTGTCGGGCTCGGGGGCAGGTACCTTTACCCAGTGAGCTAGTTTACCAGCCCAAGACTGCTGATTTCAAAATCCAAGCCTAGCGTGCCCACTGCAATAGCACATACGCTGCTGAACTAGTTCACGAGGATGAAAAAGATCTTTTCCAGAATGGTGCTGTGCCTTGCGTCTCGTCCACATGTGATGTGAGTCTGTTGTAGTCGATGTGCTCTGCATTTGATGGGGACTGCCCCCGCCATGTCTGTCATTCATCTGTGGTCCAAGCACACCCATGTCCATACAAAATGTTCATACAAAAGATGCTTTTCCTTCAGCACCCGATGCAGACTCACAGTTTCTCTGTTTCTCTGCAGGGCTGGCTGGTTTGCCTGGGTCCTGCTAGGAAATCTGTTCTCTCTGTCTTCACACACAGAAACTTCATCCTCCCCCACAGACACTGGCTCTGGCTGGCTCTGGCTGGCTCTGCTGCCTGCTCCATTCTAGTCTCAAGAGGAAAGGGGGCAGTGGCTCTGGCGGCCTCCCGTCCCAAAGTCATCTGCTCTGCTCCATCATTCCTTCCTCCCTTCTCCTTCCTCATATCAAATCCATGTCTTTCTTTTCACTCCAGAAAGGGTGGAAAGCTTGCCAGATGATTTGCTAATTCCTTGTCTTTGGAAGTCTGGTTTCAATTTCTTGTCCAACATGGCATGGTGATAGTTGAAAAGGAAACTGGAGTTAAGTCACCAGTTTTGTCAGATCACATCCAAACCTGATGATTCTGCAGTAGCTTGTTCTCATTCAAAAGGCATCAGGAAGAGCACTGTGAAAGTAAAACTAGCTCTTACTACCACTAATTCCTCTTTTCCAGTAAGTCACTCCTTGGCAGTAAATGGTTGCTAATCCTACCAGCCAGTGTGGAGACAGTTTATGTGCAACACACACACACACACACATACACACACACACACACACACACTCCAATCTGAGGCTCAAGACATCTTTCATTAATTGATCGTGTTTCCTAACGTTTTTGTAACAAAGTTGCCATGCTGGCTTTATTTACTCCCTGTACAGATGTCTTCTATCTGTGATTTTGCTACGTCTTCAGACTACAGTGTCATTCCAAAACTCTGAGGGCAACAAAAAAAGAAATAATCCTAGTGAAAGGAGAGATTATCCACAGTCTGGTCATGACTTGATACTTTGTACCCAGCAGCCATTAGACTCTAGAGTTCTCTGTGTGCCTTTGAAATGACTTTGAGTGTATTTTCAGCCAGCTTTCCCTATAGTTTAGACTTTATAGATTTATTTTGATCGTTTCTAATGATATGGAGGGGAGCATGTGCACGTGAGTGCAGGTGCCTGCAGAAGCCAGAAGAGGGCCTTGAATCCCCTCGAGCTGGGGTTACAGGCAGATGTGAGCAGCCTGGTGTGGTTGGTAGGAGCCAAACTTCTTCTGTAAAAGCAGTATGTGCTCTTGATTGCTGAGCTTCCCTCGGCCCCAAGAAATGTTAATAATGGCAAGTGGGCTAGCAGGGCATCTGTCCTAGACAAGAATGGAAATTGCCAACAGTTTACTGATTCTTGAAAACAAATGCCTTGGTAGGATTTCAAGTGGTTCTAGCTCAGTTCTGTTCTTTTTCAGTGGCCGTCTCCACATTGGTCCTGGTCCTCCTGGTTGGTGCAGGACTTGTGGTTTTTCTCGCCAGGTACATCAGATCAAGGTGAGTGGCCCCGGACTGCAGGACCAAATTCTTCCTTTCCACCAGAAAAGCTTGACCATAAAGATTCCAAGAGGCCCTCTCAAAAGATGAGTCCCTTTCCTGACTATAAACCCTAAGCCCCTTCTGCAGCAGCTAGAAGGAGCCGTGTAAGACCGGACTGGCCCCACAGAGGGCCGTTCACTTCTCACACAGCTCTCAGACCATGTGTTTAAAATGGGGTCAGCAGGAACTGAGCGGGGCGGGGAGAGATATACCAAAGGCAGTTTGTATCAGCTCCTTTTGTGCATACTCATGAATATATATTCTGCATGTACTCACTTCTCATGGTATACCTCCTTATAAACATGGTCATGCCAGCCTCAATTCGTATTTCTAATAACAGAAATTCTACACTGCAGCCTTTGAGATGTGTTCCTTTTCCTTGCTGGTATTCCAGTTTTATATTTTTCATCTTGGCATTGACCTTGCGCTCCTGTCATTGAGTAACCAGCTGACATGGTTTGTTCCATCCAGTACAGGTCTCTAGCTCTGCCTCCACATGATTACATGGTGACTATCTTGAAACAGAGCATGCAATCGGTAGGGATAAAATGATAGCTAGCATATCAATACAAAATTATACAACTTGGGCTGGAGACATAGTCAGTCGGTAAAACACTTGCCTAGCAGGTGCGAAGCCCTGGATTTGATCACCAGAATTTTTTTAAAAAATAAAAATCACATGACTGTTTGAGCCTGGTTTTGATAAAAGGGAGATTCTCTGAGACACTGCAATGAATCCAGAGGAAAGATAGCAACCAAAACTTTACGTAAGACTTGACAGTTATTGGTAGAGGATCAATAGATACAAATATCATAAGCTCCAGAAGTAATTCCTAAATAATTTTTTAAAATATAAAAATGCTACCTGATGAGAAAAATAGAAAGTTATTTTAAAGGATTTTCGAAATATTTCTATAACTGAGTAATTTTAACCTAATATCTTAAATTTAGAGTTATATTCTTGAGAGATAATAATTACTTAATATGTCCAGAAATGTACATACTATGTTTTTAATGAATAAGCATTATATTCTTAAATAAATTGGTATATTTGATATATATAGCCTATAAATAGTATAACAAAATATCAGCATTAGTAACAATATTTTAAAATGCATCTAGGTGCATTTTAAAAGCAGTAATTATATTGACTTTGTCACCTAGTGAACCAATTTTTTCCATGAACTGATTTTTTTTTTTTTTTTTTTTACAAACTGGCTGATGGGTAGATTTGCCATTCAACAAATCGGCTTTTAGTAAGCTGACCTAGATTTCTTGATTTCTAGTTTCTGTCTCACACAAAACCGCCTATTTAGTTATGGCTTGAAAAGCTGTTTATCTTTAGAAGACATTATAAGAACCATGGAAGACAATACTGACCTAGGTACTTAAGGCCTAAAACTCAAGGGACCGCTAAGACAAGTAGACACACAGACTACAGAGCCTCTCTCTGCTCTTGCTAGCCACGAGCTCAACTGTATTTGTTTGTTTTTGTTTGCTTGCTTGCTTGCTTTGTTTGTTTGTTTTTTGAGACAGGATTTATCTATGTAACAGCTCTAACTGTCCTAGAACTCACTCTGTAGACCAGGCTGGCCTTGAACTCATAGAGAATCCGCCTGCCTCTGCTGCGATTAAAGGCATATGCCACCACTGCCTGGCTCTTTATTTCTTTTCTTTTTTTTTTTCTCAACTGTATTTGTTTAATGGTAAATATTAAGAACTGCTTTTAAGGCCTTGTGAATATCCAGCTATTTTCAGCTATGTCATCAGGTCTGGTCTAGCCAAGGTCCGGGTCTTCTGTCCCCCTACCGTGCTCTCTGTGCTGGGTTTTAGCAGAGGATTGGCGGCGTTGGGTATGAGGATGGCGTGCCGTGATTTGTTCCAACCACACTGGTAAACCTCTGGTGGATGGAGGGTGAGATTGAAAATTCCCAAATAGGATTAAGTTCTTGCTATCTGCACATCTGGGCATTCTAAATTTTCCTAATCTCTAAGCAACACAAATCTCTGAGAACCAGGTTGGTGTACTCTAATGTAACCCACTCAGTACGGGGCATGCATGTTCATTAAGAAGTATGTTAACCCAAGAGCCACCCTGACCTCTTTTCAAAACCTGTGAATAAACTATTTTACAGGCAAGCTTCTCAGCCACGTGATGTTGCAATGGAAACCATGGAATCAGTGCCAATGACTGAGCATCAGCAACACAATGAGGACGACACAGGAGCCTAACCTCACAACCACCGAAACGCAAGGAAACCCGCCCAGCTGAGTCTAATGAGAAGATGTAAAGGCAGCTCTGTGTTAGCTAAGGAATACCAGGACACAGGGAGCTGGGCACCGGGAGGAAGTGCACCGTGGTAATACAAGGTCTCCGGAACGAGCCGCTTTACTGCGTCTGGATGTCTCCCACGTACACACCTGGGGTCTCTGGCATCTGGAAGGACACCACCCTTCTACCTGGCTCAGCAGAGAGGCCGGCTTCCTACAGTGCCAGCAGCTTGAACTCTCCTGGGAGACTCTCATGGGTCTCCATAAAAGCCTCTGCTGTCACTCAGACATCGACTCAAAATAGCTTATTAGCTAGGCCAGTGGTTCTCAATCTATGGGTCGTGACCCCTTTGGGGGGGAGGGGCATCAAACAACCCTTTCACAGGGGTCACATATCAGACGTCCTGCGTATCAGATATTTATATTATGATTCATAACAGTAGCAAGATTACAGTTATGAAGTTGTAACAAACAATTTTATGGTTGGGGGGGGTCACCATAACATGAGGAATTACATTAGAGGGACACAGCTTTTGGAAGGTTGAGAGCCGCTGTGCTAGACTCTCTTTTCTGTCCCCTACCCTGATTTACAGTTTACAGAGCTCAGCCATACACCAGAGGCTCCCACTCCACTCCAAGGCTCCCCTGGCACAGAGGAGTCTTGTCAAGAAGCCAGCAGCACTTGAAAAAGAGGAGAGGAAGGCAGAAAAGATATTGAGCCAATGAATCCTTTGCATAGGATTTATGACAAAAACGGAACTCAGTGACTTTTTACATATATATGTGTGTGTTTATATTTATGCTTCCTTTTCTATTATATCTACATGTAATGTGTGATTTATATTTGAAGGTGCCTTGTATAGACAAAATAAAATATCTATTTTCAGTACAAAAACACATTAAAATTATCAACAAAGAGAAATGTTCCACAAAAGAAAAGAGGAGAAAGAGGAGTAATAAGATATCAAATGGGATTAAACTCAGGTTTTCTTTCAAAAGAAAAGGAGAGAGAGAGAGAGAGAGAGAGAGAGAGAGAGAGAGAGAGAGAGACAGAAATGGGGAGAGCCTTTGCTTAGAGCTGACACAGATCAATAGCATTGCAGGATTTCTAAGCAAATCTCACGGTGAGTAGAATCAATATAAACAAGTCCGAGCTCAACTAGCACAGGATACTGCATATTCCTGCTCTCCCCTCTCTTCATCTATTTATTATTTTTATTAATTAGTAGTATTATTATGAATCTATTGCAGAGCAACGGATAAAAAGAGGGCCTTGTCCTTGGTAGGCAAGTACTCTACCACTGAGTCATATCCCCAATTTCCTAACTCCTAAATTTGCAGATAAAAAAAAATATTGTAGCCTGGAGAAATTGACCTGCCCAAAGTCACTTAGTTCAGCTACTGCCACCGCTTGGACAGAACTGGGGTGGGAAATGGATGGGAGAGGAGGCCTGGTTGTGAGGCAGCCGCTAACTGGGCCCCCTCCATCCCTCGGTAAAGGGGAACCATCAGAAACATTCAGGAGGTGAGTTAGGCACCGGCCTCACAAGCTGCCAGTCCTCACTGACTTTTGCCACTCATCAATTTATATGATTTTCTTCATCAAAGGAAGCTTTGCCCCATTGCTCACTTGGGCTTCCTCATTGCACAGTGATCTCTGTCTAGTCAGGCTGTTTACATGGTGACCAAAACGAAACTGTCAGGCCCTTCAAGGAGGTAGGCCAGAAACAGACCTGTTTAACTTTTGCTACCTATCCATGACCTTTGCTATGTATTGGTCAAAGCAAATCACAAACCAGCCCAGATTCAAGGGCAAGGAAGTGACAAACAGGAAAGAAAGCATCCACAGAATCTATCTTTGGTAGCCAGGTGCCATATTTTTGAAGACACTCAGGGAGGTATAATTTTCCTTGAGTTCTCAGCTCTCAGTCAATGCCAATAAATACAAGAGGAATGGATGAGATTATAAGATCTGGTATTACGCTAAGCATTGAGACATCCATTTTTTTTTTGTTTGCTTGGTTTTGTTTGTTTTTGTTTTGTTTGTTTGTTTGTTTGTTTTTGAGGCAGGGTGTTGAATTAGGAGGGGCGGGGCTGCGTCCCCAGCACCCCGCCGCCCGCATGGCTAGCTTATGCCCGAAATAATTACACGGAAACTGTATTCTTTCAAACACTGCCTGGCCCGGCTAGGTCCAGTTTCTTATTGGCTAGCTCTTACATATTGTTCTAACCCATTTCTAATATTCTGTGTAGCCCATGAGCTGGCTTACCAGAGAGGATCTTAACCTGCGTCTGTCTGGAGTGGGAGCATCATGGCGACTCACTCACTCAGCTTCTTTTTCCCAGCATTCTCCTCTGTCTACTCCGCCTACCTAATTTTCTGTCCTATGAGGGCCGAGGCAGTTTCTTTATTATTACAAGACCCACCTCCATCAGCAGGGTTTCTCGGTGTAGCTTTGGCTGTCCTGGAGCTCCCTCTGTAGACCAGGCTGGTCTTGAACGCTCCAAGATTCACCTGCCTCTGCCTCCCAAGTGCTGGGATTAAAGACGTGCGCCACCGCTGCCCAACTGAGATGTTCACTTTTAATATTTAGTTTGGAATGGAAAGGTAGACAGAACTCTGAAGGACTTGAAAATTGTATAGCTATTATACAACCTTCACCCCGGGTGACCTTCGCTGGCTACAGATCTAATTTACAGTTCCCTTTTCCCACATTACTTGCTCTCCACTGTATTAGCCATAAAAAAAAAAAAAACCACATTGATGTTTGACAGTACACGGGATGCCTTTCCTGCCACACCTCTCGCTGAGCGTGGACCCACCAACTAGCTCTTCCCTTCTTCACATGGCCCTATGCCCGCAGGAAGTAGCCAGACTTGAGTCAATGCCCCTTTTTCCTAAGAGAGCCTAAATGTTAGTCAAAATATCACCTCAGCTTCCTCTTACCCCTTATACAAACAGTCTGGAATGTAAGCTCCGGTCTCTGGTCTCCATCTTTGGAGGCCCCCGTTCCTGTACCTGCCAAGTCTTGACCCTCCTCCTTGGAGGAGAAAGTTTCCTCTTGATCTCTTTTCCTTCCCCCTGGTGGTCGCGTTAGCCACCTCCCGGTTCCCCCTCTGGGACACCTGAGAGCACAGGAATCCCATTAAAACTGGATATTTTTTAATTTGGCTTGTTGTGATTTGGCTTAATTGGGATTTTGCTTGCGTTAGGAAAAAATCCTAACAACAATGTCCATCGCTTCTATCTTACCTTGATCTAAGAATTAAAGTCTTTTGTGTCTTTTCTAGCTCCCTTTTACATGCTACAGAGTAGTGAGAGCAAGAAACAAAAGACACACCATTTTAGATTTATTTTTATATGAATGAGTATTTTGTCTGTGTGTATGTCATACACCATATGTGTTCCTGGTAACAGAAATCAGAAGAGGGCAGATCCCTGAACTGGAATTACTGACAGTTGTGAGCTGCCTTGTGTGTGCTGGGCATTGAATTCATCTCCTCTGCAAGAGCAGGGCTTTACTGCTGAGCCACTTCATCCACCCCACAAAAAATACATAAGGAGCCCAGTGTTCTAATTGCCTATTCTACTTTTCCATTATGGATCTTTTATTATCACCTAAGATTGCCCTATTCTGGCCTGCAAATGTCAAAGAAAGTAGCTTAGATATTTGAGTCTATGTGTTTGCTGTTCCTCAGGTCTGTGCACCTTCAAGGCAGGAAAGGTTCAGTCCAAACCAACCTCTCACACTTCCTGGCCTGTGCAGAATTCATTGTGTGCATACCGTTCTAATATTTTACCTCATACAGTGCTGTCTTAATCTATTATGGGCCTGGGGTCATTCAGAGATTCACCAGTCTAACTATGAATATATTTTAATAATGATGAGGCTTATATTCAGATACTGGTACCAGGGCTACCCCTGGGACTTGGGATTCCCAAATGTAGCACAGTGCCCCATTAGTCAGGGATTTAAAAAGGAAAAAAAAAAAACAGCCAGGATGTGGTGGTATGTGCCTTAAATCCCAACACTCAGGGTGCAGACACAGGTAACTCTCTGAGTTCAAGGCCAACCTCGTGTATAGAGTGAGTTTCAGGACAGTCAGGGCTATGTAGAGAAACCCTGTCTCAAAAAATATTAATTGGTTAATTGTTGTGATGAATGGCGGGCTGCATTCCGCCACCTGGCTAGCTTTACACCTGAAATAATTACACGGAAACTGTATTCTTTTAAACACTACCTGGCCCATTAGTTCCAGCCTCTTATTGGCTAGCTCTTACATATTGATCTAACCCATTTCTAATAATCTGTGTAGCCCACAAGGTGGCTTACCAGGAAAGATCTTAACCTGTGTCTGTGTTGGGTGGGAGAATCATGGTGACTGACTGACTCGGCTTCTTTCTCCCAGCATTCTGTCTGTCTACTCCACCTACCTAATTTTCTGTCCTATCAGGGCCAGGGCAGTTTCTTTATTTAACTGCCTTTTTGAGTTTGAAGAATTGGAATTTCCTTTTTACCTGACACTGGGGAACCTCCACATTGTTGAATACCTCATTGCCCACTAACATAAGGCCAGCTGCTCCCTGGTCTAGGGCATCTGGACTAGGCCCTATCAGAGCATCTCACCTAGTATCCTAGGTTATTGAATACGGAATGAATGAAAGACAGCAGAATATGTCCATCAAGGCCCTGCCACCAATGAATTGGCTGGGGCTGTTTCCCTCTATCAGATATATGTGATTTCAGTGACAATGACCCTTATAGGGCTATATATTTGAAGATACTACCAAGAGTGGGATATTGCTGTGATACACCTAGCGATGTTTTTGTTGTTGTTGTTGTTGTTGTTGTTGTTTGGTTTGTTCATTGAGGAATGTGGGAGACTCTGGGACTTTGAACTAGGAGAGAACACTGTAAGTGGGGCTTCGTGGGCCATTATAGAAGGATTTGAGAAGACAGTAGTGCTGAAAACAACACCTATTTAGAGGTCCAGCTCAGGGTTACAAAGGGGCACAATATTAGCAACTGGGCTAGAACCCATTCTTGTGACGTTTTGGCAAAAAATGTGGTTGCTTTTTGCCCTTGTCCTATCAATATACCTGAGACTGAATTGAAGAGTTTTTGGACTAATTTCATTGTCAGAGGAGATTTCTTTTAATATTGACTCTGTCACTGGGTTACTAGTAATCTCTCTTACATAGCTGTACAATGAAAAGGAGAAAGCGGGAGAATAAAAACACAAAATACAGCTTGAGGGGAAAAAGGAGTACTAGGAAATTCAGTGCTAGAGTCATGGCCTGTGCTGGAAGACTTAAGAAAAAGTGAGATAAAGGGTGTGGTTTCTTTAGGGTGAGTGCCTGTTCAGCTAATCCTGCAATTTGGGGAAAGAATAGGCCTAAGGGATTACCTGTTTCTAAAGAGCAGGTAAAACAAAAACAACAAAAACCAAAGTTCATGCAAATGTATTTCAAGGGTGGGGACAGGCTCTAACCCAAGCAGGCGTCAGAACCAGGCAGCCTTGGCTGTGATTTGGAGTCAGGAAGGATAAAGGAGCAAAGGGGCTCTGGAATCTTTTTCCAAGGTTAAGGAGAGCTATTGAGGCCAGGCATGAAAGGCCAGGCAGGGGGGGCATTTCACGAAGCTGTGAAAGTAAAGCCTGAATTGTGTAGGAGACACCCATGATGTTGGAGGTGCCAGAGCTGTGGGAAAGCTACTAAGGAGAGCTGTAGATGGAGAGGAAGCAGCCCAGGTGAGAGAAGGGTGTTGCAGGCAGCAAAGCTGGGAAGGTGGAGCCACTTAAGCCCTTTAACAACAGACACGGAGCTGCAGGACCTGATAGGTTTAGGTGGTGCTTTTGTCCAGTATTTCCTCACTATGTCTCCATTCCTCCCTTTCAAAATAGTAATGTCCATTCTGTGCTATTGTATGTTGGAAGTAAGTAATTTGCCTTTTGATTCTTACAAGGGATTACAATTAAGAGATTGCCTCAAGTCTCAGAAGGGATTCTGGACTTTGAAATTGTTTAGAATGTAAAAGGCTGTGAGGACTTATAAAGTTGGACTCACTGTGTTTTGCACTATTACATGGCTACAAACCTATGGGGACTATAAAGTGAAATGTGGTGACTTGAATGAGAATAGCCCCCAAAGGCTCATGTATTTGAATAGTTGGTCCCTAGTTGATCTAACTGATTGGGAAGGATTAGGAGGCATGGCTGTAATGGTCTATCCTGTCCCTTTAAGAAACAAGCCCCACTCACTCCCTTCCCCCCTCCCCTCCTATCCCATCCACAAGGCAAGGATCTTCCTTCTGCTTCCAGCCTGAGCTCCTTCCTTCCTTTCAGCCTCTTTCCAAAGGATATAGCTTCTCCTCTCCCCCACTTTCTCTTTCTTTCTCTCTCTTGTCCCCCTTCTCCTTCCCTCTCCCCTTTCCCCTTTCCTTCCATAACCCACTAAATAAATATCCACTTTCTCTGCATAGTGTACCTATCCACCTTGGGTCACCTGCTGCAGCTCCACTGCTGCAATCTCAGGTCACCCACAGGGACCCGCTGTGTGCCACAGCTCCCCACCTGGGACTTGCAGCCCCTCATGGCCTACTGCAGGCCCTTGGGGAACTGTGCCCTGCCTGCTGCTTTATCTAAACCATTACAATGGCCCTGTTGGAGGAGGTGTGTCACTGGGGGTGGACTTTGAGGTTTCATTTGTTTCATTTTTTGTTTGTTTGTTTTTCGAGACAGGGTTTCTCTGCAGCTTTGGAGCCTGTCCTGGAACTAGCTCTTGTAGACCAGACTGGTCTCGAACTCACAGAGATCCGCCTGCCTCTGCCTCCCGAGTGCTGGGATTAAAGGCGTGAGCCACCACCACCCGGCGACTTTGAGGTTTCAAATGCTCAAGTCAGGCCCAGTGTGTCCCTCTTTCTTCCTGTTGCCAGTTGATCTGGACATAGAACTCCCAGCTTCTACTCCAGTACCATGTCTACTTGTGTGGCCACCATGCTTCCTACATGAAGACAAGAGACTAAACCTCTGAACCTTAAAGCAAACCCCAATTAAATGTTTTTCTTACATAAGAGTTTCCATGGTCATGGTGCCTCTTCACAGCAACAGAAGAACATTGACTAAGACACCACCCCATTCCCAGCTGGTTCTCTCTCTGCCCTGTGTTTATGGATCAGATGTGAGCTCTCAGATACTGTTCCAACACCATGTCCACCTACCTACTGCCATACTTCCCACCATTATGGTGATGGGCTCACTCTCTGAAACTGTAATCCCCAAAAAATACTGTTTTCTAGAAGTTGCTTCGATCATGTTCTATTGCCTTCCAGCAATTGAAAAGTAACCAAATCAAACTAGAGATCATGAGAAGATAAGTAGAAACTTTTCCAGCATTGGGTTTTATGATTTTAAAAGTACTGGCCTGCCCCTGGCAGACTTGCAGAGCAGCCACTAGCCCAGCAGAGACAGTTGTGGGTCCCTGCAAGATCCCTGGGGTGGTTTATGAGCAGTGGCCAATCCGGGGTGGGCGGCCCTGCCATGCAGCTGGGAGAGTCATCCAAGCAGGCGGGTGAGCAGGCGGTGGGTAAAAGGCTTACAAGACACAGTAAATAGGCATAAAACTAAACATTTATTACTTAGAGGAGAGAGAGAGAGAGAGAGAGAGAGAGAGAGAGAGAGAGAGAGAGAGAGAGAAAGAGAAGAGAAAGGAGAGAGGGGGGGAGAGAGAGAGAGAGAGAGAGAGAGAGAGAGAGAGAGAGAGAGAGAGAGAAGGAGAAGAGAAAGGAGAGAGGGGGGGACAGAGTGACAGAGAGACACGCCTGCACATGCCAAGAGGGGACAGCAAGAGAGATTCAAGATGATTCAAGAGGTCAGAGGTCGCTGGGAGTGGGCGTGGCTTGTCCCTTAAAGGGACCAAAAGAATAACACTGGGAGTCCTGGGCTCTTGTGTGTCCAGAGCCTAGGAAATGGTCCATGCATACAAGCTCACAGCCAAAAGTTAGAAGCCAGAGTCTCATGGTTTTAGTACTCAGGGTGGAAGCTTATTGCTCTGGACATTAACTAGCAGTGGCCCCTGAACATGCAGCTATGAATCTCTGTCTTTCAGCAGTAGTGGGATGGCGGTATCAGACAGCAGCAAGAAACAGCAGGTGACACCTTCTGGAGCAGTGGTTTGTAACCTGTGCTTCACAACCGTCCCTTTGGGATCACATATCAGATATCTGCATATCAGATATTGACATTATGATTTATAACTATAATAAAATCAAAGTTATGAAATAGCAACTTCACAATTTTATGGTTGGGAGTCACCACAACATGAGGAACTGTTAAAGGGCCACAGCATTAGGAAGGTTGAGAACTGCTGGTCTGGAGTTACAGCTCTTATCCAGGCCTTGGATTCTGTGAGTCTCAGCCCCTCAGCCGCAAGTGTTCAAATTCTCAAACCTAGGGTGCCAGGATCCCTAACTTTTAACAGCATCTAGTGTTACAGGTCTCGGGATCAAAGTGTCAGAGTCCCATGTAAATTAAAATCTCAGTAAGAATCTGGAGAGTGTGGAGCAGATACACCATTACATATACCTGAAATGGTAACAAGGGAACGTGCTGTGTCTCACCAAAGAGGCATTTGGTTTTTGTTGTTGTTTTCTAATTGCTTTTATTGAGCAATTTTTAATTTTCTCTGGTCCCTTCTTTCCTCCCCTCTCTCCTTCTTCCCTCTTCCATGATCCCCACACTCCCAATTTACTCAGGAGATCTTGTCTTTTTCTACTTCCCATGTAGATTAGATCCATGCATGTCTCTCTTAGGGTCCTCTTTGTTGTCTAGGTCCAATGAGGCGTTTGTAAACTCAGGTCACTCACATGTCACCCAGGTTTCAGAGTCTCTGTTGTGTGGCCAGCATATTTGTCACTGGTTTCTGAGATTCTCCCTATCAGCACCTTCAGGGTCAGAGTGGTAAGATTGTGTCTTAGAGCTCTTGCTGTTAGTCTAAAGGAGAAACTGCCAGGGTTTCTCAACACTGAGGCAAGGGTTTGGGTTTCAACTACTACTCAATCTGAAGTCAAAACAGTGAAATTCAAATTTTTACAGTCTGGTTTTTATTCATGGAGGTTACCTGATAAAAGTAATCCTCCACTGTGCTATTGAGTTGATGGAGGAGGGTCATCTGTCTATGTGTTACTCTCATTGGTTAATAAAGAAACTGCCTTGGCTTTTTGATAGGGCAGGATTTAGATAGGTGGAGTAGACAGAACAGAATGCTGGGAGAAAGAAAGCATAGTAGGTCAGATGCCATGGAGCCAG
>NW_026067951.1:8576397-8592531 GCF_014885135.2 Alexandromys fortis
GATAGCCTCTGGGCATGCCTGTGAAGGATCATCTAGATCAGGATAGCCTCTGGGCATGCCTGTGAAGGATCATCTAGATCAGGATAGCCTCTGGGCATGCCTGTGAAGGATTATCTAGATCAGGATAGCCTCTGGGCATGCCTGTGAAGGATTATCTAGATCAGGATAGCCTCTGGGCATGCCTGTAAAGGATTATCTAGATCATGATAGCCTCTGGGCATGCCTGAGAAGGATCATCTAGAATCAGTTAACAAGGAAAAGACTCCCTGGCTCCCCTCACACACTCCAATCTTGGATCCTGAACTGCACAAAAGGAGAAAGCAAGGCCAGCACCATCAAGCATTCACTGAACTCTTCTTCCTGGCTGTAGATGCAACAAAACCAGATGCTTCAAGCCTATGCCACTCTGACTTCCCTTCTGAGGTAGACTATACCTCAACCTGTTTGCCAAAAACAAACCCTTCTTTCTTAAGTCACCTGGGTCAGGTATTTTGCCACAGCAAAGAGACCATTACTAAAGATAGGCACATGAGGGCTTTGTCCCTCCACCATTTGTATGCCCAGCAGTATTTGTTACTCTCTTAGTGATAGCCATTCTCATTGAGATGAGATGGAAGTTTAATGTTTTCTTTTTCATTTCCTAAATAGCTAAAGACGTTGCCTATCTGTAATTTGATAACTTTCTATTCTATTTATCTAACCATGAATTTCAGGGCATTGAAGATGCCTGAACTCACAAGCTCCAGGAAAGGTCATGATTGTAAGCAATTCCTCCTTGCTTGTGTTTGCTTCAGTAATGGGGAGGTGACCCAGGTCTGGTCACTGAGATGCAAGGTCACCTAAGGAAAGCTTCAGGAAAAGCTTTTATTTGCCTGATATGGTCATGTCTGAACACAGTGCCTCAAATGCGGTAGCTGGTTACAGCCTGAAGGAAAGCTGGCATGAACAATGATGGGGAAAACCTGAAGACTTGTACCGGTGATGCAAATGGCCAGATGGGTGCCATTGCTACCCATCCTCCTCTGCACTCCTAAGTGAAACTGTCACATTTATGTCTGGTAGTCTTGAGTTTGATTCTTGGTTAATCACAGAACACAATACCCTGATGTTGAATTTGGAATTGCAAAGTAGGCTTGTTATAACAGATCTGAGGTGGATCTTCAGTGTCCCAAGTAGACAAAATGTTCAGTTCTCCAGGGCAGAAAGAGCTTCGGGAACAGTCAGCAGAGCTGCAGACAGGACAGCGAAGATCAACAGACTCCTCGAGATAAACACCCACCCTTCACAGTGAAAAGGAATCCTGGGGAAGCTGGTAGAGGACAAAACTTGGTCCCTGCTTCTGCTGACGCTCGATTTTGAGGATTCTGACCTGCCTCAAGAACACAGACCACACACCACTCTCAAATGGAGAGCCCTTCCCACAATTCTCAGGAAAGAGGTCCTGACAGCTGCTACGGCTGCCCCCTCCTCCAGCTTCAAGGAAGTCCTCTTTGCTTCTGTCTGATGTAGTCTCCTCCAGCACACTCCCAACCGCCAAGGTTGAATTGCAGTCTATCTGTTATAATAAAGATATTTAGGCTTCTTAACTCCTTCATGGTGTGTGTTGTATTAGTAAAGCAATTTTTATATGAAAAAGAAAAATATGGCGAGGGAAACAAACATTTTCAACCCCTTTACAGTGGCACTCCTAGCCTTGCTTCCTTTCTATCTTGTATCCTGGCCCCGCCCACTCGACATCAGTCACTCTCCCTGTACCAGTCTGACTATTTTCACACAATATGTAAACCCGTGGAATCGCTTGAATTTGAAAAGCAACAACTTCTTCCCAAGGTCCCATCCCTCCCTGTTTACCTTCTCTTCTCAGCCTTGTTTCTTGAGATGTAGAGGTGATGTTTCTTTGCTGCCCACTCAGATTTGAACATAAAGTTGAACGTAGTCAGTCATAGTTAAGGCACCTTACCACAACAAACCACCCTACCCCCTCATTACCTCTGCCCAAAGCAAATCTTTTTTAATTTTTGTTGTTTTCATTTTCTGTGACAAGGTTTCATGTTCCAGGCTGGCCTCAAACTTGCTATATAGCTGAGGCTAGCCTTAAACTCCTGATCCTTCTGCTTGCACCTGCCATGTCTTGGGGGTACCACTATGCATCACCATGCCTGAAGAGAACATTTAAAAATCTTTTTGCTGTTTTTTTTGGTCTGCTTTTTGTTTGTTTGTTTTTGCCTATGTTTCTCCTCACATCTACATAAGCTCACATTGGCTTCTACTTCCGTTTTTTAGTTTTAGACACTGTAACCGGCCTATTACAAAAACCAATTCAGTTCATTCTCTTCCAAGTTCATACATTCTCCACCTCCAGTACACATGAAGACACTGTTAAGGTTCCAGAAACACAGCAGGTTGGGGGGGGGGGGTGGCGGTGCATGGTGGTGCAGTACTCGGGGAAATGGAGGCAGGATCAGGAGTTCAAGGTCATCCTCAGCTGAGTTCACGCTCAGACCACGACTCATGGGATCCTCTCACATAAACAAAGAAGCCCACAAAGCCATCTTGATGTGCAGCTGAGCTGCGTCACTTCTCCTGCATGATCTGTTGTCTTCCCAAGTATTAAGAACTGCAAGAGCTCTAACCTGATGTGACTGCAGCTACCTTGGCTGTAACAGCCATTTTGCTGACCAGGTGACTCACCTAGCATGCTTCCTAAACTCCACTAGACACCAGTCATTAAAGAATGAGAGTCTGTCTAAGCCACTGGGCCCAGACTGCTTCTTAGCTGATCTTTGAACATATTAGTTTATGAGAAAGGCCAGGCAGTTTCCAGTTGGTCACCACCTACCTTAATCTATCTCAGCATATAAACCACTTTCCCCTGCTTGAGCAGATAACCATTTGTCTTCTGGTACTCAAGTATTGCTTCTGTTTGGAAGTCACCAACAAAGTGATCTTTATGTAGTCTTTGATTTCCCTGTCTGTTTTTGGGTTCACAGCACTATGCTGGTTAGTCTTATGTCAGCTTGAACAAGCTAGAGCTATCTGAAAGGAGAGAACGTCAATAGAGAAAATACCTCCTTAAGACCCAGCCATAGGGCATTTTTTTAAATTAGTGATTGAGTGCTGGGATTAAAAGCATGTATTAAAATATTGTGCCTGGTAACTTATATTTAAATCTTCCTTTTTGCTCTAACTTTTTACATTTTGATTTTATTTCTTCCAACTATGTCACTTTCTTTATTGTGCTCTCTCTGTCTCTCACACACACACTACTATCCTTTATTCTTCTAGTATTAAAGATACACAGACATTCTCTTTTCCCTACACAGACCCTCCAGGCTGACCCCTGTTTTGGCATTCAGTGTTCAGGGAGGTGCTCTTTGGTTCTTGGCTCACAGGCACTGAAGCCCGGCGTGACCATTGGCACCTGGGTGAGGTTTCGTGCCTCCAGGTTTGTTCACTGGATGATATGGCTGGTCTGCTTTCTACAAACTTTAACGTCCCTGTCCCCACTGAAGGTGGATGGACTCTGTAGAGAAGGAAAGCGTCAGTGTTCCCCCATGCAGTTACCTATTTTCTTGGCTATTATAGTCTGACAGGGAGAATCTTTCAGTCATCATTTTAGTACAGCTTTGGGGAGAAAACAAAGCAGACACATGTAATCCATCAAACCTCCAGAAGTTCCTCACTCACACTCTGGCCTACTGCAGTTTAGCTCCTAGCACGAAAAGGACTTCCCATGAAGCCCAGGTTAACTGGGAACTTGTGATGGTCTGCCTTCATTCTCCCGGATGCTGGAATCACAGGTAGATGGGTACCGCCAGCCTCACTGAACTCCTAGGTGATGCCAATGAGGGTCATCTGATAATTCCCCATGCCCTAATGATTAGACCCACTATGTTAACATGGGCCTGCCCATCAGCCAACTATTTTGCTGACATTATAAACCTAGCCTTTACCTTATCTGATCTCTTTAAAATATAATCTAAGTTGGGTGGTGGTGGCGCACACCTTTTATCCCAGCATTCGGGAAGCAGAGGCAAGTGGATTTCTGTGAGTTTGAGGCCAGCCTGGTCTACAAGAACTAGTCCAGGACAGGCTCCAAAGCTACAGAGAAACCCTGTCTCAAAAAACAAAATAACAACAACAACAACAAAAAAAAAAAAAAAAAAAATCTAAATTACACCTGAAATGACCCAAGATCTGATGCCAGAAGACTTCGGACACTGCTTGGCCTGACTTGAGGCTACCATGGTAAATTCTGGGTGATGCCACGTTTTTACCCACCAGCCATTAGCATCAGAAAGCTGCTAACCGGCAAAATTCTCAAATACTAAGAATGATGTACATCGACAAGACACAGGCTTCATTTTTGCTGGTTGTTTCTCTAAGAACTCACGCTTTATCATGAGCCCCTCCACACCCATCTCTCCCTTATTGACTCCCTATTCTCTCCACAGTGACTGCTGACCTTACGTTTCCTGCAAGTGTGTTTGATTTCCAGCTGTGCCAGCGGGAAACTGGGGACGTCTACTACTGTCACCTTGTGCATGTCTTCTGAACATAATGCCACTTTCTTGTTTATCCCAAATGACAAAGACCCAGTACGGCTTACTCATGTGTCACTCCTCATCATGAAAACCATATGAACAGTGACAAGATACTGAAAGAGATACGGGAAACAGACAGTAGGAAAAAGCTTAGAAATGACAATACTGAAGCTAGACTTCACGGTGGCAAGCCAATGGGCAATGCCTATTTAATTGAAACCTTGTAATAAAAGTTTAAATACATAAAATGATTTTTTTTTTTTTTTATCAAAAGGACTTTCCCCACTCCCTGAACTGATGCATACAGAGGACAGGCAAGTGGGAACTGGCTATCTGTAAGGAATGGAGAAATGGCAGGTCCAACTCTAGTTGGCATCTTCTTCCTCAAAAATGCTCTGTGATTGAACTCAGAGTCTCCCATGAGCAGGAATGCAGTCCAGCATGGCTCCTTCAGTACGTGGAGTCAGCCTCAGAAAACAAGGAAGAGCAGGGCCTCGTGCCTGGGTAGTACTATATCTTCCACGGTGCGTTCCATGGCGCGCACCTGCTCTGGGGAGGCTGTCAGGAAAGCCAAAGGCCCAATCCGCTGCTCCGCGCACGAGTGGCAGAGGTAGCCACCCTTGTTTTCCTTCCTGTTGCTCTACAGGGACGGATAAGGAAAAAAGGTAAGGGGACCATCTAAGGACAAGAATTTTCCACCAAAAAGTACTGAATCACTGTCCCAGCTGCCACCATTCTGAAGCACTATGGCTGTGAGGTCCTCACTCCTGTGGATACCCAGAGATAATCCCAGCACAGCACTTTCATCTAGATTCAACTCTATCGAAGCCCTTTAGAGGATCAGCCACACGTATGCAGTAAAGAGACAGAGACTAGGTCTAGAGCTGCTGCTGAGTGCTGGAAGCACGATTAACATGTTCAACCCCATGGGTTCAGGCTCTAGCACCAAAGAATTAAGAAAGTGACAAAGAACCAAGAAAAACTCAACCAGGCTCTCCAGGTAAATAGCTCTCCCCTGGAGTGTCTGGCCACAGTGGTACCTCCCAGACTGAAAGGCCTAGCACACCCAGACAGTGTCATTCAACTGATTATCCCATCTCTGACATAAAGGCAGCCCTCACATCTGCCATGCATCCATACAAAGCTCTTAGAAAAGCACTATATAGATTTCTCTATTACCCCCCTCACCCAGAACCTAGACAGGTACCAAGCCCACAGGTAATTAGATGTGTGTGAGTGAATTAACCCGACAGCCAGTGAACGCACATAGGTGATGGGCAGTTTCTTCATGGTGAGGATGGTGTCCACGGGGATGGTGTTGTTGCACTGCCCCACACAGCAGTGGACCACTCCTGTTTTCAAGACGTCACTTGTCAGCTCGGCTTGCAAGAAATACTCCTGCGAAGGAGAAAGGCAGAAGAGATGCATGGCAGTACTGCTACCTTCTACTTGAAGACTCCAACAGCCAAGGACCTGCTTCACCTTTCAGACAGCCAGAAGCAGAGAGTCACTGTCTTGTTTTCTCATTTTCTAATGTTCCTAACTCCAGGGCTATTGCCAAGAAAGAACACTCAAGACAGTCCAATTGGTTCTTTTGGTAAAATTGTTAGATTTTTAAAAAACAGATGGATAAACCTGAATGTATCATTTAAATGACGTTTCAGGACTATTTCTGGATTCAAAGTCCCTATCCCCAATTGCAAACAGTTATTAAACAGTTATTATTGTTATCATCATCATCATCTTGACAGAGTCCTGCTATATAGTCCAGAGTGGGTCTAAACTCTCAATCCTCCTGCCTCTGCCTTCCAAGGACTGAAACTGCAGGCACACTTACACTTGAGCCAGAGAATTACTGCATGAATTACAATCCAGGGGAGCTGAGACTCAGACCTTTTGAGAAGCAGCTTCCCCAGTGGACACAGCTCAGTGACAGCACTTTCCTACTGAGTGTAGGCCTGGTTCAACCCGCAGTACCACAGTCCAAATCGACCACGCAGCCCTGCGTTACTGACTCCCAGCTGCTCGCTGTCCAGCAGGAAAGGCTCTTGCAACTTTTTGTTGTTGTTTTTAAATTTTTTAGTTTTTCAAGACAAGGTTTCTCTGTGTGGCCATGGCTGTCCTGGAACTCTCTCTGTAAAGCAGGTTGGACTCGAACTCATGGAGATCTACCTGCCTCTGCTTCCCGAGTAGTGGGCCATGAGGCCCGGCTTCTTGTAGCCTTTTTTTTTTTTTAATCTGCATCCATTTCACATTGTCTTATAAAGCAAACACCACAGCACACTCTGGTATTAGTGCCTGGCACACAGCGAATAAACACCCAAATAGAACTTTAAAGACCTCAACTACAGGGACCACTGGGTCAGGGCCCTTCAGCTCAGCTCCTGAGGACTCTATACAATATGGACACTTTAGCAAGGTGCACATATTTGCTGACTACGACTTCACATTTGCTGGATAACAACTAGCTGCTTACTGAATTTTTCACTATCTATACGACCCCTGTTTTGATTCATCTGATAGCTATAGGAGCCCACATGTGACTTGGTTTCCATCTGGAATCAATCTTAAAACTTATTTGAGTTCAAGCTTGCCTGCTCTGCTTGCTCCAGTATCCTTGAGGGCTGCGAAAAAGTTTTAATTAAGCCCAAGAAAAAGAACATTTTGTCCACAAAAAAAAAAAAAAAAAAAAAAAAAAAAAAAANAAAAAAAAAAAAAAAAAAAAAAAAAAAAAAAAAACTCATTATCTATTAAGACGCAGGCTAGTAAATGCCAACCTTAGGCACATTGAGATAAAAATTAAAACTGCTTACGAGTAGCAAGCACATAATAGACAGAAAACTGCTTACTCAAGGGCAGAAGCAGTCTTGTGGTTAGACACTAACTGTCTATGCAGTGCTTTGTTCTGCTTTTATAGATAAGCAGGCTCTAAAATAATCTCGGGGCTGGTGACTTCCCAGATCTATCTTGTGTTTTCTGTCTCATTTTCAGGCTCCAACAAGTAGCTGATTTCAAACTCCACAGGCAGACTACCTCAGAGGCTTCAAGGAAAATGCTAATGGGGAATAGAAGGTAAAAGTCTAAATAAAATGCAAGCTAATTGGTCCTGTGCCAGCAGGCTTCTGCATACTTGTTCTGCTGTTTAAGACAGGGTCTCACTATGCTCTCCAGGCTGGTGCCAAGCATCCTCCTACTTCAGTTTTCTGAGCAGAGGAACTGCGGACAAACATCACTGCATCCAGCACAAAACTTTGTTGTGATGTCATATAAAAGATTTACTTGCGAAGGCTCTCCTTTTAAGATCTGACACTATCTTTCCCCAAACACATGAAAAGAATTCCTTTTCATTATTGCCCACCTCTTAATCTAGATGCAGCGTGTGCGGACAGGGATTCACCTTATGCACCAATGTAATTCTAGTACTTAGAAGATGACTGACACATACAGGAGACACAGACACTAGTCAACAATGAGTATCAAGGTCTTTCTCCCACTACTTAAGAACTCTAGGACACGGAATGTCCCTCACTAGAATCTAGTAACTGTCTCATCTAGTCTGAGCCTCTGCAGAATCAGACAACTATGTTGTCTCCTTGAGAAAAGACACGGTACAGGTACAGGTAAATGGCCTTTCTGTACAGTCTTACACTGTGGGACAGGTAAGTGTCCCAGTTAGTCTTATGCTAATTGGATACAATCTAGAGTCATTTTAAAGGACAGAACCTCAATTGAGAACATGCCTCTCCTAGGTGGGCTTTTGGTGCATTTTCTTCATTGATAATTGATGTGCAAAGGCACAGTTCGTTATGGGTGGTGCCACCTGGGCAGAGTTCTGGATGCTGTAAGCAGGGAGCCAGGAAGCAGCATCCTCCATGGCCTCTGCTTCAGCTCCTGCCTCCATGCTCCGGTCCTGACTTCCCTCTGGGATGGACTGTATTGTGGAAGTAGGAGCTAAAATAAACAAACCTGTTCCACCCCAAATTGATTTTGGTCATGGTGTTTTATCACAGCAATAGAAAATCTGACTAAGACACTAAAGAAAGAAGCACTTCCATCAGTTTTTACATTTACGGTTTAGATTTTGGACTTAAGCAAATTTGGTTGCCTCAGGGAAAGAAGCAATTAGTGGTTGTTAATGCAAACTCAAGGCTGGTAAGACTAAACTGTTTACATCTATGCCTGTGAAAAAGACAGAAAGTGATAAGGCACGGATGGAGAGCAAGTCGTTTGTGGAGGGTGAAGGTTGAGAGCTGCAATAGAAGACTAAATATAAGTGAGCTCACTTTCTTGCATCTCCTCAGAAGAATTGGCCCAGATACCTAGAGACTCATGTCTCCCAGAAACAGGTGCCATTTCAAAAGGAGCGGGGCGAGGCGGGGGTGGGGGGGGGATGGTTACAAAACACGAATTTGCCAATTTTCCCCCAGGAAAGGTGAATTGGCTGAACAAATGCAAAATTAAGAAATATATAAAAACCACTGATATTTTAAACAGACCTGTGCAGTCTAGCATGAATGCACTTGCTCTTTCGTTGGTTAGATTACTACTGCTCTAGTGACCTTGTCTCTGTGCACTTACGAGGTCACCCAGCACCCTCACCTTAAGGCTCAGGCTGATCCCGCAAACAGTAAGAAAGTAACTCCAAATTACCCATTTCCCTTACCCCAGCCAGAGTCAGGATGTTCTCCAGTGATTTGGTCATTATGAGGCGCTTCTTGGCACGAGTGACAGCAACATACAGCAAATTCCATTCATCCTCAGAAAATGACTCTAAGAAAAGGAGAACAAACAATTCAAAAGCCTACCTGCAAAAACTCATTTTTTCATCTAAATGCTTGGAACTTCTCACTAATGCCTTACAAGTCTCTCAACATTTGCTAGCTATATATACACAAAATTTTCTTACAAATTCCATATGAAAACAAACAAAAACCTCAATAACTAATTACACAAAATACTTATTTCTTTTTAGTCTTGCTATACAGTAAATCTTAGAACTACGTTAACTATTCAACATCTGCAATGAACCCACTGGATACTAATGTGTACAATGGACCCAGAAGATACTAATGTGTACAATGGACTCAGCAGATACTAATGTGTACAATGGACTCAGCAGATACTAATATGTGCAATGGACTCAGCAGATACTCATGTGTACAATGGACCCAGAAGATACTAATGTGTACAATGAACCCAGCATATACTAATGTGTGCAATGGACTCAGCAGATACTAACGTATGCAATAGACTCAGCAGATACTAATGTATGCAATGGACCCAGCAGATACTAATGTATGCAACGGACCCAGCAAATACTAATGTATGCAACAGACCCAGCAGATACTAATGTGTACAATGGACTCAGTGGATACTAATGTGTTTTGCCCCACTTTCTTTTGGTCAGTGAGGCAGACAGTGAGACTGTGGTGTACAGAGGATACCTCATTCACAAATGAGCCTACCACTAATTAAGGGGTGGATATGAACCAAGGCCTGTGCTCCTCCCAATTTCCCACAGTGTCTATCTGGATTAGTCCACTCTAATCTGGAACTGCCTCACATCATCACAAGGAAGAGGACACACTTCTTTCTCTTTTTTCTTTTTTTAAATTGCTGTTATTGAGCTATATATTTTTCTCTGCTACCCTCCTTCCTCTCCCCTCCCCTCCTACCTTCTCCAATGATTCCCCACACTCCCAATTACTCAGGAGATCTTGTCTTTTTCTACTTCCCATGTAAATTAGATCCATGTATGGCTCTCTTAGGGTCCTCTTTGTTGTCTAGGTTCTCTGAAACTGTGAAATGCAGGCTGGTTTTTCTTTGCTTTATGAAGACGGCACATTTCTAAGCCCACCTCACATCTATCATCTTGCAGGCTCAATACCTAGCAGTCTACAAATAGACTGGCAGCCAGTAAGTCGTACGTACAATCTGAATGGATGGGCTATGCAATGTGTAAGTCATATCTTAATGGAAGAGGTGTCCAAAAAAAGTATTAAGTATTAAAAGAACTTATTTGGTTTAGAAACTTCAAATGCTTTAATTCTGAGATTTTTTTTTCAGTCTCTCATGTGATTTTATTTTCTCTCTTCAACAATAATAATATGATATCCAAATTCTATTTTAACTGGTGGGTCTGTAAACACAGGCTTAATCATCCCACTTATAGGTAAGGCAAATGCTGTTTCTTGAAATGGTCTTAACATGGACCCTCTATTCATCCAACCCAGGTCACCCCCTTGCCTGGCTTTATCTTTTCTGTATTGTGTGGTCACGTCTCTGAACTCATTCCAGACTTTAACTTTCCCATGGTTTCCACAATTCTGTCATGTTTTTCACATAGAAAGTGTCTGACCTTCACTGCACCACCACCACCTTTAAGGCCTTGAGCCTCCTTATTAGCTCTGTCACCCCCAGAGGCTGCACCTCCTCTCCTCTCCTTTCCAGAACCACTTTTCTTTCCCCTGAAGCACCATCTCCTAAGCTTTTATTCTGAGATTTAAAGTCAAAACAAAAGCACTAATGGGCAGACTTCAACAATGATCCTGGAGAACCCCTGATGAAGCGGCAATGGACAGACAGTTGGGGGATGGGATCCAGCACCGGAACCTGCAGGGCTCTCTTTTCAACCTCTAGCACTACAAATAATGTTTCCCTTGCTGAGTAAGCACACTGATGTTTGGGAGTTGCATGAGGCTGGGACATATCATTTGTGTCTGATGATGCAAAGCCCAAAGCTGATGGGGAGTTCTGTTCACAGGTACATCATGATGATATCCTATCAGCCACCAGAGAAAGACCCCATGGAAGCCTGGCTTCCCTAAAACCATAGAATCACAAGTGTAGGCCTAGGTGTGACTAGAACAGGAGGTTATCCTATCCCATCCAAACCAAAGGAGTCAACTCCAGCTACAAAACAGGAGCACCCCAAGAGCTCCTGTGTCCCAACCCAGTGTCCTTACCAACTCTGAAGTGAGGAAGCTGGGCAAGATTATGCCTGGCACAAGGCACTTTCACGAAATCATCCAAAACATGCACAGTGTCAAACTCCAAGCCTTTGGCCTTGTGCACAGTGCCCAGAATGTACTCTAGAACAGAAATGTAGCAAGTTAGATGGGGGCGCCACAGGGAAAGAAACAAAGCATCTTTGCAGGTGTGCTCCTGGCATGGGAAAAGGGTGCAGGTAGAAATAAGGGCGAGAAAGTAAAATAACCAGTCACAGGAATACCTCAAAGGAGCCCATCCAAGAGGCCAGAGAGACTCTGACCATGTCCCACACTCACTTTAGACATAGAGGGACAGGGCCCAGAAGGCAGTTTTGCAGCTTACCAAAAGTTACACATGGCAGAGCTAGGTCTAGAAAATCCTATTCCAGTGGATTGAAAGTGGAACAGAAATAAAGAGATCCTGTGGGGAAACAGCTGCTCTGCTTCTGTATTTCTTTAGTATTTAGCACGGTGCTAGGATCCACACCAGGCCCTGTCCCCTCTGTCTTAATGAGCACAGTCACTGGTAGCCACAGACGCGGAGGTTCTTCAAGAGACCATCCGCTCATCCTCTTGAAGGGAAGGTAACAGCTGCTTTCCTTACCTGCAAGGTCCAGATCTTCTATGTGGCATCTCTCTATCCTTTCTACTAGTTCCGGAATTCTGATATTGTATTTTTCAACTACCGCGATCTTCGCTTCCAGCTCCTTGTCCTCAGCAGCAGTAACGTACCTCTTGAAGCCACTAAAGCCTTCTTTGTGCACCCATCTTCTGATGAACCTGTCCTTAATGATAAGGTTGCCTAAGGAAGAGACATACCCGGGTGAAAATGAGAGAGACTGTCCAACACTGCAGCAGCACAGCCGTGGATGATTCAGGGCAGCAGTCCTGACTGGGTCACTAACTCACTGTGTCCCTGAGCAAGTCAGTACAGTGGCCTCGCAGTCTCCAACTTGAGCATTACAAGATGCTCAAGAACCTCATCTACTTCACAGAGATTTGAAATAGTATAATCAAGGAGAAAAAGTACCACAGAAACACTAGGGGTTTTAATCTGCGGTCCAGAGAAGCAATGGTGTATAGCTGCCCAGCCGGCAGAAGAATGCAGGAGAAGGTGGCTTACAAGCACCAACACTGGCAATCGCTGAGACTACTGAGAAAAATCTGGAAAAACCTGCCAGCAGTTCTAAAAACAGGTCCCAGATATCCCCCCTCTAGGGAGAAGAGCCAACTAGTTCCTCAGAGGAAGAACAAGAATCCTGGCTCCAGGCAGTGATAGTGCACGCCTTCAATCCAGCACTTGGGAGGCAGAGACAGACAGATCTCTGCGAGTCTGAGACCAGCCTGGTCTACAGAGCAAGTTCCAGGACAGGCTCCAAATCTACAGTGAAACCCTGTCCCCCCCCCCAAAAAAAAAAATCAAAACAAAAGCAAACAAAAAGAACCCTGACTCAGGACCAGCCCCCCTTCCCAACCCCGGCTGATGGCTGGTTTCCACACTCCGAAGCCAGGCCTGTACTCACGTTTCCTCCGTTCTTCCTCTGGCTGAAGAAGGTTCCAAATGTCAATGATTCTGTCCAATCCAAATGATTTAATTCCCTGAAAAATTTTCAGTGGAATTTTTGATTTGTTTTGCCTTTTTTAATCAAAACAAAACAAATCCAGAGATGGAATTTTGAAAGGAGATGGTTTCTTAGAAACAGATCACAAATATTGTTAAAGCACACACACAGGAAACAGAAAGCACTGAGCTACTGCCTCAAAATCTACCTACGCTTTAGAAAGGAAAGCCCTAGCCGCACACTGCTTTGTCTTGGATAAGAAGGCACGTTTAGTTGCCTTCCATAGATACGGCAGTGGCGGAACACAGACACAAATGATAACTAAGCACAGCTGGCAGGCAACACGCTCACCACGGTTTCTTACGGTGAACAACTAGAGGGTGTCTCCTGGTCCAGTTATCCTGTAATCCAGAACCAGCTCTTGGTGGAAAGGCCCTGACTGTGTCATGGGTTTGGCCCTTTTCTATCCTAGAAGTACCTGATGGGTACTGTCTGTGACTCCAGCATTCTTATGGAACCAGACCTAGCACAGGAGACAGCGTGACAAGGACGCCACCTCTAACAAGTTCTCGTCCTTTGGTGATGGTCACAACTATAACACTTGGCAGTGTACACTTCCACCAAGTGTATGATTTAACACCATAACACATGTCACAGGTACAAGTGAATGTAGAAGAGGGAGAACAAGACACTTCATATCCAATGATATTCCAAAATTACTATCTTCTTTCAATAGTGAAAATGATTATAAGTAGTAGATGAAATATTAGAGACAGCAATACAATGATCAAATAAACTGTTGATATGCTGAGTGAAAATAACAGTTCTTTTATGTATACCATTAACAGTAATTATGTAAAAATATGCATTTATAAGGACAAAGACAAAAATAATCAGCAAAAATGAGACTTCTAGGAAATACTAGAGTTAAATGTGATTTTTCCCTTTTGGTGCCAAAATTTCTATATAATATTTATGTTAAACAAAAGAAAGAAATATTTTATGATTTAATATTTTACTGACTGCCCAACACATAGTAGGCCCTTAAAATATTTTTCCATAAATGCCCTTTATTCATATAACTTCCACAAACACATCTCTGCCCATTTTCTCTGCCCAAGAAACAGGCAAACGGCACGGCTGCATCTTTGGGTGGAGAATGAGGCACACAAGTGGTGACTTGTCCCCAGCCATACAAGTTAGTAACAGAGCCAGAGTGAGAGCCCAAGTGTTCCGCTCTTTCTACCTTCTTTCAGGGAACCGGTGCTACCCGCTGTCATCAGCTTAACTGTGCTTCTACTATTGCCAACATGCAGTCAAACCAGGAGCCAAGAGCCTTCCATCACAGTCAAATGTAAGAAGAGTGCTCATTCACTCACTGGGGCTGACTCCACAGGACAGCTTCACTAGCACGGAGTGTCCAGTCATAGTGAGGCCCAGGGAGAATACAAAATCCAAAGGCTTTTCTGTACAAGATCCTAAGGACACTAGTGCTTTCCTGGGTCTGACCTGTTTCTATGCATGAAGCAGTCAACAATTTACTCTTACCCCAATCAAATGTATCTTTGAAGGTGACTCTCCTTCTGTGACCCGGACAGCCTCATCAAACACATTGGCATTGGTCCTGGACAGCAGAGCCACTTGTCCCTTTACGTCACCTCTGATGCCACCTGAAGGAGAAAGTACAGGCTCCATGCAAATCAACATGTAGAACACAACCAATCTGGTTAAAAACAAACCAAGATAAAAACCAGAGAGCCTTACTCTGATGGTTCCCTCCAACCAGGGTCTTTTTCCTGACTCTCTTGCAGACATCCAAAATGGTAGCTCCCACATAAGCTATCTCCACACCAAATCTAAAACTCTGTTGTAAAAAGAATACAGCAAAGGCAGTTAGCAACCTGCACAGAGACGTGAGCTCTCGTCTGTCACTGCCAAGGCCTGACTCACCCTACACGGGAAGGACATGGAACTTCACTAAGTAAAATCACTTAGACACAAAAAGGAGTCCAATGATTGAAAAATTACTGATTCTATAAACAACAGCACTTTCTCCTTTTAAAGATTTATCATTTTTAATTAATGTATGTTTGGGTATCTGTGTGTGGGTATGTGTTAACTCAGTGTTGTCCACACAAGTCAAAGGCAAAGATCCTTCTAGAGCTGGTTGTCTAACATGGGTGCAAGGAACTGAACTGGGGTTCTCTGCAAGAGCACTAAGCACTCTTAACCTGTGAGCCATCTTTCCAGCCCCAATAATGCCACTTTCCACCCTGAGACCCTGAAGTGATCTATCACCCAGAGTGTCCCACACACAATCAACACTCCTTTTCTTACCACTGTCTTCAGCTTCACTCGGCTCAAACTTCTCGGCTCACCTATTTGACCCTTACTTCAGATCTCACACTCATACAGTTCTGTGCCCTCTGACAGAGTAATCTTTCCTAAACACTTTAACTGAGCTCTTCTCTTGCTATGAAAAGAGAAGCATAAGACATACAGAGAGAGAAAGGCGCCCCTCCCAGGATCCTCCACTCTCTGGACAGCCTATCTCTACAACTGTCCACCAACTGTAAACTTCTTCCAAGCAAATCTCCCCTCGCCCTTTCTCAAGTCCCATCTTGTGGAGTTTAAGTTACACAAAGGTGAAGAGAGGGCAGAGGTTTTGCCCTTGGCTCTAAGACCTTTCTCAACATCAACTTATTGACTCTGTTACATGAGCATTTTTAGGATTGGGATATAAAGCCAGGCGGTGGTGGCGCACACCTTTAATCCCAGCACTTGGGAGGCAGAGGCAGGTGGATCTCTGTGAGTTTGAGGCCAGCCTGGTCTACAAGAGCTAGTTCCAGGACAGGAACCAAAAAGCTACAGAGAGGGGCTGGAGAGATGGCTCAGAGGGTAAGAGCACTGGCTGCTCTTCCAGAGGTCCCGAGTTCAATTCCCAGCAACCACATGGTGGCTCACAACCATCTGTAATGAGACCTGGTGCCTTCCTTGCCAGCAGTACATTGAATGCTTAATAAATAAATCTTAAAAATA
>NW_026067951.1:8592904-8694845 GCF_014885135.2 Alexandromys fortis
GAAAGGAAAGGAAAGGAAAGGAAAGGAAAGGAAAGGAAAGGAAAGGAAAGGAAAGGAAAGGAAAGGAAAGGAAAGGAAAGGAAAGGAAAGGAAAGGCTGGGTACTTTGGTGAATAGTAATCATGTTGTCTATTTCATGAACTATGTCTATATCTACATCATGAATTATGTCATATAGTTGCAACCAATAAGAGCAAAACACAACTTTCAACAGGACTTTCTTGCTATAAAACTATTCAGAGCAAATCATGATCAAATTATTTGTAAAATAGACATTCATACATGACTCAAAACAAAACAAAAAACTCCCAGCCTTATGCTATCCTGTAATGGAAGAGAAAAAAAAAAGAGTCTCTTTTACATAACTTCAGATAATTTATACAGATGCTCCAACACTCACTCCTGTGTGAGCCTTTGCAGTGGAGGAACCTGAGTGCACCTAAGTTAGCATCAATAGTCACATCCCATATTGATAATATATACGCTTGAAACCATCAGAGAGATGGCACTTCAACCCTGTGATTCTTCCAAAACCATAACCCTTGTCTAACCTTGAGAAAAGGCACCTGAGAAGTTTCAACACACAGTCATACTAAAACTACTTGATTAGTACAGAAAACTATCAATGTCATCAGAACCAAGGTTAAGTCTGAAAAGATATCATTTCAAAGAAAACTAGAAGCAGGCATGACTGTCCATAATGTACAATTCTAAAACAGCAAAAACTAAAGAAATATGATGAACCACGGACTTTGACTTTAACAATAAACTGGTTTGTTATTTGTGGAAAATAAAATACCTCTTCCACAGTACTGGTACATTCAAAAAACTAAGAGGGAAAGCAGACTGCTTGCTTATATGTGCTAGGGCCTGAGGATAAGTACAAGCTCTTACCTGTGTTAGATAAAAGACGTGGGTGTGGGGGACTGTGAACAGAGCGTTCACTGCACCTCGGAAGGTATAGATCTGTTGGTGGGGGTCCCCCACAAAGATCTTCCCACATGGCTGGGACAGAACTATGTTCATGATAGCTGCAACCAGCAAGGGGAAAAGTGAGAAATCTGAAGGGCAACAATCCACACAGCACAAAGAAGCCATATTCAAGAAAGAAAACAAACCAAAACTAAACCAGCCCAAGACAAACAACAAAACTTTCTTTCCCTACAGGGCAAGCATTCTATAAAAGGGCTCAATTTAATCTTGGGCATAGTATCTGGCAATAGGAATGTAGATTATTTTTAGTCCTGAGTGAACTGATTATAAGAAATTCTAAAATTATCATACCTCCAAATTACCTAGAAAGTCAATTTTTTAATACAGTCTATTTTCTTCTAGTCATGCAACCTAAAATTTCACTCTAAATCAATAACCTTTTCTCACTCAGCATGAGACTAGGTCCCTATATGCTGAGGATGTAGTCACTCAGTATCTTAGGAACAACTTCAGTAAAACATATAGAGGAAGACAAATCTACTTCAGGTGTGGGAAACAGACAACCATGGAAATCGTAAGTCTAATTTCTGAAAGACTAAGAATCATTTGCTCCTCTTCTTTAATACAAATAAGAACAACCAACTTATTCCATGTTATGTGTCCTCTTACATAATCATGATGCTCTTTCTAGGTATTTGAGATACATATGTCCTACTGATGTCCTGAATAGTTTATCACCTGGGGTACAGTCCTGGGCCTCATCCACAAAGATGGCGTCAAAAGAGGCAAGCAAAGGTTTGCTCAGCTGCCAGAGTTTCAAATAGCCTAGAAGAGAGTAGAAACCAAGAGTCACAAGTCATAAGCAAAGCAGCTCCATCTAATAGACAGCCATGCTAGGAAAGCTGCCTACCATCATGTGTCATTTGGTATGCCTCTTCTTTGCATTCCCCCAGCTTCCGCATGTTGTCCCAAAGTCGGCTTGCTTCATGGACACCATTCTAAAAAGTAAGTGACACGGGAACCCAAAGTTTAAGACCCTGGAAGAGACAGTACCCTGAATCACACTTCTGCTTCCACACAGTGCAGTGGGAGCAAAGATAGCACCCCAGAACATAGCGGGGCCCACCCTTTCAGGGCTGCAAAGAGTCTTAACACTGAGATAACAAGTGTTTAGAAGGGTACAAACAGGGGTCACAGCAGAGCAAAGATCAAAGACCTCAACAGCTGATGAACCAAAGAGCCAACTGTTTTTGTAGACTCAATATTTGACAATTAATTTCTAAAAATCTACTAGAGAACAGCTTTTTTTACAAGCAAAATGTGTGTAGAGCCATAACAAAAGAAAGGAAAGAAAGGAAAGAAAGGAAAGAAAGGAAAGAAAGGAAGGAAGGAAGGAAGGAAGGAAGGAAGGAAGGAAGGAAGGAAGGGAGGGAAAGAAAGGAAAGAAAGGAAAGAAAGGAAAGAAAGGAAGGAAGGAAGGAAGGAAGGAAGGAAGGAAGGAAGGGAGAGAGGAGGGAAGGGAGGAGGGAAGGGAGGAAGGAAGGGAGGAGGGAAGGGAGGAGGGAAGGGAGGGAGGAAGGGAGGGAGGGAGGGAGGGAGGGAGGAAGGAAGGAAGGAAGGAAGGAAGGAAGGAAGGAAGGAAGGAAGGAAGGAAGGAAGGAAAGGAGATACCCAATGACTGAATAAGAGCTGAGCTCTTACAAACTATGGGCAAGTCCTTCTGCATCTGTTCTTACCTAGTGTACTACACATGGGGAAAACCGTGGCAGGAAATAAAACACACTTTTCTGTGATCCTAGCACTAGGGAAGCTGACGCAGGAGAATCTTGAGTTTGATTTTAGCCTGGGTCACAGAGACCCTTCACGCTTCCGAAAACAGAGACAGTCAAAAACCCAGTAGGACTATTATGACAGCTAAGGGGATGCCTGTGAGCGCTCCCTACAGGAGAAGACGGCACGTGGTTCCCAGCTGTCATGACAGGCATTCGTTTCGCCTGTCAATTTTCAACTTTTAGAAGTGGTTCTGAGAAAATGACCAAGATCATACCATGTTCCTCATTCTGAACACACCGGAGACTCACCAGTTTCTCACTCTGCTCAACCATGACTCTCTGTCCTTGGCTATTCTTGCACCATATGGGCACATGATCGATAGTCAGCTCTTCATCAGCTGACGCAAAGAAGTTTTCTAAAGTCTTACACACTAACTTGGCCCTTATGAATCCACCTTTCCCTTCAGCAAGGACGGAGTTAACCATGAAGGGCGTTAACTTGAAGAGATTCAACTTCTTCTTCAGCTGGTACCTGTAACACATACCACAGTGAATGGCATTGGCCTTCACAGGCACTGTGTGTTTACCGTATCCCCAATTCTCATCACCAACAAGGCAATCCTAGATATCAGACACAGGAGAGGTTTTAGGAACCACAAAACCACATCTGAACAGCTTGCCCTAAACTTTCATGAACTTGCAAATGACAACCAGAGAGCTGTACAAACCAGCTCACAGCAGATGCTACTATGTGGTTCGTGCTCCAAATAGTCCCTCCCCTACCCAATAAGATACCTACAGTTCCTTAAGCCTTTGTGTCCACAAAGCCTCAGGCATATGAGGGTTTCCCCATTCGCCCTCCCCAGAAGCGTTTGAAATTCTTCAGAATTTGTGACATATTGAACGTCAATGCCACGATTCCAGGGAAACACAAATTCCTTCTCAGTGAGATAGCTATTTGTAAACAAATTTTTTAAAGTGTCAAAGTATGATTATCCAAGCTCTTTTTGTCTCTTGTGTGTACACGGAGAGAATAGCACGACACTTCCTTAGTGCTGTAGAGAACGATGACAGTAACCGACACGTGAGAACCAGCGCCAGCACCGGTGACACTCACTTTCGCCCGACGTGACTGTACGCCATGGAGTGGAACGTTTTGCAGATGACATTGCTGGGGAAGACAAGCTCCGCCTGCTTTGCGATGCTCTTGTTGAATGTGACGTACAGAAACCTGCTCTGAGACCACTTCTCAGCATACTTGACCAGGGTAGAAGTTTTCCCAGTGCCTGTTGAAGCCAAAGGAAAGAATGTGACCCTCTGACTAGGAAAATCATGCACCAGGATTCCCACTCAGTGTTTCTCAGGCTTATCCAGCCTCTGATTTAAGACTGGCATCGATATTGATAAAAAGTGGTGCTGTGAATGGAGCAGGAGCCCTCCCTCATAGAAGGTTAAAGTGGCTGGGATCTTGGCTCTCGCCAAGCAGGAAAGGGAAAGCCACTGACCTCACTGACTTATTATTTGAGTCTGTGAAGACATGGGTCCCCAGAAGCAAGGGCTCAGTAACAGCTGGCTGTTGCTGCACTCGGGGTCATCCATGTCTCTGAAGCAAGAACGTACACAGGGAGACAAGGACCCTCTGATTCTCTCTGCTGCACCTGTTCTACCTGTCTACCATTCATCCAATTATCCACCTAATCAATCCATATTTCATTTAACAAATATTTACTGAATACTTATTACATGGTCACCTATGTGCCAAACACAGAGAAATAATTTAAAAAAAAAGATAATAATCTAGTTAGAAACAAACACCAACACAGGGTGAAACCAGATAACAAAATGAGACTATAAAGCCAGCACAGGGTAGGAAAGAGAAGAGTGAGAACTGGAAACAAAACTGGTCTCACCTCTAAGGTAAGACTGAGAACACAACTCCTCCTTCCCAGACTAAAAAGGCTGCTCTGAAGATGCTCTTGAACTGAGCAGACATATTACAAAATAATGCATGTGCTGGCTACTTTTACTGTATGGTAATCAGGTACGATCAATTAGCAAAACAGTTACATTGAGTTCAGTAATCAGATGTTCAGGATTCAAAAAGGTTTTCACCAGGAAGAGACAGAAATGATAAGAGTGAACACAGCATGATAGAAAAAAAAAAAAAAAAAAAGAGAGAGAAATGGGGTTGGGGGGGAGAAGAGAGGGAATCCTGGAGAGGTAGCATCCCACTGATTCTGGCTCTGCTACTTGGTTATTTAAACTAAATTAAGTCTCTCTGAACTTCAATGTCTTCATAAAATAACGCTATCAAACCAATCTCACAGAATGCTGCTGGGACCAGCACCATGGCAGGCCACTGCAGGTGTTTAATAAATGTGGCCAGCAGGATATCAAAGCAGCAGGAAGGATTGCAGATAGCAAAAACTGTGAGTCAAAGTTCAGACAATAAATACTCCAGGTATTTCGGGAGGCTCTAACTAAGATAAGATGCACAGAGACAATATATTTAGGAAAGCAGACTGAAGCAAGAAAGGCCCTTGAAGACATCCCCCTGTAAGACCAGGAGGCTCCTGCACCCTGTTAGGCAGATATGACCTGCCTCTCCAGAAGGAATTGCTGACCGAGAACACATGTGAGGGACTCACCCTACCTCACTGACAGACTTCACAGAACAACGCCTAGGAACTATCTATCTAAGCAGGAATCCAATGTAGATATTCTAAACAGTGGTAAGAGAAAACCAGTCCTTCTTGGCTGGCTGCTTTGGGGATTAACCAAAGTAATTCAATAAAAGGTCAAGGTAGTAGAAAGGGGATACAGCGATTAGCAGGCAGAAGCAGCTACACGAACCTCCAGGCACCTGACTGGAGCTCCCTTACCTGCAAATGCCATAATTTTTACCACCTGGAGAGGCTCCATCTTATGGTTCAGAATCAGCTGTTGTTCATGTGTTAGTTGGATAGATGTTTTCTTGCTATAATCATTACAGAAGAGAAATTAGAAAAACAGAAAAGAATTAAAAAGCCCAAGGGATGGCCAGTCCAAAAACCAAACAAGCAAACTGGATACACAACAGTAGACCCCCAATATATCTCCCCTGGTCGGGGTGGGCTGAATGTTCTGAAACTAGAGTAAGATGCTACTGTACGGCTCCATAAATCCACCAGAAACCAGCGAACTCCCAAGGGTGAAATTTACACAGTGCAAATCATGCCTCAATAAAGTGATCAAGACAAAACGCCTCTTGTCCTCAAACATGAAAAAGCCAAGGAAGAAAGTAAACCAGAATTGTGGTTCATGTCTGCAATCCTAGCGCTCAGGAGGCTGAGGCAGGAGGAATGTGGAGTTTTGGAGTTCAAGACCAGCCTGGGCTTCACACTGAGCCTTTGTCTCAAAAAGGAACAGAAGACCAAGCACACACCCGCATATAATGAATACATACCCTGGCCAGACAGACGGCTCCTCTTTAACTTTGGTGGCCTGAGTACAGGAGTTCTCCTGAAGGTACAGGCAATAGAAGATGTTGTAGTGAATCCTAATGGGGGAAAAAGCAGATTTAGAGACCTCCAAATTTAAGTCATAATCTATCTCATTTTTCTTGTATGTATTTCAACTCCTTACCATTTCCAAAAAGGTTATTCCTACTACATTTCATTTTTTAAAAAATGGAAAGAAAAGACTGCAGTCTCTGCAGCTTACAAAAGCACTTCTGGGAATCCCAGCTCTGAGAACAGGCACTGTGTCTTCTATGTGTAGCATCACACTAAGACCAGGACAAGCTCTTGAGGAAACAAGAGTACTATCCATGATCTTAAGAGATAAGCAGTCAACAGAGCAGGCATCCACTGGAATGCAGGCATAAACAGCACTTCTGGCAACGTGAACCCTGCTTAAACAACCCAACCTCATTGCCAAACTCGTTCATCTTTCTGAACCTCAGTTGCTCTTCTGCCTGGTGACGTTGGCTTAGAAGCATGAGTAACATTCCCCTTTAAAAGTTTCTAAGGAAAGGTGCTTCATGGATAGTAAGACAAGAACACCAAAGACAAGATGTCAGAACAGCTAAAGGGGACCAAAGATGACAAAACTAAGTCAATAGATGAACAAGACATAATAAACTCAGGTTACCCAAGGCAGCTCCAAACCCTCTCATGTCCCCACATTCAGCTCCTGGAACACTAATTCCCCAGTCAAGTGCTCCACTCCACTCCAGAGTAAGGGGAGCTGATCTCAGAGCATCACTCTTTTTGATGGAAAGTATGTTTAATAACATTTTGTAGGCTGGACGTACAACCAGATCAACATACCAGACTACTACGGTCTAAACTGTGCCCCCTGAAATTCAAAAGCTGAAGCCCTAATACCAAAAGTGACTACTGGAAGAAAGGAAGGGAAGAGAGAATTAAGATTCAGTGCAGAGACAAAGCTATGGCTGTCCACAACTATCATTTTTATCGAAGAGACACAATGTCAAGTGCTCTGTCTCCCCTGCCCCCAACTCTCTCTTGCTGGGATACAGAGAAGACGTAGGAACCCAATCTTCCCACCTTGTTCTTGGATCTTCAGCCTCCAAAAGGGCAGGAAAGCAAATGTCTGTGGCTTAAGTAACCTGGTCTATGGGACTATGCACACAGAATATTAAGTGTACACTGTAAGTATACATTTGTTTAAGAGGACACTGGTCTTCATTTGATCATTTGTCTTGGTGGACTCTTACAGAACTTCTTGCTCCAGGCCTCAATACCATGGAGTGGGCTAGAATATAAGCCAGCTAAAACACTGAACAGAGAACAATCTGCACTATCTTACCAGGACGACAGGGCACTGCTCGGGGCTCACTGGTCCCAGGGGCCAGTCTTTTCCTACAGGAGAAACCCTCTGGGCTTCTGCTTCTCTAGGTCTGGTTGCATGATGGCTGCCTGTCTTCACCACTTCAGATGAGAGGGCAGGTCATTCCCTATGTAACACCCATACTCGGGATTTTAAAGATCTTCCCTCCCCTGGTCCCCAGACATCTCTCCTAATCTTGCACGAGTTTCTCCCGTATTCAATGCACTACTGCCACACTGGACTTCCCTGGGATTTATCAAATTCACTCCAACTTTGGGCCGTTAAATTACCTATCCTTTCTCAAACTACAAATGGAGGTTCCCCCTTGACATCCGGCCTTCCTCAGAGAAGTGTTTGCTCGTGCTACCCGAAACAACGTTCCCCGCCCTCTCACAGTGCTCTGCTTGCCCCCCATTACAGCACACACCAACCCTCAAGCGCCTCCTACTGTGTGCAAGCTCGGTAGGAAGTACCTTCACTGCAGACTCTCTCATGCCTGGACAAGCTTGCTACTTATCTTTGCATATTTTATCACTGTCAAGATAACAATGACAAATCAACACTTTCGCCCATTAAGAAGATACAGTCACTAATTCCCACGGTCTGCAGGGAAGAAAGAAATGCTAACGTTTTCCTAGGAAAATGGAGCCATGTGTGAATACAGCGAGGCATCTCACCTTCACCTACAGCTTCAACACTCAAGAACATGAAAACTGTGAAGAAATCTTAGTTGACAGGCACATGGTATTCACAAAGCACTAGGAATTGCATTTCCACAGCCCAGTCCCCTTCTACTCTTTGCAGGGATAGAGGAGGAGCCAGGGCAAGCCCAGGGCCCTGCACTTCATCAAGGCATCCCCCTCCTCCAGGGTGGTACCTATTGCTGATGTTGATCCCCTTCTCCCTCATGGCGTAAAGGAGCACAGCTATGCAGTATAAGGTCTCGGTGACATCTGGCATGGTCACCGTGGACCTGGATCTCCTGAGGCAGAACAGCAGGGACTGGATGTCGTTCACGCAGCTGGAGAGGAGCACCATGGCAGCCACCAAGGCCCAGACATTAATGCCCTTCAAAGAGAGGTATACAGGACAGGAAGAGAAGCCAGAGCCAGTCACAAACTGGGAACTAGTGAGGAAACTGATAGACATTTCCAGCTTCTTATTTTACCGTGTATCTATAGTAAGGCCTTCAAATTACCCAGTGTGTCAACAAGGGAAGAGCCACCTGAAGGGCTAGAGAAATGGCTGTTCTTGTAGAGGACCCAGGGTCAGTTCCCAGCACCTACATGGCAGCTCACAATTGCCTGTAACTCAGTTCGCGGACTCTCTTCAGACCCCCACAAGCTTCTGCGCACATGTGCAGACCTACCCTTAGGCACACATCCACATAAAAAAACATAAATACATATATTGGGTTGTGGGTTTTTTTTGGGGGGGAGGGGGGCTGGTGTTGTTTTGGTTTTTGAGACAGGGTTTCTCTATGTAGTCTTGGCTGTCCTGGAACTTGCTCTGAAGACCACGCTGGCCTCAAAATCAGAGATCACCTGCCTCTGCTGGGATTAAAGACGTGTGCCACCACTGTCTAGCTTATATTACTTGTAACACTCCAAGTGTTCACAGAGGCTAACTAGCATTCAGGAATACTTCAAAGGACTCCTCAACAGAACAGACCAAATGTTTTGTAAACTTCCCTCCAAATGCAAGAGGCTGCAAATAGGCCTTTTATTTCTCAAAGAGACCATAAACAGGATTAACGCTACTCAGAGATTCAATCAAAAATTTGAAAATACACACACTCTTCAACTAATCTTAATTACCAACACGCTTCCAGGGAGCAATGATGTCACCATCCCTCACAGTACCCGCACAGCCTCTTACTCACATACCCCAGCAGCTGCATAGAGGTCAGGTAGTTGTTGCCGCAAGCATGCCTCGGCCCCCAAAAGCAGAGGGTGATCCCTCAGGCTCCACAGCACCCTCTCAGGGTCTACACTTGGGGAGCATTTGGTGGTGGCTATGTATCTGTAAAAAACTCAGGAAATGAGTCCAGAAGGAAGACAACCATGAGCAAAGACATATGAGGAAGGACTTTGAAAACTGTCTCCCAAACAGGAGGAAAGACACTCACCGTATGAGGTTCAGCACACATAAGTCTGAGTCCTTTTCTATGCCATGGCTCAAGAGAATGCCATCCACTTTGCTGACAGCCTGCTCTTCGTTTATCAAGTATCGATGATACAGCTTTTTCCAAGGAATGAACTATGTAGTTGAAAAACAAAATGAAATAACATCACGGCCATGATTCTTACGAAGACCGGGCCACCAACAAAGAAAACCTTCTACCAAGTGCAAAGCAAGTACAGCTCCCGATCTGAAGCTGGGCAGGCCAGGGAGAAACACTGTATGAGCCTGAGTCTTGGCTCTGACACAAATGTCACAGGACCTGGAAAAGCTAGCACTGTGGTTTTCTTATCTTAGCATCAGGTGAGCAGCACTTCCAAGTTAAAAAAGCCATCCTGACCTTAGATCAGCAGCTGCTGCACGACACAAAGGAAGGCGTCATGGAATGCGAATGCTACAGTGACATCTTCACCAAGACGTGGTGACAGAGAGGAACTCCGTGTGCTAGGGTGCACAGATGTGAAGCAAACACCAACAGAACTGAAGAAAGAAGCAGATGGCAGACGTGCAAGGAGATGCTGGATTTGAACAGCACTAAGACTACTGAACCTAACAGGTCCATACGTATGTTCCATCCAACAGGAGTAAAATCCATACTCATCCAAGCTACATGAGCATTCTCCATGTTGGATCACATTCTGGGTCATAAAGCCAGTCAATCAATAAAAATGGCTGAAGTTAAACCATGAATCTTTATAGTAACAACATGGGGACACAATAAATCAAGGCATCAGGAAAACCACACTACCTACAACTTAAACCAGGCATTCCTATTCTTGAAATGAAGTGTCACCATGTAGTGGAGGCTGGTCTGGTACTAATTATGTATAGCTGAGGCTGGTCTTGAACACATGGTCCTCCTACCACCATCTCCCTAGTGCTGGGATACAGGCATGTATCAGTGCATCTGGGTACACTGTGCAACCTTGGAATAACCAATGGGTCAAAGAATAAATCACAAAGAAAGTACCCTAAAACAGGGGGAAAGAAAGACAGAACAGAGCAAAACTTACGAGACACTCTGAAAACAGTGCTGGTCAGCAGGCTTACAGCTAAAATGCTTCTTTTTACAACAGAGAAGGAGTGAGCATTTGGTAGAACATCAGTGGTAGCACATCCTAGAATGTGCAATGCATAGGCTCAATCCTTAGCACTGAAAAAGATCTGAAAAGAGTAAACTTCCTTCATAGTAAAACAAAAAAGGAGCTAAACTCAAAACCAGCAGAAGAAAGAAATTACAAAGAGTCGGGCAGAAGACCTGGGCACAGCAGTGCACATCTGTAACCAGGGCTGGGGAGATGGATGCAGGAGGATAAAGAGTTTGAAGGTTCTGGAATACACAGAGAGACTGCCTGAAAACAGCAGGAGCAACAGCAATGATACTAATAACAATCCTTAGCTAGATCAACTAATAAACATGAAAGGAACATTAAAATTAATGCCAAAGAAGTAAAATACTACAAGGGGAAAAAATAGATAAATTCCTAGAAACACTCATCCTACCAAGTCTGAATAATAGAAACAGAAATTTTGAAAGAATGATAATAAGTAAAGAAATAGAATCAAAAATCAAGCCTTCCATCACAAAGAACCAGATGGCTTCACTAAGGAATCCTACAGAACATTTAACGAACAATCAAAACCAGCAGGCCTCACACTCTGCCAAAAAGACTGACAAGAAGGGAAAAGTGCCAAATTCCTTTGGTGAGGCCAATACTGCCATAACATGAGAGCCAGACGTAGACGCTACGAGAATTTGCAAACCATTTGCAGACTACTGAAAATAAAGACATTGGACTGCTGTTGCCGATGATCAGAATGGCATTGCTATAACAATTTAGGAGAGAAGTGCAAGCTTGGACATGGTCCCAAGAAATCTTTGCAAACAAAAAGCCCTTACTTATCCCCACCACCAGTACTAAGCTCATACAAGAGAGCTGGCCACTTAGTTGACAGAAATAGTATCAGCAAACAGGGTTCACATCTAAAATCATAAAAACACTTCTCAGAAATCATGAACTAAGTACAACCTCACAGTAGAATGCTAAAATGACAAGATACTTCTCCCAATATCTTTTGTACTCAGAAGAAATTTAGCTTTCTTGTTTTGGACTGTATGAAATTCAGCTCAGGGGTCTCTGAGATCTAAAACTGTGAGGCTTAGTATGAAGGTTGCACTTAGCAGCTGGACAGCTGTCACTATACTACAAAGTAACATGATGAATTGTACCATAAATGCTATTGATCATGTTTGGGTCACCACAAGAAAAAGAGAAAGAAAATCAAGAGTGTCATGAACGTTCAAAGAAAGCACAAAGACTAAGCTTACCATAAACATCATGTTGAAAAAATACAAACAAAAAAGATTACCAATATCCAGGAAAAACAAAAGACTAAAAGAATAATAACAACTCTACAGGGAGCAGCTCCCCACCTCCCTGATGGAAAGAGGAGAGTCTGAAAGTCCTTTTTCCAGCACGACTGTACAAAAAAGTAGAGAAGTCAGAAAGACAGGCAGTCTGTGCCCAGTCTGTGCCCAGAAAATAGAAATGTCAAGTGATTCAAACAGGGAAGAGAAAAAGGCATGGAAGAGAATGGGTTACTAAGGTTGATTACCATAGCAGGATTACACTGCCAGGTGCACAAACTGCTGTAATGGTAGAAAGGAAGTGAGGAACTCCAATGGGACAGGATGGGAAGGCAGTCTGTCCAGCTGATAAGCCTTGAAGAAGTAAGATGGCAACAAGTCAGGTATGGCGACCTTACTCTAAATGGGATGGGGATTACACTGCATGGTGGGCCAAATGCACAGTCTATTATCAGGACACAGCAAATCATGTGCTTCAGAGAGAACAGAACTGTGAGAAGAAGTAAGTAAGGGTTCTGGAAGATTCGGCAGGATAAGCCTAGATGGCCCCAGAAGCCTGGGAAGTTAGCACGGTGTTCATGAAGCCAATGGAAATGACCAGTTTGGGAAGGTCGTCTCCTCAGACACCTGCACTATGAGGCTAATCTGTATGCTGCTTGAGGGAGCGCCTCACTCACCAGTGGGTCACTGATGATCTCCCTCCATAGGTGGCACACCAAGCTGAGGTTCCAGTAGAGGTCCTCCACTGGGAGGAAGGCAAAGATGTGCCTCAGGACTTCACTAGGCAGCCTACAAATGTGGCTGGGTGCTTCTTGGCAAGGCAAAGTTCCCAGGAGGCCATAGCATGAGTCGGGAAAGGGATCAGGACCAATGTCCTCAATGTCCTGGCCAGGTTCTCTAGACACCGTAGAGCACTGTGACAAACCATCCTCTGCTTCCTGCCTGACCTCCCTAAGCCTTGTGCATGATGAGTAGAAACGATGGCGTGGAGTCTTCTTAGTAACTCCATCCCACTGGCTGGCCTCTGCAGCTTTATTACTCTCTTCCTCAAAGGAACGAGACCGTTTCCTGGCAGGAAGAGCAGACCCTGAAGAGCCCAGCCTCTCTTCTCCATTATCGTGCTGAGGCAAAGCACAGCTGCTCTCGGCAGGAAAAATCATATCTCCCTTAGAGTCCTGACAGCTGTCCCGGTCAACAGAATTGCTTTTGGCCATGTCATTGGTACAGTGCTGGTATTCAGCTAGGAAGAACTCAGTAATTAATCTCTGAGGTCTTCGACCTGTAGAGAGAACCCAAACAGAACAAGAAAAAACAAATCAGTGGCTGCTGACCCACAGTAGACACAAATAAGACTATTTAATTACCTGTGTTAACAAAAAAGGGATACTGATGTGCTTATAGGTAAGGAGGTCAAATAAATAGCTAACATAAAAAAATCAGACATGTGTTTAGCAAGAGACAACTGCTGTGTACTGACCAACACTACCGTAAGCATATATATGAATAAGGTCAGATGCTGTACACTGGACACCTGGGTGGGCAGACAGGTAAGAAGTGACTGCTCCCATCTGCACTCCAGACACAATGCAGCTTCCAGGTTTGCTCCCACCACAGCAAGTCCACACTTCTCCTAGCAGAAAGAAATATCCTTCATCAACATCCTACTATGAATCTGTCATTTTTAGAACAAGGAGCTGGAATTTTCTCATTTTATTAGCATGATACCCAGTCTCTTCTTCACATGGACTCAATCAGAATTCCTAAGTGCATCTATTTTTGAGAGGACTATGAAGTAACCGTCCCTGAGCATACCACCTTTCAAGAGAGAGCCCAAACAACAGTAATCTCAGACATCACTAAAGTATCAGTGTCGAGCAATATATATGGTTCCTTCCTAAATGGTAAAGCAAAATTCTTACTTTGGAAACACAGAGAATGGATTGAAACCAGACTAGCCTTTAAATGAATTAATAGACTTGAAATATATGTCATATTTGGGAGAGGGACATCAATTATAATTGCTTCCAGAACAATATAAAAGACCAGAGTGTCGGGCTGGAGAGATGGCTCAGAGGTTAAGGACACTGTTCTTCCAGAGGTCCTGAGTTCAATTCCCAGCAACCACATGGTGGCTCACAACCATCTAAAATGAAATCTGGTGCCCTCTTCTGGCATGCAGGCATACATGGAGGCAAAACACTGTATTGTATATGTAATAAATAAAATCTTAATAAAAAAAGAAAGAAAACAGCTGCATATTTAAAAAAAAAAAAAAGAAGACCAGAGTGTAAGGGCAGGCTAAATCCAGATACTTCTTTTTTTTAATTCATTTATTTTTATTTTATGTGCATTGATATTTTTGCCTGCATGAATGTCTGTAAGGCTGTCAGATCCCCTGGAACTAGAGTTACAGACAGTTGAGCTGCCATGTGGGTACTGGGAATTGAACTTGGGTCCTCTGGAAGAACAACAGTGCTGTTAACCTCTGAGCCATCTCTCCAGCTCCCCAGAGACTTCTAAAGTCTCCAAAGTCAGTCACTGCACCAATAAAAACTGCTACCCACTCAGCAACAAGGGCCTGAATGAATTAACAAGACAGGTGAGAGGTTGCCTATCCACACAAAGCAAACTAAACTTCAGAATGTAAAATTAAGTCTGAAACTGCCGCACAGAATTGGTTATAGCAGTCCCCAAATTGAAAATTATGGATTATTTAAACTAGATTGGATTCTGAAATTAGGAAAAGCGATCTAAATATTTTAAAACAGGTATTAACAAAAGTAAGAATTTGTCTGATATAAGGAGGGATGACAAGAAAAATCAAATTGCTGGAAGTCAACTTTCATATATTAATATTATCAATATTAAAGAGATTAATTAGTGACCCATATTTGATCATTATGCATTACACACTCTATCAAATAACACACTGTACACCATTATAAAAGGATAAACATCGCAAGCCAATCAAAAAAAAAAAAAAAACCCTAAAGTTTTTTTAGGTTTTTTTAGGCAAACAAACAGACCCGTCAGGTGTGGTGTGAGTCCACTGTAGTGACGGGGAGACAACTCAACAGGCTCTTAGGAATCACTATGGCGGGACAGAAGAGCGTCATGTCTGAGGCATTAGGCTTACTGCACAGACCAGGTACCAGGAGGCAAGGGCACAACTGGAGAAGCACTGGGGGAAGCGCAGGCCTGTGATCCAGCTGCTCTGGAGGCTGAGAAGCTTAGTGTGCAGAAAGAGCGGGGATGTAGCTCCTGGTAGAGCACATGGGACCCTGGGTTTAATAACCAGTCCTATGTACAACAACCAAAAGAACAGGCACTGCCACAGGCAGGATCACTCTACAGGAAAACAGTGAAGCCTGCGGCCATAGGACTGGAGGAACACTGACAGCGGGGAAGTCTTTTATTACTTTATAATTAGGCACACTGGCAGGGTCTCTTGGGATTTAACATTATAGAAGGACAGAACTTCCATGGAAAACACAAAAAAATGAATGTAAGTGTCAATTCATTCTACCAGGTCTGTAAAATCAAGCGGCGACATTTACAAACACTTGCATGAACTGGAAGGCATTCAAAGGTCACAGCAACTACAGATTTTGAAACAGAAGATACTTTTCTCAACACATACCTCTATCACCTCCTTTTCTTCTGGGTCTAGGATAGAGGCCACAGTTTGGGTCTCCGCTTGTCCATCTCTGACTGAAAGGTTGAGTCGCGGCCAAATGTTTCCGGGCCAAATGCTGGCAGTCAGCTGCTGTGAGATGCTTCCGCTTGAATCGTCTCACTGTTTCGGAACGAGCAGAAGACATGGGATACTTGTTAGTTACCCCAAACACAGACGCTTGCCAGTGAATTATAGAGTGAGCATCACACCACAACCAGCCTTTCTCTTCTCTATGAGTTCCATGACTAAGCACACGTTTCTTAGAATTTAAGAACGTTTATGGCCTCCACCTCCTTGAACACACCCAATCTTCAAGCCTGTTTAGAGTTTAGATAGGAGAGTGTAAAGTAGCACTCATAAAAGACATTTTGTGATCCTAAAGTGACATTTTCTTTTATTTAACTACTTAAAAAGTGTAGCATATTTTATAGAAGATTTAGTCGTGAAACATTCAAAAAGAAGTTGTCATAGCCTAAAGACAAACACTGCACGCTGACTCTCAAATTGTGGATCCTCACTTTGAACTTTTAAATTTATGTCTCTAATTTGGAGTCTGTAGAGGTCAGGAAACTAGAAAGCTCCATGAGAGAGAAAGGGAAAAGGCCTTAAGGGGTGAGGGGATATGATACAAAAGAAGTCACCATTAACATAACAGACTAGCAACTTTCCCAGCCTTCATGTAAGCCACATTTCTACAATAGCCAAAATAAATAAATAAATAAATAAATAAATAAATAAATAGGAGTTGGCTATATCTTTTATTTTAAAAATAGAAGTTTGGGTTTTTTGGTTTGTTTGTTTGGTTTTGTTTGCTTGCTTTTGTCTGGAGATAGGGGCTTACCATGTTGCCTTGGGTGGCCTGGAACTCAGAGATCCTCCTCTCGGTGGCGGCGCACGCCTTTAATCCCAGCACTCGAGAGGCAGGCGGATCTCTGTGAATTCAAGGTCTACAAGAGCTAGTTCCAGGACAGGAACCAAAAGCTATGGAGAGCCGGGAGGTGGTGGTGCACGCCTTTAATCCCAGCACTTGGAAGGCAGAGGCAGGCGGATCTCTGTGAGTTCGAGACCAGCCTGGTCTACAAGAGCTAGTTCCAGGACAGGCTCCAAAACCACAGAGAAACCCTGTCTCGAAAAACCAAAACAAATAAATAAAGTGAAAAATTTTATACTTTACTTTATACCAAAGCAATGGAATAAATTAAAGTACTTCTTTTAAATTGCAACTTTTAAAAAAGACACGTATGAGGACCTGGGTTCATATCCCTAGAACCCATGTTTTAAAAAACAAAAACAAAAAAAATGGGTACGGCAACTTAGGGCTGTGGTCCTAACTGGGGGAGGCTAAGACAGAAGAATCCCCAGAGCTCAATGGCCAGCCTATTCAGCCAAGTCTGCCAACTCTAGGTTCAGTGAAAGACAATGTATCACAAAGTAAGGTAGAGTGTGATGAGTGAGACACCTGATATCAACTTCTGGTTGCTGTGATTCGTGTGCGTGTGCACCAGGAGACAGACAGATACACAGACAGACAGACAGACAGACACACACACACACACACACACACGTGCATGCTCCGGAGAAATATATACTGAGGTCCTGAGCTTCAAAATATATAATACTAAGTATAACTACAATAACTGCAGATCATGCCCGCTATGACTGCTCCTGCTTAGTACCCAGCCAGCTGAGAAATCACCCTTCCTAATTGCAGTTAACTCTTTGAAGTTTTAATACGCTTTTAAAATTAAACTCGACGAATACTGTAAGACGTCTAAAAAATTATTTCTGTATGCACTAACAGTTGTATAGAACTGCCTAAAAGAATGCTGAAGACTTATGACTACCTCAGTTTGGATGACAGCACCACCGTGTTGGGCAACAAAACAGAATGCACACCTGCCTCTGATGAAGGAAGCACTGGGTAGTTCTGACTTAGGTCAATAACTCTTATATCAGAAGGGCCTTGATTGATGAGAAAATACACAGAGAAATGTCAGAATCATATGCAAAGTTACCTACCCACTTCTTCTATTTGGCAAAGCTTATCTAATTTGAAGAAAATTTAGGAAGATAAAAACTGGAAGTGGGGCGGCGCACGCCTTTAATCCCAGCACTTGGAAGGCAGAGGCAGGCAGATCTCTATTGAGTTCAAGACCAGCCTGGTCTACAAGAGCTAGTTCCAGGACAGGCTCCAAAACCACAGAGAAACCTTGTCTCGAAAAAACAAAAAAACAAAAAACAAAAAAAAACAAAAAACGGAAGTGCGTGGAAGCCCAACTGCAGCCAATCTTGTGTTCCTGTGTTCCTAGAAATACCTCCAACAACATCAAGCAAAAAGTCTCAGCCCCATACTTACAAACAGAAAACCACATATCTAATCCCAGTACTGGGGAAGCAGAGGCTGGTGGGGTTTGATGGGCTCAAGGACAACCTAGTCTATGTAGTGAGTGTTAGGCCAGTCAGGGTTACTAGTGCGACCCTATCTCAAAAAAAGAAACAAAAATGAAACGAAGAAAATAAAATATCCTTTCAACTTCTAGTTTTGTAAAAACCTCTGTTCACTAAACACCATGTTGTAGTCACCTGTAAGGTAGCAAAAAACGTTAATTTTTTTCTATATTAAAAAAGTTTGTATTTGAGAGTAATAATAAATGTAAATTCTGATTGTCATTTTAAAAATAAGACTTGATGGCAGGCAAGATCATTGGGTGGATAAAAACGCTTGCCTTGTAAGCCTGAAAAACTGGAATTCTATCCCAGCACCCATGGCAGAAGAGAACTACTTCACACCTGTGCTTTGACTTCCACATGCACTTTGCGCATGCCTGACAAGGCACACACACATTCATATTTACACAAACACACACAATACTAGTTTTGTTTTTCTAATTTTTTAATAATTTGTTTAACTTCACTTCATGTTTTTGGTATAAAGGCGTCAGATTGCCTGAAACTGAAGTTACAGACAGTTGTTAGCTGCCATGTGGGTGCTGGGAATTGAACCCAAGTCCTCTGGAAGAACAGCCAGTGCTCTAAACCGCTGAGCCATCTCTCCAGTCCTAGTTTCATTTTTTTAGTGAGACTTGAAATCTTACAATTTTACCTTTCCTGTTCAGACCCTTGCATATTATACACAAAACCTAATTGCTATTTTGGCTGCAAAAAGAAACCCACAAGAGGCTTTCCCAAGTACAAACACATGTGGGCCCTGGTCACTCCAGGGGTGCTGCTGCCTTCTAACCTGCAAGTCAGCTGACCCTGAGGTCCAAAACAGGAATCTCCGCTTAACTCTCAAAACATCTAACTGCGTCAAAGCTGACATGCACAGTGCACATAATTGTAACAGATGATATCAGAGAATAGCTACCACTAGCCAGAAGATACTCATATCAACTGGCCTGGGCAGGAGACACTTTCATGAAAATCACCAAGAAGACAAACATTACTCTATTTATATGATCTAGCACCATGGGGCCAGTCACATGCTTCGCTGAGTGGAATAAGTCACATAATAGAAAGCTTCTGAGAATCATAACCAGTTACCACACTCATCAGTTAAGAATTCCAATGCTTATCCAAATCTGCAATACAATCTCTGATTTACAGCTAACGTGAGAAATACAAAACAGAGATTAATGGAAGTCCTCTACATCTGCATACATGCACATCTAGCAGCAACCTTGGGACATTTCTGTAAAACAATGGTTTCATCCCAACCACTAATTAACAACACCCTAATCAAAAGAGAAAGCTAAGGCAATGATAGTGACCATTAACTAGATATATGTCTTAATCATATGTCTAGGAATCAAAACACATTGCCTTTTTCACTGTAACCTCTACATGGAGCACAGTGGCAGAAACTTAGTACATTCCTGGGCACTGAATGCTTGTGTGTTCCACAAATTCTTACATTGAGATCCTAACCACCAACGTGACGCTACTAAAAAGAATCAGGACTAGCCAGGTGTGGTGGTGCATGTTTGGAATCCCAGCATTTGGGAGGTAGAGACAGGAGGCCAGCCTTGGCCTTAAAGAGAGCTCAACTTTGTCTTGAGCTACATGAGACTCTGTCAAGAAAGGGGAGAAGGAACACCTGAATGATTATGTAATAAGGGTAGAGCCCCATGAATGGGATTAAGAACCTATGAAAGAAAATCCAAGGGTCACAAATGCAACTTAGAAGTAAAAGTAAAATAATTGCCCACCGTGTGCAAAGCCTTAAATTCAATCCCCAAACCACAAAAGCAAAAGCTTGTTTAGAAGATTAAATGTTTACAGATAACAAAGGCACAAGAATGACGGCGCTAATGAGAATGTAAGAACAGTGTTTGCCTCCCACGTGTTCTGGTGCGTCCTCGTATGTTTTGGCATGAAGCCATCATAGGAAGGAGCTAAGGTTAATAGTTACGGGGGGGAGGCACACTTAGAGGAGATCTGGCTTCTGTATGCAGGAAGTTTTCTCTATTATACTTTAGGTGTGGTAGGAAATGTCATGACTGGCAAGGCAGAGGCGAATTTCTATTGGATTTATATATCTCTGTAAAATAACCCCTAGCAGCAGCTAGTGGTCAGAAGGCTAAGTTGTACCCCAAGTCTCTGAGGTAAGTGTTGTAATGCACTGACAGGGAACCAGAAGTCCTGAGTCTACATCCTCTGGAGTGAAGTCATTTAACACCTCCTCCAAGCCCATCAGAGTCTGCCCTAGCAAGATGTATGTATTACTACAGCCTATGAGCACAGACTCCAACAATATGCTGCTCTGAATTCACAAAATGTGATAATGCATGTATGTGTAAGAACTGCCAATACCCACCTCTCTACATATGTGTCAAAGAGTGTCTCCTTAAATGTATATAAACCTTATTTTAGAAGCATCAGTGTTCTGGGTAATTTAAATACACTAAAATTCTAATTTTCTTAGTACGATTTTGAAGAAACAATTCAAATAGAGTATTAAACCCATCCAATTATATAAAAATTTTGAAGTTACCAGAATAATGGCCTTCCTCCTTCCTTACACAGCAAGTGCACTCTACACCTCTTTGAAGGGGCATTTGTTGTTACAAGCTGCCTGGGAGTCCATAAAAAGAAACATTAGAATACTTCATGATGAAGACCACTGGGTTTCCTCCACTCACCAGGATGGAGAGATATTAGAATAGCTTCTGAAGCCTCTCAAAGCACAGGCGCCCCAGGTATGCAAACCAGCCCCTCGTTACCTGTGTGCATCTGTACCCCTCTTCCCAAAGCACCAGTACACTGACTAATAGGAATGTGGCAAACCCCTCAGGTGTGAGGACAGGGGGAAACGAGAATATATATAAAAAATCGTGTCAAATACAATTTTGTTCAGGCTTAAGTATACCCATTTTCATATTCCTTTTTATGGGGTGGCTTTCTTTTGGTATCTTTGTTCTGTCTCCACCCTAGTTCCTTCTATCTCTGCTAGATGGCATTTAGCCCTGGGTCTGTGGACCACTGGTACCTCAATTTCCTGGTCTTTGTTAATCTGACTCTAATATGGGGTCATTCCTTGGAGTCTGGCCTTTCCCCCAAATCATCAGAGCTCTCAATTTTGACCATGGTTGTATGGTTAGTTTTTACTGTCAACTTGACCCAACCAAGAGTCACCTAGAAAGAGGAACCCTAAGTTAAAGGACTGCCTCTATCAGACTGGCTGGTAGGCAGGTCTGTGGGCCATTTGCTTGATTGCTAATTGATGCGGAATGGCCCACAACCAACCATGGGTGGTTCCATCTTCAGTATAAGAAAGGTAGCTGCCACTGAGCAAGTCAAAAGGCAGGGTCCCTCTGGTCTCTGCTTCAGTTCCTGCCTTGAGATCCCGCCCTGCTTCCCTTGATGATAAACTCTGAAGTGTAACATGAAATAAAGCCTTTCCTTTTGGTCATGCTGTTACCATAGCAACAGTAAAATAACCAGAACAATGGTCTAAGGCATCCCACCCCACTCCCGCCCAACTTCTTTCCTTAATCAGGTCCTCTGCTGGAGATTAGACTGCTGTCAGCCTGCCCTGAACTATGCTCATCACCAAGACTCTGCTACTGGACAAAGACTAGGTCTCACTGTCATTTAACCCTGAAGCACACGGCACAGCACTACAACAGCAGACATTCTGTTGAACAAAAAGGATTTTTTTTTTACTGTAACCAACGATTAGACTTTCATTTATCTGACTTCATTTTTTACTTTTTTTATTGAAAATCAATTTATAAAACAAGTCACAAAAAGAGAAATTTAAGGATTTTGTGGCCCAGGCTACTTATTGCTCCTTTTCCTTTGCACAACCCTCTGCCCGTTTTGCTTCTGATGCAGCTGACCTCGCTGTAAGCCTGGGCCCTTATCAATGCCAGGCACATAAAAGGGTGTGTTCCTCTTCAAGTTCTGCCCCTATTTTTCCCACACCAAGTTAAACGGGCTGATTCCTCTGGATGCCATTAGAACACTCTAGAACACATATGGCTTTTTGTTCAAAGAACACCCTGGGGAAGAATTCTCCTAGCAGCCTGGGTTCTTAAGATTATTGCTTTAAAAAGAACCTCCTCCACCAGACACCCATGAGCTACCACCACCTGGAACCATTTTAGATTGCTATGTGATTTAAAAATAAAGTTTTACCATGAGGTCATTTCCTGTTTGGAGCTGTTTGTTACTGCAACAAACTTTATGCTAATAATTCCAGAATTACTTGAAACCAACACCAAATAATCCTGTTGTCCCTCTGTCTTTAATATTCATACTAAAAAACTCTCTAGAATTTACAGACTATAGATATAAATGGACAAGATGTAGAGTTAACTACTCATCGTTAAATACCTGCTTTTAAAATTAAAAATCAAAACCAACCAACCAAGCAAACAAAACAAGCCAACTCCATAGTACAAGGTTCCTAACTGGAGAGAACACTCTCCGGACACCAGATCTAACTTTGCTAATTAGAGAACGGTGCCAGCCTACCTCACCCTGGTAGCTTTCCTCATGCCCTGCTCAATTCTCTGATGGATGGGCTCTGAAGATGTTTAAGTAGACAGAAACCTGACCCTGGTGTCGCCTCTGGAGGTAACACAGGTGCGGTGCAACAGAGTCCATTATTATCATGATTCTGGTATTTGAAAAGTCCAATGACAGCCAGTAAAACTTGAGTCCAAATAAATATGGTTAACTATGTTATCCCTCAACTCTAAGAAGCCTCTTAAGACAGGAAGTACTTAGCAATAACACTACTACTCTACATTTCTGAGATGCTTATAATGCTTTCATAAATATTTATTAAATTATACCTTATAGAGATTATTGTTCTTATATATCTTCATTGTATTATGTTTTAGCAATTATGTAATGACAGTTTAATATTTCCACTCTGAAGCTAAATGTTTTCTGTAAGATTTAGTGGGAAGGGGAAATGAGGAATTTATTAATACCCAGCACCCTCCATATGTAACACCATAAATAACTGCTAAGTGAACGAAGACCTGCACAGCTATAGGCCTCCCTTCTACAGTTGGGGCTGTGCTGGCCTCCACCATCTTACAGCTCCTTAAGGCTTTATAGGATTTGCAGTTCCTTCCCTATGCTCTCCCGTCATCTGCAAGATAATCACAAGATTCTTCAATGGAATTGGGGCTCAGCAAAGACCTACTCCAAGTCACAGCTGAGCAAGGGCACCAGGGGCTGGAGATGGCTCAGTGGTAAAGAGCCCTGGCTGCTCTGGGAGACGACCAGAATTCAGTTCCCAGCATCCATGTTGGGCAGCTCACAATGGCTTGTAATTCCAGCTCCGGGGTGACCAATGCCCTCTTTTGGCCTCTACAAGCACCTGCACAAGCTGATGTGTATACACACACACACACACACACACACACACACTTCGTATTTTTTCCTAACTAATAACACCAGCACCAGAACTTGGCTTTTCTGACTCCTTGGTCTGTTGTGCTTGCCACTCTACCATTCTCCTCTTCTAGGACCAGAAAATTTTACAGGAGGTTAGAAAAATGTTACGTTAGTGGGACATAAAGATATATAACAAAAGACAAATATCATATGTACTCACTCGTAAGTGACTTTTAGACATAAAGCAAAGAAATATCAGCCTAGAATTCACAACCCCAAAGAACCTAGACAACAAAGAGGACCCTAAGAGAGACATAATGGATCTAATTCACGTGGGAAATAGAAAAAGACAAAATCTCCTGAGTAAATTGGGAGTGTGGTAATCATGGAAGAGGGTAGAAGGAAGGAAGGGAGGAAGGGAAAGAACTGGAAAAAAAAAAAAACGTACAGCTCAATAAAAACAATTTTAAAAAAAAGGATTCATAACGAATCCTAGTACTCAAGAACTGAAGGCTAGCCTGAACTATGCAATAAAACTTCACTAAAAACAAAACAAATACCCTCAAGTTGAAGTCTTATACCATTAAGACAACAACACTATCACAACCAAAGATAGCTGATATATTCTAAAAACATTAACTGCAAGAGAAATCTCACTAAACAAAAACAAAGCAAAAAGAAAAACACACACACACACACACACACACACACAAAAGAAAACAAAACAGAAACAGAAACAAACCAGCAAACACAGAAGAGGAAGACTTCACAGTCCGTTCTCATTCCCCTTTCTGGCTTTCAGTGTTCCTGTAAAGACAGAACCTACCAGCCACCACATCCTGTTCCTCTAAACACAAAGATCCACGTCAGCTGGCCCAGTCTTTGCTAGACTGGCTGGCTAGCAAGCCCGTGGTGCCTGTCTTGTCTCCTCAGTGCTGAGATTACAAGGCATACATTGGAATGCACGGCTTTTTGTGTGGTACTGAGGATCCACTTTAGGTCCTCATGCTTGACTGGCAAGCACTTTACCAATTGAGCCATCCATCTTCCCAGCTCAGAAGCCACAATCTTCTGCAGTCACCTCATACCCTGAAGTACCTACTACTTCCTTAAGAACAGCATCCATTTATTACAGCAAGAAAGGATGGGCTCGGCTGTTCATTCTGTGTCCCTCAGAAGGAATGACAGAAAACCAACAAAAAGAAAGTTCACTATTTTCTGTCCACAATATGCTTTTATAGATTTGAAAACCTTTTTCGACTATGCATTTCCTCCTCAGTCTCTTCGAGTATCTACCACATCTCAGATTTACTATGAACTTCATGAGAGTATGCCTTATGGTATCCTCGTTGCTAATGCTATTTTAGACATGGGAGAGCATACAAAAATAAGCAAGCCTGACCATAAGGCAGCCAACAAAACAAACACAAATTGCTAAACACACAGCAATCCAAGCACTACATAAATACACGCATAAGGGCCTATGGTAGTAAATATAATTAGGATCATTGGAAGAGGCTCCATGGAGAGTCAAGTCGTAAATGACGATGAATGGGATTCAGTTAGGCATAAAAAACAATATGAGAAAAAAAAAGGCATAGCAAAGCACTATGTGACAGAAAAGTCTCATTTCTTCAGAATAAAAAGCTAACTAATAGGAAATGATAGATAACAAGGCTGGAAAATGAACTTGGAGCCAGAGACTACAAACGTCCTCTTATGTACTTCTATAGAAATTGGGAGGCAGAGGCAGGCGGATCTCTGTAAGTCTGAGGCCAGCCTGGTCTACAAGAGCTAGTTCCAGGACAGGCACCAAAGCTACAAAGAAACCCTGTCTCAAAAAACCACACACACACACAAAAGCAAAGGAGAAATAGCTGGTTTAATCATTTTTCCCAGAGAGAATTTTCGATTTTAAAAATAATTTTTCATCAGGCATGGTGGCACACGCCTTTAATCCCAGCACTCCAGAGGCAGAGGCAGGAGGATCTCTGTGGGTTTAAGGCCAGCTTGGTCTGCAGAGCAAGTTCCAGGACAGTCAGAGCTATTACACAGAGAAATCCTGTCTCAAACAATACCAACAAATAATAATAATAACTAAAAATAAAAAATAATTTTTCAGGGTTTTTTTCTTGTGTGTTTTGTTTTGGTTGTTGGTTGGTTTGCTTTGCTCTGCTGAGGTAGGGTCTTAGGACAAAGTCCAGTTCAGTGCTGGGAGGACAAGTGTGTGCATCATGTCCAGATTATCGCTTTTTAAGGTTCTGTTTTTGTTTTTAAGGGAATACCCAGGTAAGCTCCAGAAAAGGTCTATGAAACGTAAGAGCAGTCTTCAAGAAGCATGTGACTGGCCAATGACAATACAAGAGCTGGCTTTGGTGATAAGTCCTAGAAGTTACTTCACAGCCAGAAGAGCAAAGACAGAATCTAAATTTGTCTCTGAACTAAAGTCAGCCTGGAAAAATAGAAGAAAAAAAGAGATAGTAACACATTTGAAATTAGAATCCAAACAGTTTTATGTATTCACAAGTCAGGAAACATGTTAAGGAATGGGTTCTTCAAGGGCAACACCCAAGTGCCACAGATCCATGAAATACAACAAAAGTCAGGTAGAAAAGTCCCAATTCCAATGAGAGCAAATGGAAATTGAGACCGTAAAGGCCAGGCCACAGACTCCAAAGTACTTCACTAAAGAAACGGGCAGCTCGATCAGACAGAGAGAGCAGCAATCGCCCTATTCACAAGCTTGATGCACAAACACCCACTCCTCTCCAGAAGATCTCTAGGACTGTGGAGCAGGTTCCCAGATTCCGCCTCCATCCCCGCAATGGAAAACACATACCTCAGCAAATTCATAACACAGAGGAGGGCCAGAATCTTATTTGGAACATCAATTAAATAATCAATTGCCCTGGATTTCAAATATTTCATCCTTTTGTGAACCACGGGTCTCAGTTTTGTTTAAAGGATGGGAAACTTGAGATAGAAGGCAAAAACCCATCATTTGTACGGAAGGAGTAGGAGTCCAGGCTAGCCTCAAACTCAAGGTCCTCCTGCTTCAGTTTCCCCTGTGTTGGAACTTACAACCACAAAGCATGCAAAGTGGCAAAATGTTTGAAACTACCAGATGCCTCAACTTCCCAAAACGTGGTTTAAAAAAAAATCACTAACTTCATTAGCCCTTAATGTCCTCGCCTCTAAAACCAGGCTGCCTATGGGCTGTTTATGGAACAGACAATGGCAGGCACTTTGTGAACCAGAGTGCAGTGCCAAATGCAGAGAACTTGCTCTTAGGCTCGACAGGAGCAACTTCCATTTTTATCATTAGGTTACATGTCCAGTTCCTCGAAAGGAATCCAACAAAGCTTGCTCGGATCTCAATGAGTCCTCCAAAGCCTCACCCCTCCCGCCCCCAGGCCTTCTTCCGTCCCCTGAATCATCACCTGTTCAGATTGTGGCAGGTGAAGGGGTGGCAGACTACCAAGGCAAACACAAACGTCGGGAACAGAACACAATGACTCGCCCAAGGTCAAAAACAACATTACAGTGTAGCCAAGCCAGGCATGCCAGCAGCAGAGGCTACTTCTCGAGTGCTGCCCCTTCCGGAGCCTCAGGGAGCGGCGTAGATGCACCGGTCTGCAGAAAGCCCCGGGCCTCCACCAGGAGGCCCACACCTGACCGTCGCGGGCGCGGCCACCTCCTACACCCACCCTCAGCTCGGGCCCCACCCCCGAGGCCGAGACCCCTGCGCTGGGCCCCACAAGGTGAAGTTTGCCCGGCTCGCACCCCACGCCAAGTCCACGATCTCACTCACTATGGTGGCTCGGCCCAGGACCTCGCCGCCGACACCACCCGGCCGGTGCCGCTGGACATCCAGCCTTCCCCCAACCAGCAAACCCCTCCTTCGGCTCAGACAGCGAGCAGAGACGCCTGCAGACTTCCTCCGCGAGCTCCGCCCCTTCTCTGCCAAGTTGCACCCTCCGCCGGAGACGACGGAAGGACCCGTGAACCAGTCGAAACTCGGAACTGGAGGGTCGAGCGGACAGACGGCTTCTAGAGCCAATCCGTACGCGAGGCGGAGGGGGCGTGGCTCAAGGAACCGGGCCACGCCCCGTCGGTGCTTCCGCTGGCGCGGAGGAGGCGAAGGAAACTTTCCCAGAGTTCCTTCGAGCTCTCTGGGTTCCCGCGGGGGCTGAGGCGACAGCAGCGGGCGGGGAGGGGGCTGGGGTCCGCTGCGGATTGGGTGAGGAGCGGGCGGAGCACGGGGGACACTGTTTCCACCTCCAAGAGGCCCCAGAAACCCTGCTATTGGGAGCCTGGGCTGCCCGAGATTCCTGCTGTGCAGCCCAAAGATGAGGCTGTGCAGCCCGGCAGACATCCCCGTAGGCTGTACGGTGTAGTGCCGTACGGTGCGAGGTCAGGCTGCAAAGCCCCTCTGTTCCACTTCAGGGCTTCGTGGTACATCGGCACACTCCATTCTGTTAGGTCTTTCGCCCCCAATCACTCGGGTGCAAGGGACAGCTCTAGGATGTCAGATGCATGCCCTTACCCCAAGCTGCACGGGCTCCGGAAACCCAAGGACCCACCCTGACGAGTCTGCATGTTTGGAGCGCGGTTACCAGAAAGACCTATGAGCGTGCTTGTTGTCGGTCCGGTCGCCTGAGGAGACACCATTCCACGTTGGAAATTGTGTCTTCCAAACCAGGGCTGGAGTCATAAAAAAGAAGCTTGCTGACAGCATCCCGCTGGGGGGGGGGCGGAGCGTCCGGGAGAACGGTCACGTGGAGGAAGCGGAAACCCTAGCCATCTCATCTTCGCCGAACCTCTCGTCGCACTGTCTCTGTTTTGGACTGGAGCACTATCTTCCCCCTACTTTTGTCACGCCTGGTCCAGGGTGATGGCTCCGCCTGGGGATCCACGGCGCCTCTGCAGGCTGGTGCAAGAGGGCCAACTGCGCGCCCTGCAGGAAGAGCTGGAGGCGGCCGGAGGCTGCCAGGGGCCAGCTGGGGACACCCTTCTCCACCGTGCGGCCCGCCACGGGCGCCAGAACATTCTGGCTTATCTAGTGGAGGCTTGGAGTATGGACATCGAGGCTGCCAACCGAGACTACAAGCGGCCCCTACACGAAGCTGCCTCTATGGGCCACCGGAACTGCGTGCGCTACCTCCTGGACCGAGGGGCAGCTGTGGACTCCTTGAAGAAGGCGGACTGGTAGGTGCCCAGGATCCAGAAAAGCTACATCGCCGCAGATTTGTGCATTTTTCAGTGTGTCCACTTTTCCCAGCTTCTAATTCTCACTCCAACCTTCCTCTCTCTGTAGGTTTGGCTCTTTCGTTAGGACAATTGTCCTAACTAATATGACAAAAAGGACTCTTCCCGTTGAGAGACTATAGAAACGTAATCAACTAGTTAGCGGATGAATTTTATTACTCATGCGCCCAGGATGTGCTCTTCTGGAGACATCTTGCTAAATTACTTGTTCACAATTGCATTATTTTAATTGACATGCCGCAGTGGATAGCTTTCTGTTGCACGTGCATTGAATGTTGAGCTGTATGCAATTTCGTCACTTCTAGCCTTGCAGAGCCACCAGCATGGTGGTGATACTCTTCCACCACACAAATCAGTTTCATTTGTTGCTAGGTTGATGTGTGTGTGTGTGTGTGTGTGTGTGTGTGTGTGTGTGTGTGTGTGTGTGTTCGCGCGCGCTATGTCTGGTTCCTGGGAGCCTGTTAACTTTTTTAGGCTCCTAACTTAATGAAGTTCCTACCTTCCAAGTTATTTCAAATCTGTCAAAGCATAGTGAGTGGGAAATATATCAGAGGTGGTGACGCCTCCTAGCGTGCATGAGCCCCTGAATTTGATCTCAGCACATCAAGGACAGGAAAGCACCATGTAATTAAAAGCACATCTCCATCAATATTGTAAAATTGTTACACTATATCTTAAGGGTTATCTGTGGTTTTTATCAGTTCTCAGCTTGGCTCACAGTTTTTGCCTCTCAGATAGCCTGCTCCAATAGAAACACGTGAGTCAGTTTCCCCTTATGTCTCCACAGTCCTCAGAGAAGTCAGAGGTTGACTATCTAAGTTGTTTTCCTGCCCCTCCCCCCACCCCCAGGTTTTCCATCTCAACCAAAGACGTACATTCCCTGAAGGCCTGGCTTCTTCCAAATGCCTCAGCTCCTTTCCATCCTGGTTGACCTTAGGACTCCTCTGATGATGGCTTGTACAAGGAAGAACCTTGAAGTGATCCAGGACCTTGTGGAACACGGTGCCAACCCACTCCTGAAGAACAAGGATGGCTGGAACAGTTTCCACATTGCCAGTCGAGAAGGAGACCCTGTGATCCTCCAGTACTTGCTCACGGTCTGCCCAGATGCTTGGAAAACAGAGAGCAAGATTAGAAGAACTCCTTTACATACTGCAGGTATAGCCTGCAATCGCTGCTTTCTGCACTTGGCTTCTCCCCAGCACTGCCTACACCTTGTAGTTCAAGTCATCTGCAAGGGGAATGGAGGATTTAGAAAACCAGAAGGCAAGGCGTCAGAGCACCTTGGGATTTCTCGGCAGACTATAAGTTTGTAAAGTGATGGAGCCCTGGGCTCTCGGGTCACTGTGTTAGTTCAGCTTTCCTATGTATCTGTCTTACCCTTCCTGGTCAGTTAGATGGCAGGCTGGTTCTGTACCTTCCAAAGTCTGTGACCGTGGATAAAGACCTTGGTCTGTGTTTGAGCAAATGTCCTTCTGAGCTTTTCACAGTGGTGATGATACCATGCTGTAGAGTCTTGGCAAAAGCAAAATTAGCGTGGAACATGTGGATAATGGGCTCAAAAGTCTAAAACAAGAAAGTTGGAAAATAAGCCTGGCAGCATGGTGCATGCCTCTCTAGTTCTAGCACTCAGGAGGTTGAGGTGTCAGAAGCCATTAAGTCTAAGGCCAGCTGAGCAATGTTGAGAGACCCTATCTCAAGTCCCACAATACCCCTCCCCCTAAGACAGAAATTTGGAAAATAACTCTTAGTCTAAGAGGCAGTTCACTGAATTAGCATACTGAGCTCGTACTGTCTCTGAAGATCAATGCCTAAGATATGATCCAGTCCATACTGTCTGGGAACAAGCACCCAGTTGTTCTCCGGCCATAGCTGGCACTTATGGACCAAGGAATCCTTCCTGAAACTTTTTGAGTAAGTAGGAAAAGTCCGCCTAGTTCATAAAATACTTGGCTAGCTCCCATCATACACACTCCCCAGAATATTGCCGGTCACCAATCTGTCACCCAAAATAAATGGAGACCAGGTAGAATCTTTTCTATTGGGAATAGGTATCTTCAGTCAGAGGAGTAAATTTCTAGATAATTTTCATAGATTACTATTAAATAGGTTACCTTCAAAATGTCTTTGCAGTTTTCTGGTGAGAGGCTACACCAGCCTTTGAAGACTACAGCACTAAAGTGGGGAGGTAGGCTTAGAACTGGAAGTTTGCCATGAAAGTGCTCTAAAGATGAAATGATCAAGTGCTTAAAGTGAAAACATCATTCTTTGCCATTTATTTGCTTGGGTTTTCTGGGGGGGCGGGGGGGGGACAGAACAGTAATATTACCTATTTTAGGTTTTTCTTCTGTGAGAAGAGCAGGGCCGATGTGACTGAAGAGATGACTCAACAGCTAAGAACACTTGTTGGTCCTCTAAAGGACCCGGGTTCAGTTCCCAGCACCCACATGGTAGCTCACAACCATCTCTTTTCTAGATCCCTATTTTCAAGGGATCCATCACCAGAATGCAAACAAAACAGTTATACACAGAAAATAGAATAAATAAATCTAAAGCAAAAAAAAAATTTTTAGAGCCAGGAGAAAGGTGTTTGTCCAATGAGTTCCCTCCCCAGCTGTCTTAGTTATGGTTTCTACTGCTGTGAAGAGACACCATGACCATGCAACTCTTATAAAGGAAAAACACTTAATTGAGGACTTAAGTTTCAGTGGTTAGTCCATTATCATCATGGCAAGACGTGGTGCTGGCTACGTTTTGGTCAGAAGGCAGCAGGAAAGGGTCTGTGACACTGGAAGTAGCTTGAGCATAGAAGAACTCAAGCCCACCCTCACAGTGACACACTTACTCCAACAAGCTCACACCTCCTGATAGTGCCACTCCCTTTGGGCCATTTTCTTTCAAACCACCACACCAGCCAAGAAGGTTTCACTCCAAAGTTATACACTACAGTGAGACAAAAAGTTATACAGTTAAAAGTTCTGATTGCCTCTGTTCTTTCCCCCGCAGCAATGCATGGCTGTTTCGAAGCAGTACAGGAGCTTCTTGATAGGTAAGAACAAGAACAACATGGTAAATTGACGGAAAGTATTTCTTAGTTACAGAGAGCTCAGTGTCCACGAACAACAGGGCCACGTACCAATGGGCATTGCAAGGAATTCAGGGTTCCTGTAGGAGTGTGTGAGGGGAAGACCCCGTGTGAATTAGGAAAGACTGAAGAAATAAATGTCTCAGCACCAGCACAGCCAAAGCTGTAGGTAGGGGCAAGGGAGTTTTTTGCACCAAGAAAAAGAATAGCACATTTGAGAGACAGGAAGTAGTTCTGGCTATGCTAAAGTCTAAACAGTAGAGAATATGGATGCTGTAGACCATTGCGTTCATTTTACGTATCTGAATGTTTAGCTTGCGTGCATGTCTGTATACCATATGCATGCCTGGTGCCTGTGGTGGCCAGAAGAGGATGTCAGAGGAAATCAAACCCAGGTCCCCTGGGAGAGCAACAAGTCCTCACCACTGCTGAACTACTCCTCCAGGCTCCTTGTTGAAGGGTTTTTAAGCCAAGGGTCATAAGAAATCAGCAGTGTTGCGGTATCACCTGGCTACAAAATATAAATGAGCCTGGGAGGAGAGCAGGTTTCTGTGAAATGGTCTCTTCAGTTGATGAAGTGAAACGGGAGAAATGATGGTATCTGGGCTGAAGAGATGAGTGTAGAGAGTGTGGTGGTTTGACTATGAATGCTCCCATATATTCGAATGCTTAGTTACCAGGGAGAGAGGAATAGAAGGATTCGGAGGTGTGACCTTTTTGGAGGAAGTGTGTCGCTGGGATTGGGCTAGGCTTAGGCTCTCTCTGCCTAGGGATCAGGGTGTAACTCTTAGCTACTATTCCAGTGCTTGCCTGCATGCCACCGTGCTCCCTACCATGATAATGAACCGAACCTCTGAAAGTGTAAGCAAGCCCTCAATTAAATCTTTCTTTCCTAAAGATTTATCTTTATGGGCTGGAGAGATGGCTCAGAGATTAAGAGCATTGCCTGCTCTACCAAAGGTCCTGAGTTCAGTTCCCAGCAACCACATGGTGGCTCACAACCATCTGTAATGTGGTCTGGTGCCCTCTTCTGGCCTGCGGGTATACACACAGACAGAATATTGTATACATAATAAATAAATAAATAAATAAATAAATAAATAAATAAATAAATATTAAAAAAAAAAGATTTATCTTTATAGCAGTAGAACAGTGACCAGGGCAAGAAGAAAGAGGTGGGTTGAGGGGTATCTTTAAAAAGTTGAATCAATAGGAATAGGATGAAAATGACCTGAGAGAGTCTGGAGATGTAGCTCAGTGGAAGAATGCTTGCCTAGCATATTCAAGGCCTTGGGTTTTTTCTCCAGCGCCATAGAAAATAAAGGAGGGGCAAGGGAACATGACTTTCACAGTGTGGCACCTGCTGAGACATTGGGCACTGGAAGAGGAGCAGGGTTGGGGCTGGAAGCATAAAAATTTCACTTTGGAACAAGTGGAGTAGTTGCATCTCTGTAGAGATCAAAGCAGAGTTCAAGTGAGTTGAGACAAGATGGGCCAGAAAGAGATGTGAGGCTTGGCAACCTATACATGGTGATGTGATGTAGACGTGGAAAGATCATAGGTGAAAAAGAGCCGTGAACCCTGGGTCCTAAAAGCACGTGTCAAGCACTTGGAACCACAGATGGAACATATTTGCTTTTCTGCAAATTTACAAATACTCTTCACTGAAGAAAACACTTCCAGTAACCTTGTAATGAAATAAGCATAGCTCTTCTCTAGTGGCCTTCATAGGCTAATGAAGAAGACACTGTGTATAAATAATGCCAATCAAGATGGCTGATGACTAGCTGCCATGGAAAATTGGGGCAGGGGAAGGTGAGGTGAGGATCATGATAAGAACATTAGAGCCTGCATCAGTTGACCCGTGTATAGGGTGAAAGCAGCAACGGAGAGGAGCATATAGATGTTTAAGTAGCCTGGCTGCAGAATTATATGTAGGTAATTGGTCAGGGAGAAAAGAGGAAGATAGTAAGGGTGACTACAAAGTGTCCAAGCTTCGCAAAGCTGAAGAAATGAAGGTTCCAGCTATCCTAATAGAGAAGGTTAAAAGGGGACGGCCCTGAAGATGCGGAACTCAGTTCAGGTGCTGTGGTGGTCATGGGAAAGATAGCTCTAGATGGTCACAGATCATCTGTAAGGCACACAGCCTGCCTGCAGGCCACCCTGTCGCCTTTTTGGGTTGGAAATGGTAAATATTCACGGTTGTGTCATTTTGGATTTGACTCTAGGTGTGACTATGCGCCAGACTGTAGAGACAACTGTGGCGTCACACCCTTCATGGATGCAATTCAATGTGGCCATGTTCACATAGCCATGCTGCTCCTTGAAAAACACAAGGTATGAAGTGCTTCTGCTTATTCCTTTAGTTCTTCCTGAGAAATGTTAGATCTGGGGATAAACAGTACATCGTTATTCAGTCGCTGCCTTCACATCCTGCCTCCTCTGAGTTTCTCCATCTTTGACCCCTGTAAACATACATGCATAAGTGTTCCCATCTCTAAAATTGTGACAAAATGTGATTTCCTCAGAAGGTTCCTACATGAATTTAGTGATCCTAGGGTTGGAGCTCAAAGTAAAGTGCTTGGGTAGCATGCTCAGAACCTTGGACTTGAGCTAGGGACGATCCAATAATCCAACATACACAGAGCAGTTAGAAAATTAAGGATTCAGTTCTTATTGTCACTTTGACTGTAATAGCAACAAACCATCCTGACAGAGCTTAAGACTCGCTAGACAGAGCATTGACTCAGCTACATTTTAGTTCAAGCACTTAGAGAACAGAAGAAATTATGTGCTCTGCCCAGCAGAACCGCACAGACAGCTGCACCAAAACATCTGCAGGCCCGTGAACCCAGCTCCCACTGCTTTTTGCATTGCCCGTCTTCCCTCTCTACTAGGCTTGCCCTTCAGCTGAAGATAGCCTGGGGGCCCAGGCTCTACACCGAGCAGCAGTCACTGGGCAGGATGAAGCCATTCAGTTCCTGGTGTCTGGTCTTGGCATTGATGTAGATGTGAGAGCAAAGTCCACCCAGCTCACAGCACTTCTTTTTGCAGCCAAGGTCAGTTGCTTCTCCTGACAGACAGCATTTCTTCCTTCGGCTTGGTTTGCTCCAATGACAGACAGCTCTGCAGTCTTGGCATCTTCGGCTCCCTTTATATTCTATATTCTTGAGATGTTTGTGATTCTGAATCTTTTAATTTCCTTAAATAGAAACATGACATTTTTGGTTTCTAGGCAAAAATGGAGAGAGAAGCACTTTTAATTCTGTATAATACTTGGGCTTTATGTACCCCTTTCCACCCTTATTTTCAGGAATGTTATTTAAACCCGTAAAGATGCTGAAGGGTGATGGAGGCCTTTTCAGTCGTCTCTTAAGTGTTTAAAAGCAAACTGTGGAGCTCCACTTTAGTATAGTATAGTTAATTTTTTATCTTATAAATAAATAAATAAATAAATAAATAAGGGGCTGGAGAGATAGCTCAATGTTATGTGTGCTGGCTGCTCTTGCAGAATTCCCAGCACCCACATAAGGCAGAACTCAAAATTGTTTTTAACTTCAGCTCCAGGGGATCTGACTGACTTCCTCTTCTGGCCTCAGCATACATGTGTTCACACACACACATGAAAATAAAATGGTTTGCTAAAAAATAACAAATGAACAAAGACTCATTATATGAAATTTGTAGTTCTTATAGTAAAGTGAGAATTTAAAATCTCTTTAACTAACACAAAGAAATTGCATCTACTGGTCTCTCCAATGTATAAAACATTAAAGATGTCCATAAATATTTCACTAAAGAAAAAGCTATTTTCAGCGCCTTGCTTATTATACATTGTTTAGAAGCTATGTGCCTTTATTTGGTTTTCTAGAAGCAAGAGTACATGTTTTCTGACCAACAATCCCTACCACACTCCCCCAGAATACAAGGAATATAGATTCATAAATGGACTGAGGGCCCAGTCCACAAATATTTCCCCCATAAAAAGACTGAATCTGAAATCTTTTTGTTTTTTTGATTTTATGTATTTTTATTTCATATGCATTGGTGTTTTGCCTGCATGTATGTCTGTATGTAGGAGGGTGTCAGATACCCTGGAACTAGTCACCGACAGCTGTGAGCTGCCATGTGGGTACTGGGGATTGAACCTGGGTCCCTTAGGAAGAGCAGCCAGTGCTCTTAACCACTGAGCCATTCTTACAATTCCCAGCAAACAAAGAGTTCGTATGCTTGGGAAATTCGATGATTTTTAAGATCTATATAAACCACAAGGTTTTATGCTGCTGACCTTGATGGAACCCTAATCATATTATCCATCCTGACAACTGAATGTTACAAATATTTAACAATTTGTGTGTGAATCATGGCTGATATAAATCATCCTTAAAACGGGAGGTTTCCGTATTTGCGGTTGTCTGCATCAAGAAGAGATTCCAGTGTGCACTGGAGACTGTTTTGGGTTTTTTGTTGTTTTTTTTTAATATTTATTTATTATGTATATAATATTTTTAATATTTATTTATTATGTATATAATACTCTGTCTGTATGTAGGCCAGAAGAGGGCACCAGACCTCATTACAGATGGTTGTGAGCCACCATGTGGTTGCCAGGAATTGAACTCAGGACCTTTGGAAGAGCAGGCAATGCTCTTAACCACTGAGCCATCTCTCCAGCCCACTAGAGACTGTTTTTAAAGGGTAGTTTTTGCCCTCATCACAGCAGTAATGAGTTTATTTCCACACTCAGGAGGGACAGACAAGCACCGTTCAAACGCTATTATCCCTGGGTGCCGACATCAACTCTAAAGATGAAAGAAATCGCTCAGGTATGGAATCCTAGTGACTCGGGTACTTTTTAGTTAAAAGCATTGATGTAGGTTGAACACCTCAGTGGTGGGCTTTTACCTAATGTGCACACTGCCCTGCATGCAGTCTCTAGCCCTGAAAACCAAACACTCTTCTTTAAAATAGCTTTTCCTTTGTAAAAGCTGTTGTAGCTATTGATATTGACATCACAGTTTTTGGTTTAGCTTTTTTGTTGTTATTAAAATTTTACATATATATATATTTTTTTATGTGTATTGGTGTTTTGCCTTTACATGTGTAAGCACCATGTGCATGCCTGGTGCCTATGGAGGTTGGATCTAGATTTACAGAGACTGTGAGCCACCTTGTGGATGCTGGGAATTGGACCTGGGTCCTCTGGAAGAACAGTCAGTGCTCTTAACTGCTCAGCCCTGCCTCCAGCCCCTTATTTGTAGACCTGGCTGTCCTTAGACTCACAGAGATCCACGTCCCCCTGCTCGTCGAATGCTGGAATTAAAGGTGTATGCCACCATACCTTGTAGGTTTATCTTCTTTAGAAATATTTTCATCCCAGTCAGGTTTAAATTGTGATCCACTATAGGCCATCATGGGTAGGTTACAAAAGTGTACAATCTGTATAAGTGGGTAGCAGACAAGATGGCTCGGTGGGTGAGAGCTCTTATAGCCAAGCCTGGCCATCTGTGTTTTATCCCCCAGGATCCATCTAGTGAAAGAGAGCCAGCTTCTGCACTGTGTCCTCTGACCTCCCTCTACACATGCACTGTGACAAATGAGCACACACACACGCAGTTACACATGCACTGTGACAAATGAGCACGCACACACACAGTTACACATGCACTGTGACAAATGAGCACACACACACAGTCGCACTCTAAGCACAACTGGATAATCCAGTGGGTTCGGAATGCAGCGCGTGTTCTCAGCATAGACCGTTGTCTCCCTGTAGCCGTGCATCTGGCCTGTGCAGGTCAGCACGTGGCTTGCGCCAAGTTCCTGCTGCAGTCGGGACTGAAGGATTCTGCAGACCTAACAGGCACCCTGGCCCAGCAGCTCACAGCGAGTAGAGATATCCTTCGGGACTTTGACCACACTGTGAAGTCATGAGGATGTTTGAAGAAGGAGGCAATAAAGTTCATGGGAACGGACGTCCTGCGTTTTCGGTTAGACAAGCGAGTGAGTTATTTCTCAGCCAATGTTTTCTTCTCCTTCTGCCCTCCCGTCATGTTCCTCTGCTGGAAGGCTTGCCAGATGACCAAGACTCTGGATTCCTGGCATGTTGTATGATCTTGAAGGCAGCCATTTATTTTTTCTTTTTTAAACCGTACTGGGGGTTGAGACCAGAGCCTTGCATATGCTAACTAAGCCAGTGCTGTGCCTCTGAGCTCGAGGGTCAGCCCCATACTTTGGTTTTTCTACCCTTCAAGTAGAATGAGATTAAATATTGAGTCCTGGGAATCCCTGAGAAGTACATAATGTGAACAGATGTAATATATATCCTTCTTTAAATGTATGAAAATGTAATAAAATTTGAAATATGAATTGCTGTTTCCTCAAGCTGTAAAACATAATTGGCCTATTTAATTTTTTTCCTTTACGGGTTTTATGTGGTCATTCGGTTTCATAGCCAGGGATGGTGTGCATATTTCACCCACTTATAACAATGCTTACAGGGAGTTGACAGACACCTTTTTATATTCTCATTACTGCTAGTTGGGCTAAATTTCTTTTTTTTTTAATGCATGTGGATATTTTGCCTGCATGTAGTTCTGTGTGCCACATACATGCCTGATGCCTTCCGAAGCCAAAAGAGGCTGTCAGACCCCCCCCCACACACACACCAGGAATGGAGTTACAGATAGTTGTAGATGTTGGGAATCAAGCTTCGAGCCTGGTGAAACAGCCAGCACTGAGCTGAACCATCTCTCCAGCCCCAGCTGTAAGATTTTAATCTTCAAGGGTTTCTGTTTCAGTCACGAGCAAGATGCAATCCTCACTAGTTTAGTGTACTGCGACAGGTACTGTGACACACCTACCTCACTCCAGAATTGTGCCTGCCTTGGCAAATAGCAAAGACTTCCAGCTCCTCTTGATTATCCTCTCATGGAGTTCATACATCCCTGCTTCTAACCACCAAATAAATGTCCCTGTAGAAACACAATCCTGACTTGTAATCTCGCCACCATACACTACACATATGCTCATCAGAGATGGGATTGCCACGTTCCCTCGTGTCAGCGATTCCCTTGTTTCAGTACCTTTGGGGCCTGAAGATGACCCTGGTGTGTGATATTCCGTGCACGCATGTTGGGGCAGAAGATCCGCCTTAGCACACACACAAAACATTCTGTTCTTTCACGTTCATAGTCTCCCCCTCTCTCCACTCTTCCCCTCCTCGGATTTGTAACTTTTCTAAGCTCTGAGTGCAAGAGATCGGAGACCTGAGCTGTAAAGCCTGGCATCTCTTGTTTGCTACTCTGAACACACAATTCCCGCGTGTCACGTTGCTTCTGCCCATCCTGGTACTAGATTCCATAAACCTTGACAACTACAGCCACTGCTAAAGTGACCCAGCAGCCAGAGATGACCGACAGTAATTATCACAACATTAATTGTAGCAAAGAAAGCCGTAATAATATGTGATAACAATACACTTTCGCTGTAATACTCTATTAGAGATGGCTAATAGCAATGCAAATGATAATAATTATTCCCTCCTAATTATAGTTGCTTTCTTTATTTCCTTTGGGTCTCTCCCTAAGAGTTACCTTCTCAGGCTTCCCTACCTAAAATTATTCCTTTCTTCAGCACTTAATACTTCCTTCTCTGTGATGGTTAGCTCTGTGATTGTCTGCTTAGGTGTTAACAGAGCCTGGAGTCACCTTTAAAGAGAGTCTGGATGCTTGATTGTTCTCATTGGGTTGGCAGGGGGTACGTCAGTAAGAAATTGTCTTAAAATTAAGTTAATTGATACGGGAAGAGCCAGTCCACTGTGAGCAGCACCATTCCCTTTGGAGGGGGTGGTGTCCTAAACTGTATGAGAGGGGAGAATTGAACGGAGCATAAACAAGCCATTAAGTGGGCACGATAGTTCTTTCTCTCTGCTTTTAATTCTGGGTATGAGCTGATAGCTGTTTGAAGTTCCTCCCTTGACTGTAACTGGGACTTTGTAAGCAGAAATAAACTTTTCTCCTGAGCTGTTTTTTGTCAGAGTTTTTAATCATAGCAACAAAATAAAACTAGAAAGAACCCCCTACCTTTTTTCTTTCTAATGTATTTACTGCTAGCAAATACATCATTACATTTGAGTAACTTTTTTCATTGCCTCTGTCCTCCATTGATGTTTAATGAGCTTGGGTTGAGACTGAGGCCCAGAGCAGCCCTGGTGCAGAGTGAGTCTATTATAGTGCGTTAGTGAATGTGGACTAGTAGTGACTCGTATTTATGGTGCTTACTGTATGCTAGCTGTTGTGCCAAACAGCTCGCCTGGGTTGGCTAGTTTTGTTCTCTGGCTTTTGTACTTTGTAGATCATTATTACTCCATCTCAAGCAGCCTTTTTTACACACACTCCCTTGGAGAGTCTACATTTGGAACCTGCCCCAAATTCCAGCTTCATTGCTGCTCCTCTGTGCAGAGTGTGAAGTCAGCAGGGATTTCCCAACTGCCAGGTTAAGTAATCCTTTGTTAAAGACAGGGTCTCACTATGTAGTGTAGCTCTGGCTGTCCCTGCACTCACTCTGTAGACCAGGCTGGTGCCGACTCACAGAGTCTCCTGCTGCCTACTAGGTGTGGGATTAAAGTTGTGCAGTGCCAGGGGAGCTGGAGAGATGGCTCAGAGGTTAAGAGCATTGCCTGCTCTTCCAAAGGTCCTGAGTTCAATTCCCAGCAAACACATGGTGGCTCACAACTATCTGTAATGAGGTCTGGTGCCCTCTTCTGGCCTGTAGGCATACACACAGACTGAATATTGTACACATAATAAATAAAATATTTGCCTGGCGATGGTGGCACACGCCTTTAATCCCAGCACTCGGGAGGCAGAGGCAGGCGGATCTCTGTGAGTTCAAGACCAGCCTGGTCTACAGAGCTAGTTCCAGGACAGGCTCCCAAAGCCACAGAGAAACCCTGTCTCAAAAAAAGAAAAAAAAAAAAAAAGTTGTGCAGTGACGGCCACCACCACCTGGCTATGTATTCTCCCCTGTTTTCTGGACTCTTGTACCTATGATCACTTCCAGTTTGTTCTTTTTCTTCTCTTTTCTCTCCCCCAGTCCCCTTTTCTTTCTTCCTTCCTCCTTCTTTTTTTCTTTCTTCAAAGATAGGGTCTCAGTGTGTGGCCTTGAATCTGTGATCTTCCTGCTTTCGCCTTCACCTTTGTAGTGTCAGGATTGAAGGAATGGGCCACCATGCCTTGCTTCTGAGGTTTCCTTTCTTCAGGCTTGTAGGCAGAAACTGCTCGTTTGTTCCCGGCTGTTGAGACCCAAAATAATCTCACAGAAACGATATTAATTGCAACGCTGCTTGGCCAATGGTTGTGGCATGTTCCTAGCTAACTCTTACGTCTTGAATTAACCCATTTTACCACCAGGCTCATGGTTTACGGGTAAGGTTCCCAGGCATCTATCTCCTTGATTCCGCCTTCTTTCTCCCAGTATTTAGTTTAGTTTTCTTGCCTAGCTCTATTCTGCCCTGTTGTAGGCCAAAGCAACTTTATTCCTTAATCAATAAAAGCAGCACATATACAGGACTTCCCACATCACGGACGGGTCTCTGCTTCCTTTCTGCACTTCTCTTTTAGGGTCTGCCCGTTGAATACTAGTGTACCCAGTTCCACTCCCAGTCACTCCTCTTTATTCCTCATTTGCTACTGAAGTAATCGCCTTTGATTCTCTGGCTTTACCTACAGTGGCAGCCACCCAACTCTGTCTAACCTTATTTTCAACTGCCCACTGAACATATTTTGCATGGCTTTATGAAGCTGTCTTACAAACTATTCCACACTTCTCCATACCCTGCTCACCTCTGTCTTATACTTGCTGCCTGGTCGAGGGCTCCTCAGTATACCAGGCCAATCACACTGGAAACCTGAGGTCACTTGTAAGTAACTCCCTCCTGGAGAAGCCCTTGTGTGCTCCAGCTGTTAGATAGCACTGTCGCCTCCGGCTCTCATGGATACGCTCCTCTGACAGCGCATCTCATGTATGTGCTCACGTGTGCAGCAGCCTTGCAATCACTACTCCTACTTCTACCTGCGTTCCCAAGTCTGCCCTTCATGTAGCTGCCAGAGAGCTCTCCCTGGTTCAGATAAGGGCACTGATTGCCAGTGGCAGCTCCTTGTCCTCCCAGAGACTAGAGGCTTTGTTAAGAGGTCCCTTCTTGCAGCATGTGACTGTTACTATTGATTGTCACCTTGCAAGGATCTCGAATCACCTGAGACACACCTCTGGGCACGTCTGTGAGGGAGTTTCTAGATGCCGTTCATTGAGGTAGGCGAGCTCAATAGCTGGACTGAGGAGAAGGAGAAAGTGAGAAATGAACTGAGCAGCAGCTCTCGTCTGCCTGCTTTGACCGAGGGTGGAGTATGACTAACTAATGGCCTCCAGTTCCTACCACCGTGCTCTTCCTGCTTTGACGGTCCGTGCCCTCGAACTGAAAGCCTAAACAAAGCCTTGCCCTCCTTAGCTCCATTCCATCAGGCATTTTGTTACAGCAACAAGATGACACCAAACCCAGAGAACCCAGACGACAATGAGGACCCTCAGAGAGACATACATGAATCTAATCTACATGGGGAGTAGAAAAAGACAATATCTCCTGAGTAAATTGGAAGCATGGGGACCATAGGAGAGGGTTGAAGAAGAGGGGAGAGTTAGGGAGGGGAGCAGAGAAAAATGTGGAGCTCAATAAAACTCAATAAAAAAATACATTGACGACACAAGGTCTTATTACAGAGCTGAGGCTATGATGGGTAGCCCAGGCTGGCCTCAAGTTTATGATCCTCCGCTTCACCCTCTTGAGTGCTGGCATTACAGTCAGAGCCACTTTGCCTAGCTGACTAGGGCTTCCGACCCTTCCCTTAAGACCTGTTTTCACAAGGGCTGTCTGTCGGTCTGAAGAGCAAACTCTCTTTCGTGTTAAGCGCATCTTAATTAAGCTCAATCAAGATAGAGCTGTCAGGGAGGGAATGGATAAAAACTGCAATCACTTGAAAACTGCTAGATTTAAAATATGACTTCCGTACAAAAGGAATTCTCTGAGACAGTAGTTACAGAACAGAATGAAAACAGACCTCGAGACAGGAAAGGTATAGAACTCTGGCTTAAGAAATGAGAAGCTTGCAAAGAGAGAGGCGGGGAGTGAAAGGAAGAGGAAGAGAAAGGAGGCTGCTTTTAATCTACCCTGAACTGTTCCTGTTCACCAGCAGGTGGCGGGCCAGAAAAATGCCTTTTATTCTCGCAGATCTTAAGACACAGAAAAGGATGAAGGAGGAAACCAAAATCATCAGTAATTCCACTGCTCGGTTATAGTCCCTCTTTTCTTAAATACTCCTTTTATTTACTGTTACTTGTGTATGGAGTGCACATCCAGGCACGCATGAGCGGCAGGCAGAGAGCAGCTCTGAGGAACCGCGTTTTCTCCTTCGGTGGTGGGATGCAGGGATCTGACTCAGTTCCTCAGGCTTCTAGGGTGTGTAGCTTGCTTTCCCAAAGCCAGAGCTCAAGGCAGGAGCTTGACGCGGAAACCATGGTGCTTTGCTAATTGTCTTGCTCCGAGGCGCACATGCAGCTACATCCTGGGCCCACCCGCCTCAGGATGGCATCACCCACAGTGGGCTGGACCCTCTTACGTCAATTAGCAGTCAATTAGCGATCAGTAAAATGTTCCTACATCTATGACCACAGGTCCATCGGATCTGACCAATTCTTCAGTTGAGGTCGCTTTTGTTCTCAGGGGACTCTAGGTTTGTATCAAGTTGACAGCTGAAGCTAACTGTCACACGCCAAGAGCTTATACTACTGAGGTACCTCACAGCCACAGTAGCCCACTCTTCTCTTTCTTTCTTTTTGTATTTATTTTTTATTTGTTTGTTTTTCAGGACAGGGTTTCTCTGTGTAACAGCCCTGACTGTCCTGGAACTCACTTTGTAAACCAGGCTGTCCTCGAACTCACAGAGATCCACCTGCCTCTGCTTCCCGAGTGCTAGGATTAAAGGCATATGCCACCACTGCATGGCTTATTCTTCTCTTTCTGTCAAAGTGAGTGTGGTTGAGACAATGCAGTATATGTATTTTGCCCCTAATTTTATACTAAGAAGATTGCATGTAGTGATATGAGCGGCGGACTGCTTCCCACCACCCGGCTAGCTTTAAACCTGAAATAATTACACGGAAACTGTATTCATTTAAACACTGCTTGTCCCATTAGTTCCAGCCTCTTATTGGCTAGCTCTTACATATTGATCTAACCCATTTCTAATAATCTGTGTAGCCTACAAGGTGGCTTACCAGGGAAGATCTTAACCTGCATCTGTCTGGAGTGGGAGAATCATGGCGACTCCCTGACTCAGCTTCTTTCTCCCAGCATTCTGTTCTGCCTACTCCACCCACCTAAGGGATCGCCTATCAAAATGGGCCAAGGCAGTTTCTTTATTAGCCAATGACCTTCCTCCATCAGTTGCATACTCTGCTTTTAAGTCTGTCAAGTACTTTATCTTGTTATTGTCTGTATTAATTATTTTATATAAACTTTCATTTGTTTGTTTTGCTGCATTCAGGGTCAAACTCAGGGCCTTGGACATACTAGACCACCACTTTGTCACTGAGATACGTCCTGAGTGTTGGTAAAGACAGGATAATCAATAAACTTGTCAGATTCCAGTGAAGAAATGAATTGGAGACTATAAAAAGTCTGCTAGATTTGTTCACCAGCAGGGTAGAGGCTGGGTGAATGACTGAAAAACAATGAAGTCACACAGGGCTTAAGCACACCTAAACTTCTTTGGATATGGTGAGTGCTAAGGAAAAAAGAAATGGGGAGATGACTCAGGGGGTAGGAACACTGGATGCTGTTCCAGAGGACCCTAGTTTGATTCCAAACACCCACATGGTGGTTCACAACCGTCTGTAACTCCAGTTCTAGGAGATCTGATTCCCTCTCTGGCCTCTGCTGGCATCAGGCACACATGTGATGCACAGTCATATGTGCAGGCAAAGCATTTATACACATAACATTTTTTTAAATTTTAAAAATACTGAGCAAGAATCTAAGTTACTGTTAAGAGTGTCTATCCCAGGTGATACCCTGGGTTTGCTCTTCACGCTGCAAACAAGTAAATAATGAAATAGTTGAATTAGACACCAAACAAGTTTTTTCCAAGAGCACAGTGTGTTTATCAACTGAGGAAAACAGGAACAATGAGAGAATTAAGCAGATAGAACCAAAGACCTTAGCAAGTCAGGAGAAACAGGGTCAGGGAAGCTCAGTGTGTCTGTCAAACGTGGAAGTATTTTCTGCTTAGAGGCATTGAAAAGGAAAGGAATGCCGGGAGAAGAGGAGAAAATGTAAAGCAGAATGGGTAACCATAGCTTGTTGCTATGTCAGTGTCTTAGGAGATGGGAGGCAGGTGGGTAGGGGTGGAGGTTGGGGCAACTAGTGATGCTTATGTTACATCTTCTACAATGCTGAGGAAGGTGACTTTACGTCCCATAGTCTGTATACTTTGAAAAGTTGCTTTCAGCCAGGCCTGGGAACACAGGTGACTGAGGCAGAAAGATTCCAAGTTCAAAGCCTGCCAGGGCCACCGGGTCAGCATTCAAGGCCTTGAGGATACAGGATACAGTGTGTACCCAGTCAGCCTGGGTAACTTAGATTCCATGTGCTGGTTAGCCTGACAAGCAACTTGACAGGATTTAGACTTCTGTGGTCATCATCTATGAAGGTGTTGGCAGGCAGGTTCAGCTAAGGAGGGAAGACCCTCCAAGAATGTGGGCGGCACCACCTTATGGGCAAGGGTCCTGAACTGAAGAAAAAGGAGACAGCTAGGTGAGCATCTTCATCCCTGATAGCAGATGCTGTGTGCTCAGCCTGCATCCTGGTCTTGCCAGCACACTTCTCCAGCGACCATACCTTCTGCATGGCTATGACTCCTAAAATGGGAGCCCAAGTAAACCCTTCTTTAAGTATTGTCCAGTAATTCTCACAGCAATGAGAAGAATAACTAATAGATCCTATCTCATTTTTTCTTTTCTTTTTTTTTTGATTTTTGTTTGTTTTTGTTGTTGTTCTTTTTTTTTTTTTCAAGAAAGGGTTTATCTGTGTAGTCCTGGCCTGTCTCAATTTTTTCAAATAATGAAAGGCAAAAAAAAAAAAAAAAAAAAAAAAAAAAAAAAAAAAAAAAAAAATAAGATAAAATAAAAATGGTGTGCTAATGCTGGGCGGTGGTGGCGCAAGCTTTTAGTCCCAGCACTCAAGAGGCAGGCAGATCTCTGAGTTCAAGGCCAGCCTGGTCTAGCTCAAATTCCAGGACAGCCAGGGATACACAGAGAAATTCTGTCTTGAGGGGAAAAAAAAGAATAGAGCTGAGGACAGAGTCCTTGCTTATGGTGTAGAGGACATAGACTCCATTTCCACCTTCCAACTCCCAAAACAACATTGCTTTCATAATCCAGAAACAGGTCTGAGGTCAAGACCCAAGTGTAAACGGTGATGTGACTTTTTACGGCAAAGAAAACAGGTAAAGGTGAGAGGCCTGGCCTGCTGCCGCAGCAGGGACAGCAAGGGCCAGGAAGGATTGGATATAGCTGCCTGTCACTGCCATTACAGGCTCCTAATTCCTCTCTCCAGTCCTGAGAAAGGTAATTGACTTAATAACAGGGCTGCCCCTAGGCATTCCTGAGAAAAACAGAGGGGAGTAATTACTCTTATCAGTTCCCAGCTTCTTTCTGTCCGCAGGTTCTCCTGCAGCCTGGGAATCACTGCAGGCATCTTCACAGCAATGCTTGCTGGGAGTCTCCTTCCCTCTGCTCTGTAAGAGGTATTGAAACAATGTTTCAAAAAATAGCAATGGTAATTCAGTTTCATACAGAGTTTTTACTGTTTCAGAGATTTTTTTTTTCCCCCTGAGAGTTTCGCAGCCAAACCACCAGTCTGAGCTCTGGATTTAAACCACAGCTTCTTCACTTGCTGTGTGACCTTGAAAGAGACAGTCTACCTCTCTCTAAGCTTGGGCTTCCTTGAGAACAATTGGTCTCAGCACTCAGGAGGGGCTTTATTTCTGAGTTAGCCTGAGCTACATAACAAGACCCCACAAACTGCATACATACAAACATGCCTGCCATAAGGACTGGAGGGGATCATCAGAGTTCACTTAAGCAACAAGATCTGAACACTTTATTTAATTTATTTATTCGGATTTGGGGGGGGGGTCAGGTGTCTTTCCACAAAGTCTAGAACTCACTATATAGGCCTGCTGGCCTTGAACTCACAGTGATCATCTTCCTGGGTTTAAAGACGTGGACCTCCACACTTGGCCACTTTAGCCTGTGCCAGGCACACTCAGTACCACACAACCTAGAAAAGCATTTCTGGTTGTTTTGGGTTTTTCTTGCACTGCTGGAGATCAAACGTTGTAAGGCAAGATCTCTACCAGTGAGCTGTGAACCCCTTCTACAACGTGTGTGTGTGTGTGTGTGTGTGTGTGTGTGTGTGTGTGTGTAAGTGGAGGTGCAAGTGAAAGTGCATATGTGCTGTGGTGGAAATCAGAAGTTGTCTTGTAGGGAAGTCTGTTTTTCCTTCTGTCATGTAGGACCCAGAGACTGAACTCAGGCTGTCAAGCTTGGCAGTAAGTGCCCTTACCCAGTAAGACATCCGTTGTTGCAGGGGGAAGCCGCTTGTTCATCCTGGCCACCCGACTAGCTTAGCCCTGAAATAATCACACAGAAACCATATTAATTAAATCACTGCTTGGCCCATTAGCTCTAACTTCTTATTGGCTAACTCTTACATCTTAGTTTAACCCATTTCTAGTAATCTGTGTATTGCCACGTAGCAGTGGCTTACTGGGTAAAATTCCCAGCGTCTGTCTCTGGTGGCTCCATGGCATTCTTCTCTCACTCAGCCCTTCTTTCTCTCAGCATTCAGTCCAGTCCCTCTGCCTACCTAAGTTCTGCCCTATCAACAGACCAAGGCAGTGTCTTTATTCATTAATGTTAATCACAGGACACAGAGGGGACTCCCACATCACTTCCCCTTTTCTGTTTAAATAAAAAAGAAGGTTTTAAATTTAACATAGTAAAATTACATATAACAAAACAGGTATCAAGCAAGAATTACAGTTACAATATTTTTATTTACCTTATCTTTTATCATAACTAAGGAAAACTATATCTATCTATTCTTCAACTCCATCAAAGACTCCAGGAGGATATAATATTATCTAAGTAAACAGGAAGTGCATTGTAAGCAACTTCCAAAACACGGCCCCCCCTCTTGTTACACACTGTGTGGCCTTCAGGCTTCTGGGATCAGCCTGACCCCTTTTCCCCAGAGCCAGGGTTACAGAAGTTTATCACCTTGTCCTTGTGTCCTTGTTTAACACCTTGTGGTTTGGGACTTCAAACTGAGGTTACAATGCCCTTCCCCCATGAACATTCTTTTTTTTTTTTTTTTTAATATAGACTCTCATAGATTCTCCCAGATGGGCCATAAACATGGTGATCCTAACTGACTCAGCTATCCCAATAGCCAGGAATATAGGCCTATGCAGTAGGCCTGGATCTTGATCAACATTTTAGACTCACTGTAGTGGGAGAGACAGCCTGTTAACCAAAAGCTTATGAAATCCGGAGTATATGAGATGGCTTAAGTCCTAGGAAGAATTTAAAATAGTGAGGGGGACCCGAAGGGTCAATTTGTCAGCAGACAGAGGCCGCAATGCCAGCCTAGGTCCCGAGGAGGCTGTGGTTTTGCTGCATTAGAGGACAGGGCAGGAAGCCAGTGTGGCAGAAATGAGTAAGAAGGCAAAGAGAAGTAGGAGATGAGGTCAGAGCTAGTCACAGAGGTCCCTGGGGACCATCTTCTCTAGCAAGATGGAGGAAGCCAGGGGGGTTCTTTCTGAGCAGAAGACTGATTCAATCTGACCTGATTTTTAGCAGGGTGGTCTGAGCATTGGGCGGAAGGCCATGCAATAACTCTTGAGAGACAGGATAGTAGTGTGGACCCTGGTGACGGGTGGAGGATCAGTTTTCTGAGATGCCTTAAACTGACAGTTGGATGTGGGAAGCGGGAATAGAAAGCTTACTTTTTCAATTGAACAGACGGGAAGGCAGAACTCCCAATCACTGGGTCAGGGAAGACTGGCGTGCAGGGCAGTGAGTTTGGACATGTATCTAATGTTCAGTGCCCCATGCATGTCTAAGTGGAGGAGTCAAACAGGTAGCTAGAGAGAAGGGGAACCCTGGGATGACCTGGGTGGAAGGGCAGCACACAGGTGGCATGGAATGATGCCATCACGTAAAGAGAACTGAGCCCTGGGTACCACAGGACACAGGCTGGAAAATTAGCAAGAACTAGCAGAGACCTAGCAGCAGCGAGTCAGCAGGCAACTAGAAGCTGGAACTGGACTTATTCTAAGTATAAGAAGTGTCCAGTGAGACCGGTGCTATGCAGATCAGTGAGTGGGCTGAGGCCCACTGATCTCCCAGCACTCAGACTTGGTGGGAGGGGGGAATCCCCACGGGGTGCTTCAGTGAAATGATGAGCAAAGAATGTGATATGAACAGCTTCAGGAAAGAATGGTATGGGCTGGGCAGATGACTTAGGATAGGGGTCTGAGAAAGCCCTGAATTAGTCCTGAGGGAGAAACAGGCTGTTGACATTGGGCACAGCCATGCCAAGGATTCCATAGCCTTAGAACCATAGAAAAATGGCAAGACACCCACCCACCCACCCATAAGAGTGAATCTCAAGGAAATGGCAAAGCCTTCAGGGTAAGGGTGAGTATGGATGTTGATAATGTGTACAGAAAATGTCCACCATAGCTTTCTCAGATGTTTACAGTTTCCCTACAGAGACTGTCTCTACTGAGATGAGTTAAGCCTGTTAAACCTGTCCCCTTGATCCAGCTGTGCACCTTAAACCAGCACTACCTCCTTGTTCAGCTGTATGCAATAAATAACCCCGCCTCTCAGTTCAACTCTGTACAATAAACAGGCTGCATTTCCAAGGTGCTGAGGTTTCCGCATCTGAGAATCCAGGCCACCAGACCCCATATTTTCTGTCCCTGTGTTGTGCTCCAGTCTGGTTCAAGTCCTTGGAGCTGTGCTAGATGGGGATGTCCAGGAAGTAAGAATGTTTGTTCTGAAAGCAAGACCTAAGTTCAAATCTCGAGCACCTACATAATATCCAAGCATGCCTATGACCTAGCACTGCAGTGGAAGGGAGGGAGTTAGGCAGATCCCAGGAGCTGACTAGCAGAAATGGTGGGCTTCAGGTTCAGTGAGAGACCACTGGTTGCTCTTCCAGAGATTCTAGTTCAATTCCCAGCACCTACAGGACAGCTCACAAATGTCTGTAACTCCAGTTCCAGAAGAGCTAATACCCTCATACAGACATACATGCAGGTAAACACCAATGCACATAAAAATAAATAAATAAATCATTTAAAAAACACAATCACACTCACAGGCATGAACATTTGCCTGTGCGCACACACATACAAACACACCCATGCACACACACACACACAAATGGATAGACGATCTGGAGCCAATAAATAAATAAGCAACTCTGCAGGCATATCTTTCTTAATAGAGAAACTTACATTCACAGTTTGAATGACGAGAAAAAGGATCCACCAAAGGGTAAATGTGTTGAAAAATTAGAGATAACCATTGTGGTGGGGTGAGATCCCCGAGGAGAACAGCATCTGCATGCATGAAGCACCTGGACTTGTTAAATATAGATTCTAATTTGAGGGCCCTAATTTCCAACAAGTTCCCAAGAGATACCACCACACTTGTGGACATTTCCATAGACTATGCTTGGAGTAGTTTGCTGACACAGGAAGAAAATTAACACCAGCATCAACAAATCCTGCCCAGCAATAAGAGGGGGAAACAGTGGAGCCTGGGGCGGTGCACTGGAAGAAAGAGGAGGGGTCTTCTGGCTGCTTCTTTTTTCTCAGTGACAAACAGACTGAAGACCCCCTGTGGACATATGGGGGAAAGATGTGTTAGCAGAGCAGAAGCATGACCAGAGGCTTGCAGACTCACACTGGAGGCCTATCAGGCCTGGAAGGAGTCTAGAACTTGTATTTCTTTTTCTATTTGTTTATTTCATTTAGCTAGGTGTGTGTGTGTGTGTGTGTGTGTGTGTGTGTGTGTGTGTGTAGGTGCAAATGCATGTGGATGTCCACAGAAGCCAGGAAAGAGGATAAGATTCCCTGGAGCTGGAGATACAAGCAATTGTGAGTCACCCAGTGCTGGGGCTGGGAACTAAACTCGGGGCCCTCTGGAATAGCGGCAAATGCTTTTCACCACTGAGTCATCTCTCCAGCCCCTTTCTTTTTTTTTCAACAACTTTACTGAGCAAGCTTGATAAACCAAAAACCACACACACCTACTGTACATAGGTTAATGAGCATACCCAAATGACTCCACCCCCCATCAAAGGTAATAAGCCTACAAATGTTTTGTCCTCTTTCGAGGATTTGCTTGTTGTTTATTCTTTCATTCATTTGCATTTATTTTGTTTTCTTTATTTGGAACCCTTGCTCATGCTGGGCAAGACCACTGCTATGGAATTACACCCCTAACCCTGCTGTTTTTATCTGGTTGAGTTGTGTGTGTGGTATGAACATTCAATATGAGATTATCGCCTCTCTTCACACACTGGCGCATGGCACAGTGTTCTTAGCTGTGGGAACTCTGCCTTATGCAGGTCTGGGGAACATATGTGACACAACTGGACCTTTGTCAGCCCCCCTCCCTTACTCTGGGATTACATCATTCCATGGGAATGTCCATGTCCTTCCTCCAAGTTCCCTGGCCGCGCTGACATGAATGTTCCCAGCAGGTAGCCCGCATTTTCAAAACCAATGGGACTCTATATCTCAAGGACTGTCTGAAGTTCACTATCCTGAGTTCTCCCCCATGGGATTCTTCAGCTCTGCCTTCCAAATATGGAAGAACATGAGGCCCACACACCTACCTGGCAATTATCGGGGTACCTGGGATCCAAACTCTGATTTTCACACTTGCTTGGCAAGTACTCCAGCCACTGAGCCAACCCCTCATGTTTAACTCAGTATGGTTCCCGGACTCAAATGTGCCACAATTTATCTGAACTGTTGCCATTTGTGAACACCAAGAATGCCTGTGGGGTTCTTAGAGACATAATGAACACATCTTTATGTGCGCTGAACAACTGGAAGATAGTCCCTGGAAGCAGACCAGAGCTGTTTTTAAGGATCAGCTACTGTTACATTTTAGTTAGCAGAAACAACACACATTCCAGCCGTAAGCAGAGGGAGCCTTGTTGCAGGCCCTAGATGGGATGCATAGTCACTGAGAGGGCTTAGGAGCAGATCTAGATTGAACTTTGAGAGACTCCAAAAGTCATATTGCAGGTCTCAGGAAGAACTGTTGCCTTTTCAATCAGGAAAACCCTTCCTCAGCTGGGGAGCTGGCTGCCTGACTCCTGACTCCAGAAGGATGTTTTCTGTGCTCCGGTAGGAACAAATGGAGTAATCAGGAAATCTCCATGGAAGAAGCAGTTACTTTCATGACAGTATTTGCTAGTCAAAGCTCAGAAACATGGCTTCCTCTTCTGTCTTCTAAAGCTCAGTGTCCTTCACAGTGTTCCGGCATCTCTAGTATGTTATACAGTGTTCTGGCATATCTAGTATGTTATACAGTGTTCTGGCATCTGTAGTATGTTATACAGTGTTCTGGCATCTCTAGTATGTTATACAGTGTTCTGGCATCTCTAGTATGTTATACAGTGTTCTGGCTTCTCTAGTATGTTATACAGTGTTCTGGCATCTCTAGTATGTTACATAAACAGGAGGTTGGAATGGACTGCCTCACACATCCGCCACAGTGTGTGAATGTTCCAGTGTCCCTCCCTAAACCTACGGTGTGTAAGAGTGATCCCTCCACACCACTGCCAAGAGTAATGTCTACTCACTTGATAAGGTAACTCACTGTTTTGCTTCCTTTGTTTGTGTGTTTTCAAGACAGGATTTCTCTGCAGCCATGACTGTCCTGGAATTCACTCTGTAGACCAGGCTGGCCTCAAACTCAGAGATTCGCCTACCTTTCTGCTTTCTGAGTTCTGGGATTAAAGGTACCACTGCCCAGCCTGAGTTTGGCATTTTTTAAAACTTTGAATCAGGTTTTGTTGTTGTTGTTTGTTTGTTTTTCGAAACAGGGTTTCTCTGAAGCATTGGCACCTGTCCTGGAACTAGCTCTTGTAGACCAGGCTGGCCTCGAACTCGCAAAGATCCACCTGCCTCTGCCTCCCGAGTGCTGGGATTAAAGGCGTGCACCATTGCCTGGCTCAGATAGGTTTTTAACTTGGCTTATTGGTCATATTTCATTTTCCTCTTTTTAATTTGTACTGGTATGACTAAGAAACAGACTGTCTCAAAACTCAACAGATTATAACATAGGTCTACAAGTCATCTGGGTGGGTTGCTGAGCTGGGTGCAACTCAGTAGATCTCAGATGGACTGATTCAGGGGTCCTCGGTCAGTTGGGGTCCAGCGGATCTCAGATGGACTGACTCAGACGTCCTCAGTCAGCTGGGGTTAGGATGGTGTTGGCTTGACATGTCTGCTCCTTAGAGACTCTTCCTCTGTCGAGGTTGTCTACACTTATGTTCATGACATTGGCAAAGACTCAGCACAGAAAGGAGAGATTCAAACACTTTTTTTGTTCTGCTGTTTGTGTAAATTTCATTGGCCAAAGCAAACCATGGGCCATGTCCATGATCAGTATAGGAGACACATCCCAATCAAAAAACAAACAAATCAAAAACAACCAACAAACAAAAGGAATAGAAATAATTCTTTAAAAAATTCTTAGAAGAGCATCAAACTTTATGCCTATAATTTTAGCACTAAGGAGGAAGAGGCAGGAGGATTACTGTAAACCCAAGGTTATACTACTAGTCTTTATCATGAATTCCAGGCCAATAACATACCTATAATATCAGCATTTGGGAGGCAGAGGCAGGAGGATGGCCACAAGTCTGAGGCCAACCTAGGCTATAGGGTCACCCAGACCCTTTCTCAAGCAAAACAAAGCAAGGGGCTGAAGAGATATAGTTAAGAGCACTGGGGCTTGGTTCTCAGCACCTACATGGTAGCACACATGTCTATAACTACAGTTCCAGGTGATCCCACATGCTCTTCTGACCGCCACAGGCATCAGCCACATAGTTGGCACATGCAGGTAAAATACTCATACACGTAAATAAATAAGACAACAGCTCAAATGGACAACAGACATATACAGAAGCTAATAAAAATCTTGGAATGGGAAAGCACATTAGATAACAACATTACTTAGGTAACACATCTCTATTCTGACTACAGTGAGTGGTGCCAAATTGGTGTTAGACCTGGGTATGCATCCTCTTCATTTTTGCTAGTTTTCCTGAAGACATATCAACCAGGATGTAAATAAACATAAAAATCATAGGAGCAAATTCCACTAATGGGTCTTCTGGCCTGTGTAGACAAATCTTCGTTGTTAACTTGATTGGCTTTAGAGTCATCTACTAAATGAGTGTAGTGTTCTTCTGGTGGTCTGTGAGAATTTTTCCAAAGAAGATTAACTGGGGAACTGCGGAGAGCCACCCTGAATGTGGGGACACCATCCCAGGGAACAGGGCTCAGATGGAATTAGAAAGGAAAAGGAGAAAGCCAGTCAGGTGTTGGCGTTCCCTGATCTTCTCTTAGGTGAACAACTTTTCTTTGCACAGTTGCTAATGCCATTGTGTTGTGCACAAGAACATGGGGCCAAGTGATGGGGGGGGGGGGCTGAGCTTCCTGGAACCAAGAGCCAAATAAGTGATTCCTCCCCAGTGTTGTTTGTGTCGACCATTTGGTCAGAGCGACAGAGGAGCAATCAGTACACTGCCTTCGGGGTACAGACCTCTGCGTCTTGTTGATCTGCATCCTTTCTTCCAATGCAGACAAAGGCAATTCAGTGTTAAAAAGAAGTAAGAATTGCTCAGAGGTCTCCAGGTAAAGAAAATCCTGCTCCAGAAAGCAAAGAAAACTGATCAACTACACCAAACATGAAAATTCCATTTCTCAAAACCCCCAACCTCCTTGACCTTATGTACACAGCAGTAGGCCCACAGAGCCACACGGGATGAGGAGAGCTCACTAGAAGTATGCCATGTAATATTCCCTCCTATCTTCTGCACACCCTCCACACCTCCTCCGTGGCTGACAGTAGCTGTACATTCCTTTGCTATTACTAAGCCCAGAAGCAGTAGTGACCAAAGCTCATTTTCTCTCCCATCAAAAAGTCAACAAGACCAACCAGGAATTAGCTTAGCAGATGTTGGTGTGTGGACCAGGTTCCTTCTACTGGTGGTTCTGCCTGAGTATGCTCCTCCCTTCTGTAGTCCCCAGGATTATCCCCAGCCAGAAGAAGGGGATAAGAGCAAAGGGAGGCCATTGTACCCCTCTGTACATCCGTAATTTCCAATCATCACTTTTTGCTGGCCGTAGATATGTCAGTAGAAGAGAACTGGAATTTGGCCATAATGGTAGTCTCTGGAAAAAAAGCCTTTATCAGAGCTGCTTTAATCAGGATTATTTGGGTGAAATTATCTTTGCCTCCCTACTTTCCCTCATAACACTTCCTAACCTCTACCTTTAAAGCTCAGGAGAGCAGGGAACCATCCGTTTGTTTATAGACTTGTAAGGAATATCATTCTTAGAAGGCAGTATTAGGAGCTGAGAAAGATACTGTGGATCCATAAGATCATGCCAACCAGGGGCTGGAGAGATGGCTTAGTGGTTAAGAGCACTAACTGCTGCTCTTCCAGAGGACCGGGTTCTGTTGCCAGCAGCCATATGGCAGCTAACAGCTGTCTCTGACTCCACACACAGATAGACATGCAGGGAAAATACCAATGCAAATAAAATAAAATTATTTTTAAAAAAGTCATGCCAACCCTCACTCCACTGCCGTCCAAAAATGGGGACATTATACTTCCTGTCTCTGTTTCCTGGTTAATAACAAGCTAACAATGGGGCTTCCTTCCTCAACTCATTATAAAGATTAGCTGAGCTAACACGTGTGGTGCCTGTTGCCCACAGTGGATCCCAGAAACAGCAGTTGACTGACTCAATGGATAAGTTTCCAAAGGCAAAACTATAGTGATTAACAGCAGCCCCAAATCAAGAGGATGGGTTCAACTATGGCGAGTAGCTTTGAGGACACTATTTGTACCTAGTGTTCCTAGTTTGGCTTTCTTCTTTCCATTCCAGGGATATCTCATTAGCTTACTTCCTTTTTGCTTCTTGTCTTTTCTTTTGGGTATGTGTGGTGTCAGGATCAAACATTGTAACTTGTACTTGTTAGACAAACTCTCTGTCATTGAGCTATATCACCAACCTCTCCATCTTCTTGAAAAGTAAATGATTTCATTTTCAAATCCATGCTAAGGTGTTAAGGCACAAAAATAAAATTAGTGAACAAATATCAAATTATTTCTTCTAAAAAATGAATAACTCTCTCAGGAGAAAAGGCATATATAATTAAAAAATATAAGAAAATACTTTTTCAAAAATTTATTCTAGGGCTAGAGAGATGGCTCAGTGGTTGAGAGCATTTGCTGCTCTTACAGAGGACCAGAGTTCAGTTCCCAGCACTCACATAGCATCATCATGCAACCACCTATAACTCTTGTTCTAGGAGATCTGATGCCCTCTTCTGGCATGCACAGGTACTGCACACACAGAGTATATATACTAACAAGTAGACATACACATAAATTTAGAAATAAATAAAAATTTTAAAGTATTCTATCCTGTCCTTCTCTGGTATCTTTATAGTCAAGATGTTCTCTGTCCCTCCGCTAGCTACATCTTGTCAATCCCATGCAACACCTCTGATAGGTCCAAGTCCTCTGCCACCATGCTAGTCCCAGGTACTATCCTTGTTCCAGTCGCAGCAGCTTCATAGAAAATCAACCCCTAAATCTGACAGCCTGGAACAGCTGTTTATCGTGGCCTTGTATGCTATGGACAAGGAATTCAAACAAAAGACAAGGATAGCTTGTCTCTGCTCCCTGGTGATAGGGCCTTAACTGGATCTGAAAGTGGATGTCACACAGGCACCTGGCAGGTGACATTGGCAATTGTTTGGCAGCTTCAGTTCCCTTTCAAGTGAGTGGCTTCCTGGAATATCTTCACAGTGTGAGCTGCAGAAGAGGGAAATGCCACAATGTCTTTCATAACCTAGCTTTGACAGTCACGCAATAACACTTCCTCACATTCCACCTGTCAAGGCCATTGAGGGTTTCACCCAAGTTCAAGGAGAGGGAAACAGACTCTGCTCCTTGACGGGAAGAGGTGTTGTTCTGACACAGGTGTCTTCCAGACTGCCTCGCAACTTCTGCTCTTGTACTTCCTTTTATGCCATTCTCAAAGCAGCCTGGGAAACTTTATTTCATAAGTTTGTAAGGTGTGTGTGTGTGCGTGTGCATGCGTGTGTGCGTGCGTGTACATCTTCATTTGTGAGTGCTGGCATGCATATGGAGATCAGAGAACAACTTTGCTGTTGGTCCTTGCCTTCCATCTTGTTTGAGACAGGACTCTTGCTCACTTCTGGGTACCTGAGGCTGGCTGGCTCTCCAGCCTGCAGAGATGCTGCTGTTTCCCCTTCCCATCTCATTGCTGGGATTACAGACGCACACCACCACAGCTTCACGTGGATTCTGGTAATACAAACTCAGATCCCTGCCCTGTGTGGCAGGCACTTTGACCCACTGAGTCATCTCCCCAGCCCTGGGAAAGCGTCTAACAATAGGCCACACAAACTCCTTCACTTGGGATAAAGTGCCCCTGCCATCTGGGCAGGGAATCCCCCACCCTGAGCCTTATTAACACAGCACAGGCTTCTCACTTCCTCAAACAGAACATACTGTAAGTTTTTCTATCTCAGGGTCTTCCTGGAAATTTCTTTTCTTGAGATATCATGTGCTTTCTGCTGCCTTCTGTCCCCAGCCTAACAAACATCACTCCTCAAGAGTTATTGTCCCTGATCTCACTCTAAAAGCCCTTCCTTAAATTTTGGCATTTGTAACAAGGTGGGCAAACCAATAAGACATTTTACTAATGTAAATAAACCAGGTACAAAAAAAGCCCAAGACACTCCAGTGACACAGGATTTAACTTTCATGAGGAATCAAGGCACTCAACCACTAACCTATACTCTACTCCCAACCCTTGCAGACGAAGTTTTCCAAGGTCAAATTCATAGTGGCAGAGGGTAAATGTTTCCTTGGGGAGGCTGGGGAGGATGTGGAGAATACAGAGATGCTGGTCAAAAAATACTGTACTACATAATACCTGTAGTTACCACCAAGGATGTGTGTGTGTGTGTGTGTGTGTACTTAGAACTTGACTAACTGATGAATCTGCTGTTAAGTGTTATGTGTTGGTTTGCTTAGGTTGCTTAAGGAAAATACAATAAACAGGGTGGTTTTTAAACAACAAATCTTTCTCAGTGTTGGAGACTAAGAAGTTCAAGAACAAGGAACTGGCCCAGTCAGTCTCTGTTGAGGACCACTTTCTGGCACACAGGTGGGGAAATCTCATAAGTCTTTTATATATATAAATCCCAATTCTCAAAGGTTCCACTGTCATGACCCAGTTACCTCCCAAAGGCCCCGACTCTTAGCGTCATTACCTGGTAGGGGAGTACATAGCCATTCAAACTATAGCAGCACAGTAGTTAGAAAACAGCAATAAAGAGGGTTGCAGAAAACGTTTGGAGGTGCTAGACACAGATTAATCTGTTCACCATATAAAGCGATGGTTTTGTAAATTAGCCCCAAATTCACTGCATGTGTATATTAAATATGTACAGTTTTTGTATACCAATCATATGCCAATAAAACAGTTTTAAATTAATAGAATCAGGTCATCTGCTTGTATTTGACTCACTCAATCTGAATTTGAAATAAACAATGGATGATTTTTAGTGTAAGACTGACCCAAACATTTTTCAGAAAATACTTGTCCTGTATTTTTACGAACTATAGAAATGATCCCTGAAAGTATAGACTTCTTGTCCTGTATTTTTAAACAAATGCAAATTCAAATAATAACCACTTGTTTTTATTCACTGAATCTGGTGACTTTTTATGAAAAGTTAACTTACAGGGCAACTTAGTTTCTCTTTACATATTTAATTTTTTTCTTGGTTTGCATGTTTGTGGTGTGAGTTTGTGTGTGCAATACATGTGTACATGTGTGTGCATGTGTCTTCCCAGGCCAGACGAGATGTCAGGTCTCACTGAAACTGGCGTACAGGCATTGTGAGCTGCCCCGTATGGGTGCTGGAAGCTGGACCAGTTCCTCTGGAAGAAAGACATACACTTTGACCTCTGAACCATCTTTTCAGCCCCTTGAATTCTTTTCAAATTGGCAGAAATAAACTTGATTTCTTAACTAAATATTTAAAAAAGGTGAACTGAATTGGAGTCCATTTTGTCTCAACAGCTGCCGAAATCCTCAGCCTCACAATCTCAGGAATTTAACAGACCCCAGGTCTGATTCTCGTTGATGAAACAGCTAACAGGATGCTGAGTTGGTGGCTCTCAACAGCTTGCTAAAGCAGAAGACTGCAGGACACCTGCGATGCCTCCAACTCAGAATCCTTGGCACAACTGGCAAAAGAGAGATTGTAAGAGCTCACGTGGCCTCTCTACTCTAGTCCACTCTAGTCACATGCTACCAACAATAGTAAACATGTGTCTCCATCTACATACAAGGACCTTGGCCAGGTGGTGGTGACACATGCCTTTAATCCCAGCACTCGGGAGACAGAGACAGGCAGATCTTTGTGAGTTCAAGGCCAGCCAGAGTGAGTTCCAGGACAGGCTCCAAAGCTACAGAGAAACCCTGTCTCAAAAAAAAAAAAAAAAAAAAAAAAAAAAAAAAAAAGTGAGTTGTTTCTAATGGCAACAGACAAACAGCTAGCTTCAACCATTTAACCACATCTTCCTGCTTTCTTGTTTGGTTTTCAACTTGGTTTTATTTTGCCAAGCCAGCAGAAGTTTCTCAGAAGGCTGATCATGTTACTATTCCTCTGCAATAGCCAGTGTCTGTATTGCTTGGGTGTATTTATCTTTACTACATCTTTTTTCCAGTGAAAAAGAATCAACTGACCATAACATCAATTTACCAGACTTCCTCTGCTTTGTGACGTATTGCGACAGCTTTGGCCTGTCCATTCTGTTGGCCTTTCCCATCTGTCAGCATCCAAACAACAGACACATTTATGGGGGAAAAATTGATCCAAGATCTTTTGGGCAAATGACGATTCTTGATTTTCTTTGAACTCATTTTTGCCTCAAAGATGAGGCAGGATACTGGATGGGTAGGCAGCTTTGCATACTTTCAGAGCCCTCCTTGTATAACCACAGACATCTGCAACCAGCTCTTCTCCTTTCGGAGTATTTTCAGCAAGCACCAAATACCATTCTGGGCTGTGGATGTGGGTCACGGGGGGGGGGGGGGGGGGNATGCTTGCCTAACATGGGTGAGGCCCTGGGTTAATCCCCTTGTCACAAACCAAAATAACCATTCTCTAGTCTACTTATTTCCACAGGCTGTCGGTACTAGCTATTTTTCTTACTGCTGTGATAAAAGGCTTGACAGAAGCATCTGGTGGAAAGAAGGATTTGTTTTAGTTCACAGTTTAAGGAAGGACACAATTCCCCATGGCTGCAAGGCACGGTGGCAAGAGTGTGAGGTCATGTTGCATCCACAGTCAGGAAACAGAGAGAGATGAATGCTGGTGTTCATTGAGCTTCCTCCTTTGTCTCCCACCCCTTACCGTGTGTGTGTGTGTGTGTGTGTGTGTGTGTGTGTGTTGTTTTTCGAGACAGGGTTTCTCTGTGTACCCTTGTGTTCCTGGAGCTTGCCCTATAGAACAGGCTGCCTTTTTATTCGTCAAGAGCTCTTCAGCTCAGGAATCATGCTGCCCATACCCAGGGTGGGCCTTCCTTCCTCTGTTAAACCTCTCTGGTAATTCTCCAAAATACACCTAAAAATGTGCCTCTGTGTGATTCCAAATCAAGTTGACACTGGAGATTAATTACCATACTGCTTGCACTTCCTCTGGGAAAATTGTAAAGATTATACTCCTGCGCAGACTGGCAAATAAATATTTTCACTATTTCTATCTTATAAATTGAAACACTTTGTTTTATGCTAAGACTCAAATATATCTTTGACAAAATTAAGATGAATCTTATGGTTTATTAGCAAGTATGTACAACCCATGGCCTGTAGGGTCAGATCAGTTATGATGCAGCCCAACATAAAATTGTAAATTTGCTTAAAACATTTTGAGATTGGGTAGTTTTTGTTTTGTTTTGTATTTCAATTGTCTGGTTCTGGAGCATGAACTTTAGAGGCAGTAGTTTTGGGTTGCACTGTCAAAGGGTTGGGCCCATCTGGTTAGAGGATGAATTTAAAGTTAATATTTGAAAGGGTGTTCTCTCCAAGAAAAAGGGTCATAGTTACATTTTGTTGGCTGTGTATCCACAGGGAAAGAATAAGTATCCTATGACATGGCCGCTCTTGAGTTAAGCTATGTCCTAGATGGAAAACCAAGAGAAGTCACTTAGTCAACTTCCAGGCTTCAAAATCAAAACCTTGCGTGTTGCATTTAACTATTTATTTTTTAAATTATTTCTCATATAATAACGTGTGTGTGTGTGTGTGTGTGTGTGTGTGTGTGTGTTACAGAATGATTATCGGAGTCAAAGGACAACTTTCAGGAGTTGTTCCTCACCTTCCACCTTGTTTGGTGCAAAGTCTCTCTTATTGTCCCTGCCACTGCTTTGCTGCAAACTCCAGGCTACCTAACCTGCAAGCTTCCTGCACTCGTCCTGTTCCCCCCTGATCACAGGAGTGCTGGAGTTACAGACGTGTGATACACTGTCTGGCTGTTTTACATGGGTTCTTGGGAGCCAAACTCAGGTCGTCAGGCCTGCAAGTGCTTTTACCTACTGATCCATCTTGATGTCCCCACATATGGTAACTTTTCTTTTTTCAAGACAGGGTTTCCCTGTAGCTTTGGAGCCTGTCCTGGAACTAGCTCTTGTAGACCAGGTTGGCCTCGAACTCACAGAGATCCACCTGCCTCTGCCTCCTGAGTGCTGGGATTAAGAGCTGTACCACCAATGCCTCGCCCCATGAGGTAACTTTTACCAAAGCTGAGCAACTAAGCCACATCCAATTACTCTTGTATTCTCTGTTCTGAAGTTGCTTTTCGTTCAGCTACCACATGATCCACTCCCTTGGGGATAAAATTTAGAGAGAATGAGAAAGAAGGTGGATTAGTAGAAGACAATTATTCCTTTTGCTGATGAAAACAGTCAGTTTAATGAATATGTGTGCTTTGCCGGGTGTATGTCTGTGCACCACATGGGTGCCTGGTACCTGAGGAGGCCAGAAAAGGGAGTGAGGTGCCCTGGAACTAGAGTTATAGCTGTTGTGTGGGCGCTGGGAATTGAACCCTGGTCCTATGAAAGATCAGGCAGTGTGTACTTAACCACTGAGCATCTACTCAGACCCCCTGTAGTTTTCCTTGAAGTAGCACAAAACTGCCTTTGTTCCAAGGAACTGCGTGACTTCAGCATGAAAGCAGGGCTCCATCCTTTTTGACAAAACAAATAACAACAAACAATTTAGTCTTCCTTTCATTTACTTTTGTCCTGTGATTAGGGGGAGGAAGTGATACAGAATTCAGGATATGTCTAAGAGAGGAAGAACTGTTTCTTGCCATCAGTTTACGTTTTAGATTTGCTAGATGGGGCTAGGAAGAATAGCTCACCACGTTTGCTGGCTTTAGTCCTCTCTCTGTAGTCCGATTACAGCTGCTATCACTGGTTCATCTTTAACCTTGCAGTTAGTTAACAAACAGCCTTCGGATCTTTGTCACTCACTGGAAGGCCAGTGCTGGCTGATTTTTAATCAGGTCAACAAGGTGAGCACTTGAAAATGAGTTACAAGTAGCTGGAGATTATCCAGTCAAGTGCTTGAAATTTGTCTGCTTTTAAATCTTTAAATTCCTTACCTACTAGGCTGTTATTGACAGTCATGCCAATGTCCCAGAAGAAGCTGATGTACTGATGGTCTTATGTCTCGGCTGGTACCCGGGAAGCCCATTCCCATTCTTCCTGCCTAGGATCCCTGCAGCATCCTTGGTGTGTGTCAGCGTTGGTCTCGGTGATCATCCTCCTCACTGTTTCTCAATTCCTCCTGGGCCAGGCAGGAGGTGGACTGGCTTGGGGACCATTTCTGTCCTGGAGATACAAGGGCAGGTACTACAAGTCCATCACTCCTTTTTGACAGTAAAGATGAGAGAGTAGCAGAGCCGTAGACTTACCATGGGAGTGACATGTTAATTCATGTCATGAGTACACGAATCTTATGCTTCCATGAGGAAAAAATTCTATGTTAACATATTAAATCGTTTCCATATAAGGTACATAAGCCATACTCTGTAGCACGATTAATAAAAATCCAGAGACAGAAATTGGGGTCCACCCTGAAGGTCAGAAAAGCAAAACAGCCGGCCATTGGCTCTTTCCTCTACCTCAGTCCAAAATGGCGATCCTGCTTCCAGGAATCTCAGAATGAGACGTGTGAGAGAGCTGTCTCCTCCTGCTTTATATTCCTCTCTAGAACTGGGATCAAAGGTGTGTGTCACCACGTCCTGGTCTGTAAGGCTGATCAGTGAGACTGTTTTACTCTCTGAACTTCAGGCAAGCTTTATTTATTAAAATACAAATGAAATACCACTACAATACTCATAAACTCAAAAGATATTAAACTTAATTTTAGTATTTATTAAAATGTTTGTAAACTCAGGTATGATGGCACACACCTTTAATGCCAGCGTTCAGGAGGCAGAGACAGGTAGATCCCTGTGAGTCCAAGGCCTGGTCTACAGAGTAAGTTCCAGGATAGCCAGGGCTACACAGTGAAACCTTGTCTCAAAAAACAAAAATAAAAACAAAACAAAAAAACAGCCAAAAAGGAAGCCTATTAAAGCATTAACATATTTTATATCAGTTAAATTTCAAGTAATAATATTTAGCATGAACAAAGAGGAATTATAGCAGGAGTTTAGGGCATTTATGAAACTTTAAAAAATAATTTCCTACTATTTTAATTTTTTTAGCATGTGTAAGAGCGGACATGCATAGGGTCTGCTCTCTCCTTCCACCACATGCATTCTGGGAAAGGAACTCAGATCCTCTGGCTTAGCAGCAAGTACTTTCCTTTACCCATTGAGCCAGCCAGACAGCCCTATTATTATCTTAAGCTTTTGTGGTTTTGTTGCATTTTCTTTTTATTGGGCGTCACAGGTGTGTCACAGCGTACACGTGGAAGTCAGAGGACAACCTATAGGCGTCAGTTCTCTTCTTCCATTATGTAGGCTCCAGGGATTGAACTTGGATCACCTTTGTGACAAGCACCTTTATCTACTGAACCATCTCACCAGCCCTAACATTTTATTTATTATTATTATTGTATGTGCCTATCTATGGTGTGTGCATGCAGTTGTTCCCTCTCCCACCCTTACACAGTTCTTGGGATGGAACATGGGCTGTCAGGCCTGTGATGCAAACTCTCCCCTGGCTGCGCCATCTTGCCAACCCCACCCTTCTGTTGAATAACATCTTGATTGAGATATAATTCATCCATCCCAAAGTTCACCCATTTAAAGGATGAACTTGGAGGTGGTTTGTGCTTATAGATCCAACACAGAGGAGGTGAAGCATGGAAGGTGAGTTCTAGGCCAGTCTAGAAAATACCAGGCCTGCTTGGCCTACCTAGTGAAACCTTGTCTCAGAAAACAAGACAAAGCAATCTACAAAGATACAGTTCAGTGTCTATTTTTAGTACATTCACAGATATATGCAACCTTTATTAAATCAATTTTAGAGTTTCTCATCACCTCAAAGAACACTCATATTCTTGTAGTTATCACCCCTTCTATGCTTCCCTCTTTGCCTACTTATAATTTTTTTAAATTATTTATTTATTATGTATACAACATTCTGCCTCCATGTATGCCCGCACACCAGAAGAGGGCGCCAGATCTCATTACAGATGGTTGTGAGCCACCATGTGGTTGCTGGGAATTGAACTCGGGACCTCTAGAAGAACAGTCTGTGCTCTTAACCACTGAGCCATCTCTCCAGCCCTGCCTACTTATAATTTATACTTTGTACTTAGATTTGCAAATTCTAAGCATTTCATATAATTAGACTTAAAGCATGATCTTTGAGTCTGACTGTTTTAACTGAGTGTATTTTCAAGAATGATCCATGCGTCAGCCAGTCTTTGCTTCATTCTGTTTTTGTTGACAATAAATAATAATCTATTATATGAATTCATTGTGTTTTGTTTTTCCATCTATCAGCTGACTGGCTATTGGATTGTTTGTTTTGTATTGGGATGCGGTCTGACTAAGTAGCTCCGGCTGGCCTGAATTTACTATGGAAGCTGAGATGGCCGGAAATTTAAAAGTAATTTCTCTGCCTCTGCTTCTCAAGTACTGAGATTACAGGCATATACTATCATGTTTGGCTCGGATTGTTTCTATTTTTTTTTTAATTTTTATTTTATGTGTATGAGTGTTTTGTTTGTCTATGTACCAGGAATATTCAGTACCTGTAAGAACCAGAAGAGGGTGTCTGATCCACCTGGAATTGGATTTATAGACAGTTGTGAGCCGTCATATGGTACTTGGGCTTGAACTGGGGTCCTCTGGAAGGCACCAGCTGGTGCTCTTAACCACTGAGCCATCTTGGGTCTTGTTATGTAGCCCAAGGTAGCCTTAAACTCACAATCTCCTGCCTTAGCCTCCTAAGCTCTAGGACTGTAGTGTGCACCATTACTCCTGACTTGTTTTTGACTATTGTCTCTACTGTTAAACATTCTTTCAAGCACTTGTTTAATCATTTAAGAACCTGCCAGCCTGTCTTCCAAAGTGATTGCCCCATTTTTCTCTTTCGCCAACAGTATGTAAGGGACCCAGTGTCTCTACAGCCTCTCCACCCTCTTCTGACAGTGAGAGCAGCCATCTTAGTGAATGTGAAGTGACAGCCCATGTAGGTTCACTGGTGTTTCTGCAGGAATGGACGAGACTGAATCTTTTCTTGTGCTCACTGCCTATTTGTATGTTCTGCTTGGAACCTTTGCCCAGGTTCTAACTGAGTTATCTTTCTATTGCTTAGTTTATTGTTGTTGTTTGATTTTTTTATTTTTTTAAAGATTTATTTATTTATTATGTATACAACATTCTGCCTCCATGTATGCCCGCACGCCAGAAGAGGGCGCCAGATATCATTACAGATGGTTGTGAGCCACCATGTGGTTGCTGGGAATTGAACTCAGGACCTCTGGAAGAGCAGCCAGTGCTGGCTGCTCTTAACCACTGAGCCATCTCTCCAGTCCATTTTTTTTTTTTTTTGAGACAGGGTTTCTACGTAACTTTGGAGTCTTTCCTGGAACTCACTTTGTAGACCAGGCTGGTCTTGAACTCATGGAGATCTGCCTGACTCTGCCTCCCAATTAAAGGTGTGCACCACCACAGCCTAGTTTATTACTTAGTTGTAAGCCTTCTGTTGTAATTCCTTCCTTCTGTTTCCTTCTGCCCTCTCTGTTTTTTGTTTTTTGGAGACAGTGTTTCTCTGTGTAGCTCTGGCTGCCCTAGAACTCACTTTATAGACCATGTAGGCTTCAAACTCAGAGATCCACCTGCCTGTACCTCCTGAATTCTGGTATTAAAGCTGTGTGCTACTACTGCCCAGCCACTTTTCCTCTCTTATTTAACATTTTTATTTAGTCTTTGTGTGTGTGTGTGTGTGTGTGTGTGTGTGTGTGTGTAGGTGTACACTTCACAGCACATTTGTGCTGGTTAGAAGATGACTTTCCTGAGTGGCTTCTAACCCTGCATACCATAAACTAGCTGGCCTGAGAGCTTCTAGTGGATTCTCCTAGCTCTACCTTGATCTCACCACAGGAGTGTTAGGGTTACAGATGCCTACCATTGCAACCAGCTTTTTACTGGGTTATCTGGATCGAAATAAGACCATTGAGCAGCCATTGAGCTGTTTCCCCGGCCCCTTTGCTCCCTGAATTAAAAAACCCTGGATGAGATAATATATTACTTACCTTTGCAAAGCTGGGAACAACTAAAGGGAGGAAATTGTTCCTTTGCTCACACTTGCAGAGTTTCAGGTCGCCAGACTTGTAAAGGAAGCCCCTTTACCATCTCCATAGCTCTTAAGGTTTGTTTACCCTAACCATACCCCAATCTCTCTGAGTCAGTTCCTCTTAGGTGGTCATTACTAGAATTAAATAAAACAATATGTGTCAGATACTTAGCGAGGGCCTGCCCAAAATAGAAGTACTGGTGGTGTGCTAGAGACCCTTATCCAAAAGCAATGCTGGGCCATGAGCCGTGTGACACTGTATTAATGAAGAATTTTTTTTAGGAGAAGCAGATGTTTATTAAAGGACTTCAGAATGGGATGGGGCTTCCAGAAAGAAGCAAATGCCAGGAATAAAGAAAGGGTTCGGGGGCTGACTTCATAAGCCTGGGTGGCTCCCTGTTAGGGCTAGTTGTTAGCTCACCCCTCACTGTGCTAAGCTCTTGCCAAGCCAACTGCTGTGGACAAGATTTCCTGGGGACATATGGCACTGCCTCTGGGAAGGCCACATCCTATCATGCCTTGTCTGAGTCTCTCTTTAGTCATCAAAGAGCTTCCAGGAGAGTGCATGGTAAGGTTTGTATTAATTGGATCAGCCTACATGAGGGCCCTTGGGCCTCCCCATTTCCCCGCTTTCTGTAGCAAGCAGCCTTGGACTTGAGTAAACACTGTTGCCCACAGACCCCACTTAAGCGCTCTGAAGACAGGAAATAGATTGTCCTGCCTCATAGTGCCAGCAAAGAAAAATCTACTAACTGCTTGGTGTGCACAACAGTGGTACCTTTGTTCTCAGTAAACTCATAGCCTCCAGGGATGCTATGCAGGCCCACAGTGACCAGGCAGAGAACATGCAGTCCTTTGATAATGGCTCTTTATGCCAGTATCTAAATCAAAGTAACAAACATGCTGATGATGACTCCAGCAAACACAAGCCGTGCTTTGAGGCCTGACCCTGAAATGAAGACCCACCTCCAGGGCAGAAGCACGTGCCATCTTGGTGCATTCAAAGAAATGGAGTGTTGAGTCTTGTGCACAGCTGTACTTGTCTGAGGAGCTCAGACAAAAATCTATTGCCGGGAGAAATCTGGGCTACTCAGAAGGTTTTCCATAACTCCCGTAGATGGTGGTGAGCTAATGCCTTCTCTGGCCTGCCTTTGCCTATGCTTTACATAGCTCAATGACTTTAGAAGCCTTTTTGGTTTTTATTGGAGTGCAATTCACATAATGTAAAAATAATAATTTAAACGAACCATTCAGTGGCATGGTGGAAAGCTGACTAAAGAGGGATGAAGGGAAGTTGTCATTCATGCAGGGGTGAGAGTTTGCAGTGATGCAGCTGTCTGGGGTTGGGGGGATCACCCATGCTCCTGTAAGCAAACCTAATAAACTCATCATCAGTTCACCAAGCTAGACTTGGGAGGGATTGTTCTTTGCTCCATGGTTGATACCATGTCTGGGATGAATAAACATTTGTCCATATCTCTGCAGGAAACAGTCACACAGTAGGCTCCTTACCCCAGCATAGAATCCTGAATCTCTTAGCTATCCTTCTCCCTCTCATCCCTGTCAGCCCTCAGAACAACCAATCTACTTTTTGTGGATTTACTTATTCTGGATATTTCCTTCTAATGGAATCACATTATATGTGAGCTTTGTCCTAGCTTCATTCACTTGTTAGTATAATATTACATGTCATAGCCTTATTAAGATCCATTTATTTTTATTCTGAATAGTAGTGTGTGTGTGTGTCTATAAGAGAGAGAGAGAGAATGACTACGTGTGGTGTGTGTATACCTGAGGAGGTGCATTGCTAATGCATAGAGGCCAGAGGAAGATGGCATGGGTGTCCTGCTCTGCCACGCTCCACCTTATTCCTTTGAGACAGAGTCTCTCATCAGCTGGATGAATCCTTTCTCCACCCTCATATTGCTGGAGTTGCAGGCATGGAAAGCCACACCTTGCTTTTCACCTGGGTGCTGGATTCCTGGACTCCAGTCACCACACTTGTGCAGCAAGTGCTCTTAACCACTGAGCCAGCTCTTCAGCCCCACCTTTCAATTTCTTAGATTTTTCCTCCTTCCCTGCAAGATATACTGCTCCTCATGAGCAGGGTCTAGGCATTAAAAACAAGAGCTTCAGTTCCAGGACCCAGAACAGTGCCTGGATGGGGGTAGTTTAGTTAACCTGCATGAAACAAAGAGAAATGAGAAAACAGCGGCTGTCGGGTGGGACTCACACTTATTCAGCATCTGCTGCATTATCTCCTGCATGTACAAGGGATTAGACAGGGATCTGGCCTGTTCGACTTCCCTTTTCCTTCTGGAGACAGGAACCCTGTCTTTGAGAAGACCCAATTCTTTGCAAAGTGGGTGGGTGGGCTACTGCCGCCCACCAGTCCCAGCCAGGCCTGTGTGAACTGACGTTTCTGAGACATTCTATGCCAAATCCTGCATCCTGATGACTGACCAGAACTTCATGACTCTGGGGAGAAGATATGGTATTACAGATCAAGACCCAAAAACTGCTGCCTAAGAACCTCATGACTAACTGATAGGGAAAACTTTTGGAATTCATCGTTAATCTTACCAGACCACTGCCTTCCACCAGCTCTAAAGCTAGGAATGCTACAATATCTGAGACCTACAGAGGATATTTTCTAACTCTGCTGTAACCCACTTAGGTGATGTCTCACCAATATGTTTTGTTTCTCCACCAATTTAAGACTTTCTTATATTCTACAACTATAAAAATTCATGTAGCTTCTTCCACAGAACATTTCATAAATTAATGCTCCCAGTCACAGTCACTCATATTTAATTCAGATGAACTATCTCTTTCAAAATAAGAATTATGTTCTGCATTGACAAATAATGAGCATATTAAAGGAGAAATTTGAAGTAGTAAAATTGATGCCATAAATAATTTACTAACTCACACTTGCTTAAGAAATACTAAGTTACATGAAGTAGAATTTAGATAAAAGAGTACTGCTTCCAATATGACTTAAGTAGATAAGTAGAATAGCTGGGTATGGTGGTCCATGCCCACCACTTGAGAGACACTTTAATCCCAGCACTTGAGAGACAGAGACAGGTGGATCTCCGTGAGTTCAAGGCTAGCTTGCTCTACAGAGTGAGTTCCAGGTCGGCCAAGCCTACACAGAGAAACCCTTTGTCTTGAAAAGCAAAAACAAAAACAAAAAAAAGGAAAGGATTAAAAAAAGAAAGCAGATTTGTTGCAGAAGAGAGCCAATCAGAAAGCAGTATCTAAGGGATATTTGGGTCAGATCTGACTGCAAAGGGGGATGAGTTTAGAAGCCCTTAAATTGGACACTGAGTGCAAAAGTTGGAGGTATAGATGGTGCCAAAGATCCCATGAGTGTGGCAGATAAGTGAGACCCAAGGGTCTGTAATTGCTAGCATCCCAGGAACTCAGAGAAGATCCATTTCGTGAAGGCACAAGCTGCTTAGTGATTCATCAAATACAGAGTAGGGGCCATGGGCTATTGAGAGAGACATGGCTGCCTGGTTCCAGGACTTGACAAGGACAAAAGGTGAGAAACCACTCGAGATATGAGTGGGAATGGCCAGAGGTGGAGAAGAGGGGGCTCACCAATCCCGCCGTTATTAGATGGAGGGACCCAGTGATACTGGAGAAGCAAGGCTGCCGAATTCCAGGTTCCAGGTTCTCAGCACACCTCGGACTGCCAGCTGCAGGAAGAAATGCCAGGAGAGCCTTTCACAGTCAGGGAACTAATGTTATAATTTAACAAGCAGCGTGCGAGAGAAAGACATCATGTCAGGATGGAAGGTTTTTATTAGGGGAAAGGGAATGGGAAAAGGGGAAGTGGAGAGACTGACTTCTGGGAACAGGAGAAGCAGAAGAAAAGAGGGAGGGAGGAAAGGAGGGAGGAAGAGAAAGAGAGAAAGAGAGAAAAAAGAGACAGAAGATGGGCAAGGACCACCTCTTAAAAGGGAACATAGCAAATGTGTACAAGAGGTGCTCTTAGTGGCTGCAGCTGAGGACATATCCTGTCAGGACCCCAAGGGCAGGTCAGTACAGATGCCCAAATACTAACAGGAACCTTGAGCCAGGACCTGAAAGAGATTCAAGGATGGCAGTGTATGTGGAAAGCATAAGCTAAGGTCTATGTAAACTAGTAAAATCTTCTATTAGAGGCCAACTCTCCTTTGGGCATTAGCCAGAGCCATATCTGTGCTATATTAAAGAGATTTTTCATTTATTAATCATTAACGTCTTAAGTGTGTAGAGTGACTTCTCACCGGAAAGAGATATTAATTCTATGACAATATAATCCAAATGAGAGCAATGAGCGCCTTTACCAGGTTCTTATGGAAGACTTAACTGTGTGCAGGAGGGAGCAGCCTGCTCAGAAGCTGTGATGATCATGAAGAATGTCACCCCGAGAGGCTGTCTGATATTTGAGGGGGACAGAGAGTCCCAGCACTGTTATTTCACTTGTCCTGTGGAACAAGTGTTCCATTCCTGCTCAATGGAGCGATGCTTATCTTTAATGCCAGACTCTCATAAAAATAGGAACTATAGAAAAATGTATACCACATTCCTATCCAAACAAATAAAATGAGAAGGATAATTTAAAGAAGAAGAAGAAGAACCAGAACTACATACAACGGCCGCGTTCCTCATCACAGCATCTGGTATGCTATTGCCTTGTAGTATTTGCTGAATGATTGATTTTTTTTCACTAATTGATTGAAGGAGCAAATTACTTTCTTCTACTTGAAACAAATCCTATGATGATACCATATACTTATAAGGGGTATCTAAGAATGTCTAAAATGTAGTTGGTCTGTTTTGTTTTGTTTTTTCTATATCTTGCCCTATGAAATCTTACTAGTCAATAGTCCTGGGATAAAGCCGGGCGGTGGTGGCGCATGCCTTTAATCCCAGCACTCGGGAGGCGAGGCAGGCGGATCTCTGTGAGTTCGAGACCAGCCTGGTCTACAGAGCTAGTTCCAGGACAGGCTCCAAAGCCACAGAGAAACCCTGTCTCAAAAAACCAAAAAAAAAAAAAAATAGTCCTGGGATAGTCATGATTTCCCCAAATTTTTCCTGGAAAAATGAAGAAGCAAAAAGTCAGCTTTATTTTAGATTTGCATAATTTCTAACTTTTCTCCTCTAGAACATCTCCCAGGGATAGTCCTTAAAGAGTCCCTCCAGGGTTGCGGGCCAATTATCTACTCACCACCCATGCTAGCTAAGTGTCCACAGTGGGACCAGCACAGGGGCAGGAGAGCGAGGCTATAATAAACATTTGCAGATGTGAGTGACCCCAAACTCAGAGCTCAGCCATACATTTTGCGGACTCTCACTCTTTAGTCTTCAGTGGAGGCTGCCTCTAGGATCAAGGCAGGTCCCCTCAGGTTTCCAGAATATTTGCCAAGTGCAGTCCCAGCAGAAGTCTGGAATTCTTTCCTTAGCATTTAATCTCTTTGATTTAAGGCCCTGATCTCAAGATGCCAGTGCCCAAGGAAATGTTTTCCCTTTCTGTCAGTCAAGTATGTTCAAAGACTAAAGGAGGATTCATTTGGATACTGGCTGGAGGGCACTTTTAACTTTCATCTGATGCCATGCAGACAAAAATGTGGGGACACATTGCTCAGAAAAATCAGGCTCTGCACACCAGGTGGGAAATCAGTCCCAGAGGCCATGCTGCCTTGCCAGCTCTTCTCTCTCTCTCTCTCTCTCTCTCTCTCTCTCTCTCTCTCTCTCTCTCTCTCTCTCTCTCTCTCTCCTGTGCTCTTAGCTCCTGGACTTCCAGTCAAACCCAGCCATGACACTGCTACTCACCCAGCTGAGTCCCTGCTGGGCCACAGACCACCATGGAGATGTGACTCCAAATCTGCTTGCTTTCTGTGGATCAAGCTCTTGATCCTGGCTCATGATGCAGGGTAGTGAAACAATGCGGGCAGCGGAAAGCCAGCCAGAAGCTCAGAAGGCATCTGCCCTGTCAGCTCCTATATGGCTTCCTGACCTGACACTGGTCAGGGGACAGGAGGAAGCAACATCCAGATCTACTTCGATAGTATTTTGGCATTACAAATTTGATTTGATTCTTTTGTTTTTGTCTTTTATTTGTTTTGTTTTGAGACAGGCTCCCACTGTGTACCCTTAGCAGGTCTAGAACATGCTATGTAGATCAGGCTAGCTTCTAACTCATAAAGATCTACTTGCCTCTGCCTCCCAAGTGCTGGGAATTGAAGACCTGTGCCACCACGCCCTGCCTAGATGACTTGAATCTTTTAATGTTACAGTTTATTGTTTGCTTCGGTCTGAACTGGGAGGATGGGTTAGATTTTTTTTTTGCGGGGGAGGGGGGTGGTTTTTGATGCAGAGTCTCATACACACCAAAGCTGACCTCAAACTCTTGTTATTGAGGATGACCTTGACTCCTGATCACCAGGTGTGTGTGGTCCATGGCCTGCAGCATAAGACAGCTCAGGGTAGGGGCTCTGGCTCAGAGCTTCTGAGACTGTGTCACTTTCTTGGTTATAGAAACCAATGGGTCCTGCCCGAGGATAGGAATAGCCATTGAGTTTATCAGGCTAGAGGGGCTATGCTGGCTAGTTTTTTGTTGTTTTTCCTGAGACAGTGTTTCTCTATGTAGTCTTGGCTGTAGACCAGGCTGGCCTCCTCAAAGAGATCTATCTGCCTTTGCGTCCTGAGTGCTGGAATTAAAGGCATGTACCACCACGCCCAGCTGCTGGCTAGTTTTTAGTCAGTTTGACACAGGCTGGAGTCATCCGAGGGGGGGGAACCTCAATTGGGAAATTGCCTCCATAAGATCAGGCTGTAGGCAAGGCTTGAGGGCATTTTCTCAATTAGTGGCTGATGTGGGAGGCTTCAGTCCATTGTGGATGACACCACCTCCCATTGGACTGTGGGGGACTCCTCCATGGTCTCTGCATCAGCTTCTGCCTCCAAGTTCCCACGTGGTTTGAGTTCCTGTCTTGGTTTCCCTCAGTGAACGGATTCAGGATATGTAAGCCAAATAAACCCTTTCCTCCTCAAGTTGCTTTTGGTCATGGTATTTCATCTCAGCATTAGTAACCCTAATTAAAACAGACATCAATATCAGCCTGGCTAGCCCCAGGGGAGTTTTACAAGAGCACAAGAGTCCTGAGTAGTGGGGGCAAGAACATTGGCTCTGGGCTCTGTGGCTATCAGTCACTGGACGCAGCCCTAGGGAGGACATGGCCTTGGGCAAATGCCTCTCTGTTGCTGTGTATCTGCAAGCATTTAGGTAAAATGTTTGTTATTCCGGGGTGTGTGTGTGTCTGGGTGGTGTACATCTTCTCCAGCTACTCTCTTCGGCAGAGTGGTAAAGGAAAGGGTGCTAGCCCTTTTCGAATCACTACATATATCCAATGTTCAATTTAGTCCTCCAGTTTGAAAAAGTTCATTAATTTTGTCTACTGATGATTCGTTATTAACTTCTCCCCATCTCTTTCTCTCTAGTGGAGACTGAGCTTGGGTCTTGTGCATGCTAGTAGGCAAGTACTCTACTACTGAGGTGCAGCCACAGCCCTTCCTTCCTTGGTTTCTGTTACTTCTGTGTATACATACATACAATGTGTGTGGGGGCACAAATGTCACAGTGAACACGTAAAGGGCAGAGGACAATTCTGTGGAGTTAGTTTTGTCCTTCTAACTTTATGTGGGTTCTGGAGATCGAATTCAGATCGCCAGATTTGCATAGCAAGTGCATATACCTGCAGAGTCAGCTCACCAGCTCCTTTTGCGTTGTTCCCAATAATCAAGATCGCGGTGAGATTCATATTTTTATTTTATTTGGTTTTTGTGTGGAGAAAGGGTCTCACTAGGTAGTCCTAGCTATCCTGGAATCCATTATGTAGACCAGGCTGGCTTCAAACTCAGAGATCCACCTGCCTTTGACTCCCGCATTGTGGGATTAAAGGCTTGATGGGATTAAAGGCATGAACCTAGTGTATGATTTTTTTTTTCAAGACAAGGTTTCTTTGCATAGCCCTGGCTGTCCTGGAACTCACTATATAGACCAGGCTGGCCTCAAACTCACAACGATTCTTCAGCTTTTGCCTCTTAAATGCTACGATTAAAGGTGTGCAGCACCACTGCCCGACCTACTGTATGATTTTGAAATGTTCTCATCCCTTGCTACTATCTTGCAAACTAAACATTAAGTCTCCAGATACTTTTCCATTCTTCTTGATAAAGGTTTTGTGTTCCTACTAAAGTCAAAGCTCATTTCTTCATGACAGAGTTCTTATTAAAATCTACCAACAGTAAGGGCTACATAGTGGGAGACTGTCAAACAAACAAGAATCCTCAGGGAAACAATTATTTGTGTTGTAAATTTTCACTCTAGCTTGTGTTCTTCTGAGTCTAATCTTCTGTAGCCCCATAATCATAGCTCATCCCTTACATGTCTCTCTATTTTTCAACACCCAGCAGAACTCTCTTCTCTAACTTGCATATATATATACATATACATATACATATACATATACATATATATATATTATGTGCACTGGTGTTTTGCCTGCATGTGTCTGTGTAAGGGTGTCAGATCTTGGAGTTACAGACAGTTGTAAGCTGCCATGTGGGTGCTGGGAATTGTACTCGGGTCCTCTGGAAGAGCAGTCAGTTCTCTTAAACGCTGAACCATCTCTCCAGCCCCTTCTAACTTGCTTTTTGTGAGCATTCATTATTAACCCTACACCCAAAGAAAATGTTCATTTATCTCGATTCATAAAAGGAGTTTGTCCTGTTTGTGGGTTGATCACCTTCCAATCCCACGGTATATAAATCTGATTGTTACTTTAACTTTCCAAGGGTGCATGTCCTCGGGTTCCTAAAGGTGCATTTGGAAAGCAAAAGCACTTAAATATTATATTTCTGCCCTTCTCATCTTTTTTTTTGGTTTTGGTTTGGTTTTTCGAGACAGGGTTTCTCTGTAGCTTTGGTGCCCGTCCCGGAACTAGCTCTTGTAGACCAGGCTGGCCTCGAACTTCCAGAGGTCCGCCTGCCTCTGCCTCCCGAGTGCTGGGATTAAAGGCATGCGCCACCACCGCCCAGCTTCTTCTCATCTTTTAAGATGAAGAAAACTAAATGAGTTTGACAGCTTGTCTAGGCCATACATTTAATGCTATACTTTGAAAGGATTTGGCCAGTACTTTTTGTACATAAATCAGTGACCTGTATTAATTTCCTAGGGCTGTTGTAATGAATTACAGCAGCTATGAGAAATATATTCTTTCAGTTCTAAAGATGAAAAATCTAAAGTCAAGGTGTAACAAGGCCATGTCCCCATTGTAAGGCTGTAGATTCAGGTCCTTGTCTCTTCCAGCTTTTGGTGGTCTCAAGCGTTTTTTTGGAAAGAGTGACATCACCCCTTTTTCTTCTGTACTGTTACATTATAATGATACCTATCATGGAATTTAGGTCCTCCCTAGATTTAAGGACACTTTGTAAATATTGTCACATTGCAGATTTCTAGAGTCAGAGACAGGACTTCCTAGGGCTCACCATTCAATACGTGTTCCCTGAAGAAAACCTCACCCTATCCCTCCATGAATGCAATGCTTTGCCAACAAAATGGAAGTTGTAATTTGATCTGGGTTTTTAAATTATTCCAAGGTTTTTGCCACCTTATCTTTTTGTTGTTATTTATTTACTTATTTACTTATTTTTACGTGTATGAGTGTTTTGCCTGCATATACATATACATATATATGGCACATGCAGTAGTTCAGAAGTTCAGACCAGAGCATCTTATCCCCTGGAACTGGGCCACTATGTGGGTGCTGGAAATTGAACCTTGGTCTTCTACAAGAGTAGTCAGTGTTCATAACCACATTAGAATTTTTTTTCACTTGAGAGGATGGGTTTATTTAGCATAAGTTTGAAACTCTTGCTTTAAGCAAGGGTACTACAGTAATTATATCAGGAACAGACAATTTCCTACATTGTCAAATATATAAAAGTTCCTTTGCACTTTCTTCAACACTGATCAACAAGCAGATTCAGTCCATGTTTCTCTGATGTACTATCTACTCAGTTAACCCAAGCTTCTTCTTCAGAGACTCTGGCATCTCAGGTGGAGGAGGGCGAGGGAGCCTGAAGTAGACCTTGACGGAGTCGTAGATGAACCACTGCAGCGCAGTCAGAGTGCCAATCATGATGATTCGGGCGAAGAGGCCCTTCCACACACCTCTGAAGCCCAGTCTCTGCAGGACCTGGGAAGCCGTGCTCCCCTTCTCTTTATTCAGCACAGAGACTACAGAATCAGCAGGGTGAGAAACAATTGCACAGAAGACTCCAGCTATGTAACCTGCCACAAATGTCACAACCAGCTGCTCCGCCTTTGTACATTCACTTCGGGGCTTAGGAACCACAAATTTGTACAATGCTTCAACAGTACATTCAAAGCAGGCGAACTTCATCGTGGTGTATGGGATCTGTCTCATCCACAGAGGAGCCACACCTTTGTAGAACGCATTTAAGCCTTCTTCTTTATACATTTTGGGAACAGCCTCTCTCAATGTGTTGGCATAGCCAGGCTGGGTTTGGATCCGAACTTTAGCATCTTCCATAGGAGCCAGGGCAATGTCAGCAAAGAATTCAGCGCTGGCAGAAGCAGCTAAATATAGTGATGTGCGCCACAGATAGGTGTTTTCCTCACCAAGCATGTTGCTTTGAAGACTTCATAAAACCCGAACTTGCAGAGCCCTTGCATGGAATAGCCGATAAAAGTCGGGGCCCATCCTTTCGCCAAACCACGAACACCATCTTCTTTCAGGGTGACGGAGAAGCCATTAAATATGCCCTTGTACTTCTGAGGGTCCACCTGCATGCGGCATTTTACTAAATCCAGGGGAACAACAGCAGTGTGTGTCAGCCCACAACTTAAGACCCCACCAAAGCCACACAGTGCATAATACTTCATGGAGCCAAATTCACAACTGTACTCTTCCACGGCGGCGGCAGCCAGGTGGCGGGAACGCCGGGTCGGGCCCTGGGGGCTGCGGGGACCCGAGGGGCCATCGTGCACCAGCTGCAGGTGCGGTGCGTTGAAGGGGTTTGCCCGGGCCAGGTGCGCCACAGACGAGAACATCCTCCTAAGATGGCGAACACCCAACCGCTCGCTCGGCAAGGCTGCGGCTCACCTAGAATTTTTATATATACACTATAACCCCAAATGTTTTTAATATGTACTACAGTCATGGTTGCTACACAACTGTTGATAAGTAAGCTCTTATAGCTTTGTGAGCCTACCTATTCTTTAATGGCTGAGTGAGATCTTAAAGGTAAAGTTTACAACCAAAAATATAGGAAGAGTGAGATCTGCATGTGGATAAATGAAATGATCTATCAAATATATGAAGTGAAAAAGGAATAATGTTATTCTGCCCATTGTGTTAACCTATGTGTGCATATATAACATACACACACATATATATATATATACACATACATATACACACATAAACTTTGCTAGTGTATATATAGTATATTTCTCAAATGGTACAAGATGCTATAAAATTAATAGCAAGGAGAGGGCCTAGAGGCCTCATTCTATGAAATAAACACATCCTGCTTCTCTCTTTGTGTCTGCTGTAAGCTGAACATAAAATGACACCCCATCTCAGACTTGTCTGTTTCAGCACTTGATCTCCAGGAGGTTGTGTTGTTTGGGGAGGTTGTGGAACCTTTGGGATCTGAGGACTAGCTAGCAGATGTAAGGCCAAGTGCTATATAGTTATGGCCTGAGTTCTTCCTGACTGCTCAGATGGTCTCACTAATCCCCTCATATTTGCTCTGACACCACCATGAACTGCCCTTGACCTATGCCTTCCTACCTGATGTACTGTATCCCTGAACTATGAGTCAGAACAAACCCTTCCTCTCACATCTGTTAGATGCTTTTTCAGGGCAACAAAAAAATTAACCAACACATTGTCTTAAGTGTTGTTTGACTTGCAAAATACCACGTCTAATTTTAAAATCAAAAGTAAAGCAAAAAGGGACTGGAGAAATAATTCAGTCAATAAAGTGCTTGCCTTGAAGTATGAAGACCTGAACTCTATCCCCAGAACCCTGTAAAAATGCCCAGGGTTACTGGGTGGTGGTGGTGGTGCACGTCTTTAATCCCAGCACTTGAGAGGCAGACACAGGCAGATCTCTGTGAGTTTGAGGCCAGCCTGGTCATGGCTTAAGTTTGTAATCCCAGCAAAGGGGAGGCAGAGACGTGAGGATCCCTAGGGACCCCCTACCTGGCTTGCCAAAAGAATCAAATCAGCAGGCTTCGGGCTAATAAGTGAATCATGTGTGAAAGTAGGTAGATGAGATATCTGTGGATGATACCTAAGGTTGACCTCTAGCCTTCTCATGCCTGCATGTGCAAGACACACACACACACACACGTAATAAAAACAAATACTATTGATGTTGTAATCTAAATTCATAATGTAAACTGTTAAACACTGTGGGAGTGCTGGGGTGTAAGTCAGAGGAGACCTCTCCTGTCAAGCAGGCTAAGGCTAAGCTTCAGTTCACTCAGGGCAGTTTCGGGCATCACAGGCAGGGTGAGAAAGTCCTCCTACATTGTGGGATCCTACTTCCTACAGAACAACAAATGCTAAGTGACCCAAATATGCAAATCGAACTGGTCAGGCAAGCTTCTGATCTTCCCTGCAGTGTTCCCAGGTAGCACTCAGATACTGTGTTGAATGAATGCCTGACTTCTATACAGGGAGAAGCCTCTCAAAGAACATCCCTGGCCTCTTTTACTCACACACTGGTCAGATCTGTTAGCACCAAAGTGTGCAAAACAATTGGAATTAGAGCCATGAGAAACCCACCACTTGAACTGGGTGGGAACATTGAGTTGTATCAGCTGGAGGGTCAGGCAGCTCAGGACACACCAAGCACGTGGAAGGTTAGCTATTCATCTTCCAAACAAATGCCTTCTCATGCCAGTGGCTTAGGAAGCACTAAAGATACAAGCACAATTGGCGGGGCCCATGGGAAGAAGACCTAAGAGGAAGAGGGAGGACAGAGTGAAAAAGAAAACAAAAAACAAAAGGGAAGACAAGAACAGGAAGTGTGGCAAAAAAGTGAAGAGAGTAAGTGGGGCTACTTTAATAAGCCAGGGCAATATGCAGGAAAAGGGCTACAAATACAGATAATCTCATGTATGAACTAAGTTATCTCAAAATGAGGAATAGCGCGTGTTTTCTCCATGTGGATCCTAGATTTTATGTAGACACATAAAATCATGTATGTATATATGAATGTACAAGTAATGTGACTTTTAAATTTTGCAATGTGTTTTTATAATAAAATTTAAATGAAATCTATTTTTAAAAGGAAAAGGAAATTTTTCTAGGAAAACAAAAGGGGCGAATGGAAGGGGCAGATGAGAAAGAGGAAGAGTATAGAGGTATGTATGAAATGTCCCTGTACCTACCATATCAAGCTGGGTATGGAGGCACAAGCCTTTAGACTCAGCACTTCAGAGGCAGAGGCAGGTGGCTCTCTGTGAATCTGAACCAGCCTGGTCTACATAAAAAAGTTCTGGGACATTCAGGGCTACATAGAGAAACCCTGATAAAACAAACAAACAACAACAACACCTTTAAAAAAATAGTGTCACGTGCAATGGATATATACAAAATTTTTTCTAAAAAGAGAAACAAAGCATATGCAATTTCCATCTATTTTAGTTTAATATATATAAAATCAACCAAGACAAATATTGACCTTTCGGCCCATTGGCCATTTCTCTTTCCAGTTACTGCTGCTTTAACACTTATGTGAGAAGTGAAGATTGGCCTAAAATGAGAGAATTGTGGGGTTCAATGTGTAGCCAAGTAGCTCTTGTACAGCATACTTGAGCCCCTGGGTTTGAGTCCCAGCACCAAAACTAACCAAACAAAAGCTATTGCATTGAAGTATATTCTTGTTCAGGTTTTGTTGTTTTGAAGATAAAGTCTCCATACCCTAAGTAGCCCAGGTTGGTCAAACATTCACGGTAATTCTCCTGCCAATACTAGAATTGTAGGTATGTACCACCACACCCAGCATAAAGCTGAAACTTTAATGCGCATATTTAACTTCTGTCTTGGCTGCTTTCTTACTGTGCCAGCCAATAAGACAATCAAGAAAAGAGTGAGTCAGGCCACACCTATCAGCCTCGCTGCCCTTGCATAGATAAAGGGTAGCTTTTCAGTGTCAATACTTTCTTTGAAGTGATTAGACAGAAAATTGAAGAATTCTCCTGCCTGAAGTTACAGCCTTCAAAGCAAAGCTAGCTTACTCTGTCTCTTCACTGGCCTTAACAGGATCTGCTGTGTCCTCCTAATCCTCCCCTAAAAGACTGAATGACTCCCTTAGAGAGCTCTCCTTGTCAGTCATCAAACTGTTTAGGTCAATAAATGTCAGACATTTTTGACTAATTATGGATTTTACGCTCACTCAACCTCAAACCTATAGAGCCACCCTCCTTTCATTGTGTTTTGTGAGTCCAGTTGACTTTCAGTATATCACACAACAACTGCCCTGGTTTGAACTGCCCAAATCTCTCCTGTAATTCATGTCTATCTACAGTTAGTCTCTGTACTGTGTCAGGGGGAGGGTTAGAAATTCAGTCTCTAGCATCCCTTAAAATAAATACAAGGACTTAACAAAAGCCTAAAATATTCTTCATTTTCATACCCTAGATGCATCTCAAGTCCAGGGACTGGGCTATAGCTCAGTTGGTAGAGTGCTTGTCTGACATGCAAGAGGCCCTGGGTTCAAACCCTAGTACTACACAAAGGGACATGGTGGTACACATCTATAACTAGTTCTGGGGAGGTAGAGACAAACAAGTCAGAGGTTCAAGTTCAGGGCCAGACTGAACTACATCAGATCTGTCAGAGAAACCATGACAACAACAACAAAAAAATATCTTAAATCCTTCTTTTCCCTTACTATGTTTTAATCATTCTTTTTAGAACATGTAAGAACATTTCTATGAGCCAGGTGGTGGTGGTGCATGCCTTTAATTCCAGCACTCAGGAGGCAGAGGCAGGCAGATCTCTGTGAGCCAGTCATAAAAAATAATCTGAAGTGAACTCACTCCTATCTGTTACACCTGGAGGGGCACAAGAGCATAATCTCAGAACAATTTCCTGTTTTTGAAGAGACTAAGGTTGTAAGACTCTTACCTTGGTTTCTTGGAGTTTTCTCACCAGCACTCAGAAGTCTCCTTGCACAGCACAGCTCCATTCTTGGACCGTGTTCCAACATGATGCCACCATGCCCAGCTCCATAGAAAATTTTCTTTCTTTCTTTCTTTCTTTCTTTCTTTCTTTCTTTCTTTCTTTCTTTCTTTCTTTCTTTCTTTCTCTCTCTCTCTCTCTCTCTCTCTCTCTCTCTCTTTCTTTCTTTCTTTCTTTNTCTTTCTCTCTCTCTCTCTCTCTCTCTCTCTCTCTCTCTTTCTTTCTTTCTTTCTTTCTTTCCTCCCTTCCTTCCTTCCTTCCTTCCTTCCCTCCTTCCTTCTTTCTTCTTCTTTATGACTGGCTATTATTATTTGTTAAAATGCCTCTGTGGAAAAACATGATTCTGCTGTGATCAGCTTGTCTGTCATGTTCAGCTTGCCCTTGTAATTAAATACTTTACTCTTATGATTCCTCTCAACCCTCAGAGTGTAAATTGTCTGATGCTCTGAATAAAGTTGGCTCTTGCATGAGACTTTAGTTCACCTCACGTCTAGGCTCCATTCTCCCATGTCCCACTTCCTCTAGAGCAGTGACAGTGGCACGTGCTTTTTATGTCAGCACTGGGGAGGGAGAGGCAGGAAGACCTCTGTGAGTTTGAGGTCAGCCTGATCTACATATCAAGTTCCAGGACTACACAGAGAGACATTATCTCAACAAATAAACAAACAGAAAAATAAATAAATAAACATTCATACTAATAAGAATTTTAACTTTTTGGAGAACACTTTAAAGTTAAAAAAAATAGCATAAAGTTAGGCTTCCCCAAACCATACAATTTGATATGATTCCACCAAATGAGCAATTTAAATATAATTTGCTAAGAGAAGATAATTAATGGCAAAAGTTATTTAAACTTTCTTAGCCATGGGTTTCCTTTTCTACAAACAAGAAGAACCTGTCTCTGTCTCCAGAGTGCTGGGATTAAAGGCATGTGCCACCATGCCAAGGATCTGTAGAAATTTTGTTAAGTCAATAGAGTCATGGGGGTGGCTGGTACAGATAACCAGTGGCTATAAGTCAAGGATATTGTTAAGCATCCTATGATGCCCAGCATAGCTCCACAGCAAAGAATGATCTTACCTAATGCATCACTAGGTTTAGATAATGCAGATCCAGTTGATGGAAACTCCTGGCTCTCATCACACGTGCAGGAGGAGTAGTCAACCACAGAGAAGCTGTGTGGAGAGGAGCTAAACTTAAGAGACAGTTTTCTGATTCTGCCTCCTTTTCTTCTATCAAGGGATTCAACATAGAGCCTCAAGCACATGAGGAGAACACTGTACTATTGAGCTGCTGCCCCAGCAAGTTTTCTATGTCCTAGCTTCAAGTCTTTCTGCATGTTTGTTTTTCCTTTCAATAATGAACAATGCAGCATTCTACCCCTGAAAGGTACACAACCTAGAAACAATACTGCCTTAGTTAATTAGGGTTACTATTGCTGTGAAGAGACACCATGACCATGGCAACTCTTCTAAAGAAAACATTTAATTGAGGGTGGCTTGCTTACAGTTTCAGAGAGATTCAGTACATTTTGATCATGAAGGGGAACAAACATGTCAGTGTACAGGCAGATGTGCTGAAGTGAGAGTGCTATATCTTACAGTCAACAGGAAGTCAACTGACTGTCACACTGAGGGAAGCTTGAGCAGAAGAGACCTCAAAGCTCACCCTCACTGTGACAGACTTCCTCCAACAAAGCCATACCTCCTAAAGTGCCACTCCCTTTGGGGCCATTTTCTTTCTAACCACCAGGAATACAGAGTAGAAAACACCCAGTTAGAGCCAGGGTGTACCAGTCATGGCACACCTGGAAGGCAGAGAGAGGAGGATCAAGAGTTCAAGGCCAGACTCAGCTACAGAGAAAAGTTTGAGGCAAACTTGGAATGTATGAGAAACCCTATCTAAAAAAACAAAGCAAGATAATATGCCAAACCAAGTTAGGGTGATGAGTGCTAAGAGAAGGATGATACGGAGTATTTTAAGACTCCAGAACAGTGGAATTTCACTGAGCTGGGAGAGGTAAGGAAAGAGCCCTACAGACATGACATCTACACTGAGAACTCAGGCAAGCAAGAGGAAAGCACAGCCACGTAGAAGATGAGTGTGTGAGTGCACATTCAACAGAGGACCAAATGTCCATAAGGGAAACAGCATGGCAAGTGTCTGGGATGCAAAAATGTTTGGTGTAGCAGTGCCAGTCTGTCTGTTGGCTCTTAACTCTAGTTCTGCTTTCCTCTGCATTGCAGTGGACAAAAAGCCAGCAAGTTACATTTCCCGGATTTCTTTGCCAACTGGCTATTGGCCAGGTTTTGCCAGTGGAAAGCAGTGGAGGAGGATGGTGATGGGTGTTTTGTGTGTATGTGTGTGCCATGTTCTTCCACATCGCTAGCATCTCCATTACTGGCAGCAACAGCAGCCAGTGACTGAATCCTTCTGGGTCCACCAGCAGCCATGGCAGGGTCACTACATCAGCCTCACTAGCAGTGGTGGGAACAATGGTGGATACATGCTGTGCTGGTGGCCACAGCATCCTTTGCTGAGGTTAGGTAGCATCATTTTCACACTTCTCCAGCTTAGGTCCACGCAGTTATAAATCTCTGGGGAAACAGACCTTTTTACGCTTCTAAGTCTTTTTAACACTTCCATTTATCACACTGCCTATATTTAAAATACTTTCTGACTGGACCCTAAAATAGCAGCTGAGTCATAAAATAAGATGGGGTGGAGGAGGGCTGTGGAGAGAGATTTGGTTCAATAGATAATTCAACAGCAGGTGCTTCAAGTTGTGTTAGGAAATGATAAGGCATTTGGACTTTATCTTAAAAGTAGTGGAGACCCACAGAAGACAAAGACACATTAAAGACTGAACACAGGGTCTTTTCCTTGCTTGAGCACACAAGTACTGGATCACTGATCTACATCCTCAGTGTGAGGTTTTAGTAATCCTTTTTAGAAAACAAAACACCTCCTTTTCAAAACACCCAGAAGAGCTGATACTAAATCTTTCTCCTCCTCTCCTCCTCTCCCCTCCCCTCCTCTCTCTTCCTCCCTCCCCCTCCCCCCCTCAGACAGGGTTGCTCTGTGTAGCCCTGGCTGTCCTGGAACTAGCTTTGTAGACTAGGCTGGCCCTGAGCACACAGAGATCCACCTGTCTCTGCCTCCTGACCTCCTGTGTGCTAGGATTAAAGGCAGGCACCACCACCGACCAGTTTGTTTTTGTTTTTGAGACGGTTTCACTATATAGAGCCTAGGATGGCCTCAGATTCATAGAGATCCCCTGTCCTTTGCCTCCTGTGAGCTGGGATTAGAGGTGCGTACCACCATTCCTTCTCTTTTTCTTTCCTTTTTTTAGTTCTAGGGATTGAATGCAGGGCCCAGTGAATGCTAGGTAAACATTTACTACTGAACTATATCCTCACCACTTTATTCCATTGCATTTAATCCTAGCTGATCATGGCAGCATGCCCAAGTATCCTGTTTATTCAAGTATTTGATCACTTCTCATGTGCTCAGCACTTTTCACAGTGTTGGAAGCATACTTGTAGACAAGGCAGAAAATATCCCTGCCTTCATGGACTTTGACATTTTAGTTGGCAGGCAAAGAGCAAGCGAAGAAAATAATTTGCAATCTGATAAAGCAGTGGAAAACAAATAAGCAGAAAACTGACAGAATATTGGTTGAGGGGAAGTGGGAAGGGCTAGCTGTGCGAAAATGCTCAGGGAGGAAGTGGAGGATGATCGTTGTGGAACCAAGAAGAGTACCAAAGTGTTATGTGGTTAAAGGCCAGATTCTAGGACTTGAAAAACGAATGTGTTTGGATTGTGCCAGTCAAGAAGCAGAGGCCCAGCACAAGACAAATTGAAGGGCCTGCAGAGGCTAGATGAAGCAATTCGCTGTGAGTTGTATTACCAGCCTGGCATTTTTTTCTAGATACAAAATATATGCAGAGGCATGGACATGGCCAGATTAATTTTTTAGAAGACAATGGATACAATATAGACAACCAGAGTATTGAGAAAGCCCATTGAGAAACCATCATGTGATCAGTGGCCCAAAAGAGAAGAAACCTGCCTGGTTTAAGGCTCGCCCATTCTTAAACTCAATTACTTCCTTTGTAGAGTGAGAGTAAAAGCTTAGTAAAAAACAGTTCAGCAAACAGCTGTCCCCAATCCCTGAGATATGTGAGACTCCAATATACTACAGTGTCAAGATTTGATACATTTAAGATTGATGAACTTTCTACCGTTCTCCACCACCCAACCTACTTCCTCTTATTCAGGTTTCACTCCAGCAGGAACTAAGAACAGCTGTGGCTTTGTAACTGACTGAACCAATTAGTGTCTTTAAAGTCACTTCGCCATGGGTAGTTTTTGTTGTTTAACTAGCTGTTTATCAACTGGGATAGGCAGTGATGCAAGAACTAAAAATGGCTGCAGAGGTGTGGCCGGGTTCTGTCTGGAAAGGTTAGTTCAGCTCAGGTGTTTGATTTTGTTTACTGTCCTTCCTGCAGGGCTATTGGACCTGTACTGCCAACATTAAATTTCAGTGTAAAGGATCTTTGGTAGCTTTAAATTCGGTTCTTGTATCCCAGTGCCTTTATATTTCTTGATAACTGTATCATTGAAGAAATACTGTTCATTCAAAACAACATGGTATAATTCAGCTGATACACTTAAAAGCCTCTCTAATATCTGTACTGGATGGTTTTGTATCAACTTGACACAAGCTAGAGTCATCAGAGAAGAAGGAGTTTTAGTGAGAAAATGTCTCCATAAGATCCAGCTCTAAGGCATTTCTCAATTAGTGATCAATGGGGGAGGGCCAGGCCATATTAGGTGGTGCTACCCCTGGGCTGGTGGTTCTGCATTCTATGAGAACACAGGCTGAGCAAGCCAGGGGAAGGAATTCAGTAAACAGCACTCATCAATGGCCTCTGCATCAGCTCCTCCCTCTAGGATCCTGCCCTGTTTGAGTGCCTGTCCTGATTTCCTTCAGTGATGAACAGCAATATGGAAGTGTAAGCCAAATAAACCCTCTCCTCCTTAACTTGCTTTTTGGTTATGGTGCTGTGTCACAGCAATAGAAACCCTAAGACAAGTTGGTACTAGTGTAGTGGGGTATTGTTGTGACAGACCTGACCATTATTTTTGGTGAGGCTTGTGGGAATATGGAACTTTGGATTAGAAGAGTTATTGAGTGTTAAAGGCTCAGTGGGATGTTCTTTAGGAGTTTGGAAGATAAGAATGTTGAGAACAGTATAGAGGTACAGAGGATGGAGGCTTGGCTTGTGAAGTTTTAGAGGGAAGTTTCAAATCTGTATTGGGGTCATCTGTTATTCTGAATTAAGAATCTGTGAGTCTGGTTAGTTGGGGCTGAAGAATCAGCTGTGTTTGACAAGATACCAGAATTACTAAAGCAAAACTGCTTTGCTGGAATACTTGATGCTAATCAGCTGGAGCTAAGAAATTAGTGGTGATTAAGAAGACACCAGCATCACTAAGGTAAAATCTTCAGGGAAGTGTTTCCTGAGAGCACAAAAAAGCTGTGTTCTAGAGGTGGTCAAAGTTGTACCTTGTTCAGGCAGCTGGACATGGTAATGTGTAAGAGTCACTTGGTGGTACTGGTTTGAAGGCATGATGGGGTCACGGACAATAGCTAAGGCTTGATGTTGTGATAAGCCAGGAAAGTCCATTGAAAAACATTGAAGATGTTCTACATACTGTAATATCAATATCAAGCACATCAATATCATTAGTGTACAGATTTGCTTTAATCTTTTTTTTTTTTTTCTGAGACAGGGTTTCTCTGTGTAGCTTTGGAGCCTGTCCTGGAACTCACTCTGTAGACCAGGCTAGACTCGAACTCACAGAGATCTGCCTACCTCTGCCTCCTGAGTGCTTTAAGACAGGGTTTCTCTGTAGCTTTTGGAAGCTGTCTTGGAACTTGCTCTGTAGACCAGGCTGGTCTTGAACTCACAGAGGCCCACCTGTTTCTGCCTCCCAAGCACTGATTAAAGGCATGCACCACCACTACTTTAATCTTTTAATAAATAGTGTCTTAGGGTTTCTATTCAGTGAAGAGACACTATGACATGACAAATCTTATAAAGGGAACATTAATTGGGGACTGGCTTACAGTTCATAAATTTAGTCCATGCTCATCAGAGTGGGAAGCATGGTGGCATGCAGACAGACATGGTACTGGAGAAGTAGCTAAGAATTCTTACATCTGGACTCAAAGGCAGGAAAAATGAGCCACTGTGCCTGGCTTGAGCTTCTGAAACCTCAAAGCCCATGCACTTCCTCCAAGAAGGTCATATTTACTCCAACAAGACACCTCCTAATAGTGCCGCTCTCTGTGAGTCTATGAGTGACATTTTTGTATATCAAATAATTGTTCTAAAATAAAATTATATAGTATCTGGAAATGATTTTTATACCTATTTTATTTGTTGTAGTCAGAGGCTGCTCGTTAATTAAATTAACCACCCATTAATTAAGTCACTGCTTGGTCAATCACTTAAGCATATTGCTAGCTAGCTCTTATATCTTAAATTAACCCATTTCTGTTAATCTGTGTATCGCCACAAGGTCATGGTTTAAGGGGCAAAGTTCCAGTGTCTGTCCCCTCCAGTGGCTACATGGCGTCTCTCTGACTCCACCTACTTTCTCCCAGCATTTAGCTTAGTTTTCCCACCTAACTCTATTCTGCCCTGCTACAGGACCAAAGCAGCTTTATTCATTAACAAAGCACATTCATAGCATACAGAGGGGAATTCCACATTAATCTGTATACCTAAAGTTACATAAAAATTTATCAGGTTAATGAAGGGCTACTACTTGGCAGGTATGGTTGCACACACATTTAATCTCAGGACTCAGGAGTCAGTGGCAGGTGGATCTCTGTGATTTCTAGGTCAGCCTGGTTTACAGAGTGAGTTCCAGGACAGCTGGGCTGTTACACAGAGAAACCCTATCTTAAAAAACAAAACAAAACAAAACAAAACCAAAATAAGAGCTACTAGTGGGAGACATTTAAAATAAGTCCTGGTCTAGCCAGTGTGGTGGTAGATCTCTGTAAATTTGTGGCCAGCCTGGTCTACAAAGCCAGTTCCAGGCCAGCCAGGGCTACAAAGTGAGATATTATTTCAAAACAAAACAAAAAACAGAAGCTTTCTCGAGGCCTGCCCCTTCGGATTGACTGACAGGCTTACATGTCTTTTAGGAAAAATGGAGATTCCAGTAACAGCTGAAGGAAAAGGGACTTGGGAGGGAAAAAGTGGTGAGCACCAGTGAAGAATCTCTTCTTTGCTCAAGGCTTAAATCTTTTCATACACTGATCAGTTGTCATTTTTGTACCTGATCAGTATATCACTCAGTAGGTAAAGATCTGCTTCCAAACTGAATCTGGCTTTCTAGTTTACTTACACTACAAGTAACCCTTTCTCATTAAAAATTGATCTGCATCAGACAGTGGTGGCACATGCTCTTAATCCCAGCACTCAGAAGGCAGAGGCAGGTGGATCTTTGTGAGTTCGAGGCCAGTCTGGTATACAGAGCTGGCTCCATTGCTACTGAGAAATCCAGTCTTGAAAAATAAACAAACACCAAAAAAAGCCCCCAAACCAAAAAGTGATCTGCATGCACCATATCTGAGAACAGTATCACATTTATCCTCCACTTCCACAAAATGCAGGAGGTAGATGGGGGGGGGGGTGTCCCACCCCCATTCAAGTTGTATCATTCCTCAAGTTTGAATGTGATACATTGTTTGGGGTTGCAGTTGATTCATTACAACAATAAGCAGGATTATCCTCTGAGCCAGACATCAACTTCTGGAGTTTAGCTGTGCCCACTTGCCAAAGATCATCCCAGCTGGATTTGTTGACTGTTTACATACATCATAGAGGGATCACTGAACCCTTGCCTGAGTATCCAGCCACCCCCAGTCACCTGTTGTATGTAATTCTGCTCTATTGCACATGGCCTAAGGGAGGGACTAGAGAATAAAGACCAGGGAAGATTAGGGGAAGGGGGCTCTGAGACTTTCTGGTGTGGCCTTGTGGGGCAGGAGCACTCACGCTCTATGGGTAATCAATCCCTCACCTATGCCCAGCAAACTCATTGGCTCCCTAGAGAGAACTCTGGTGAACTCATGCCCCAGTTTGTTGTTGGGACTTTAGTGGGAGGGGTAGATTTTATGTATGTCTTCCTCTGGGAAGGAATTTTAACACCAGCTACCAGACCTTATGGCTGCAAACAACTTAATGAAAAACAAAACCAAACCAAACAAAAACACCTTCCAGACCTTAATGATTTGGTCTTCCTGAGGGGCACTGGGAACAAGTTTAGCATTTCCAGTGGTTGCTATTCCATCAGACGGTGTGGGAAATTGGTGAGTCCAAGCAATTAACTGCAAAAGTGGTTTGTGAGTGTTTGGTTTGCTAAACCTATAATTTCCTTAATGGGAAGGTAATAAAAATCTTTTGGTGATCCAGCCCATGTGACAGACCCTTTGGACACATAGAGATGGACTGCAGTCGTAACCCTAATACTCTATCCAGTATGTACTTGTAAGTTTGTATGTTTTCAGGACGGAGGTTTTCTCAGGTAGAAAAGTGATGATATATTATTAACTTAAAATTTCTAGAAAATGTTTGTTTTTGAGACACCCCTTCCCAAAAAATGTTCAGTGATAAATGAACCAATTTCAGTGAACAAATTAAAAGGCAATTAAATCAAGTACTATGAACACCATCACATGGCCATTTTCTAATTCTTCTAGACTATCGAAGAGGATGTATGAGATTTTGAAATTGGAACCTGGTATAGTAATGCCACTGGGGGGAAAGAGGGGTAGAGGCACCATAATGATATATAGTGAGACTATGTTTCTAAATAATACAATTTAAATTGGCAGTTAGCTGAATGAATTTATGGTGTTGGTATTGAATGGCCAGCAGATCAGCTCCCAGTGAAAGCAGTTTGATCTCTGATAGTTTGGGAACGTCTATACCTTTAAAAGAGCCTCATGTATTCCCCACTCTGGTATCAAACCATTGTCAGGTTTTAGTGCATTAGGCCAGAGTATTTTCATCAGGTAAAAGATTTTTAGAATTTGCCAGGTCTTCAGGAAATATCAGAGAAAGGCTACATTTCTGATTGGGAAGAAACCTGCCAAGTTCTTTTTAAAGACAGAGACTCATGTAGCCCAGGTTGGCCTGGATCTTGCTATGTAGCAGATGACCTTTAACTCCTAATCTTCTTGCCTCCACCTAAGGAATGCTAGGATTATAGGTACTAATCACCACGAACAGCCTGATTCCAGGTTCTGTGTACGTGTGTGTTCATGTAGGTGACTGCATTTACAGAATGTGCCTGTGGGAGCCAGAGTTCAACCTCAATTGCCATTCGTCAGGAGCGATCTTATTCTCCAAGACACAGTCTCACTGGGACCTCGGGCTTACGGATTCAAGTAGACAGGTTAGCCAGTGAGCCCCAGGGACCTGCTCACCTCCACCTCTCCACTGCTGGAATTATAAACCCAAGATACCACATGAGACTTTTGATGCGTTCTCTGGGGATTAACTCACCAATTAACCAATTGAACCACCCCTCAATCCTCAACACCACTTTCTTATGCACTGGAGCAGAGTCTCAGGGCCTTAAATTTTGTGTTCAAATCTCTCAACTCACAAGGGCTCCTCCAGACACTTAAAACTATACAACTGCTGGAGACTTTAAGTTAAAGCTAAAACAACCCTTCCGAGGCAGACAGATCTAAACTACTGTTGTATAGAAGCATTCGCCAAGCTAAACTGCCACCATCTTCAGTTCAGCTGGGCCTGCTTGCCAGAGATCATCACAGGTGGGCTTGCTGACTGCTGGCATTTCCTCTTGGAGGGAGGAAGGAGGTGGGGAGGGCTGTGGGACCTTCATCTGAATATCCAGCTACCCTTCCCATCCAGATGTATGCAATTTTGCCCTAATTGCACATGAGGGGCAGGTAGGGGAGGGCAAGAGGGGTGTCTTCTGAGAAGGGCTAGGGTATATAGGTGGAGAAGGATGAGGGGAAGGGACGCTATCTACACTATAAAGTTTTTTTTTTTTAATATCTACACTATAAAGTGTGGGGGTTTGTGGTCTTTAAGCTGGGTGTCAACTTTCCAGTGTTCCCCAAACCCCTCACTCACTTCTCTGAAGGGAAAGCCTAATAAGCTCAATGATTCATCAGAGCAAACTATGGTGGAATTACACTTTGGTTTGCCCTTAGGACTCACAGGAGTTGGTAGGTGTTTACAGCTTCTCTTGGGAAAGAATTTTAGCAATACTCAGTAGTTTTGAAGGTTTTCTTTTAGATTTTGAAATTCTCCTCTGATGACTGAGCACTCTGCCTCATAGCATGGAGGAAAGCTGCTATGCATGCAGGCTTGGTTGGTCAGTTTTATCCTATAAGGCATACCTGCCTGTCTTCAAGGGGAAAAGACAACTGTGCAAAGGGTTTAGTAGAATCAGAGTATTTAGATAAAGGGAATGGTCAAGGTTTAAAGTACAGTCCTGAGTTTGCTGCTCAGACTTTTTCTTTCCAAAGAAAACTTTAAGGAGGCAACTTCTGATTCTCCTTTCCACTTGTACTTGTTACTATGGCAAGCACATGCGTGTGACCCTGCACATGTGGGTGAGTGGAGGCCAGGCGACAACGGGGAGTTCTTTCCTTCCACCTTCGTGGCTTCTGGGGAGTGAAGTCCGATTGTCACGCCTTTGCAGCAAGCGCTTTTACATGCCTTATCAGCTCACAGCTTCTGATTTATTTAGATCCTTCTACATACAAACTAAAAACCTAACATTGCTTAGGCAGGGAACCTTAAAAGAATTCTTTTTTGTGGTGCTAGGCATGAAACTGGCATTCCAACCAACCAGGCTAGGGCTTTGAGCATGCTAGGAACTGCTCTACTGAGCTACATCCCTTCCATTTTTCAGGGTTGTTGATGACCATTTTTTGTTTCTTTACCCCCCAAGTATGCTTTGAAAACAATTCTCTCCAACCTAAAACCTTTTCTATTGTGGTTATTTCTTTTCCAAGATGTTTGTTTAGATTAACTATGTCCTTCCAAATTATATATAGTCTGGGCTCATGATTTTAATACAGGAACTTTAGTTGGAGTACAAGAAAGTAGAGTCCTGGACTTCTTGAATTAGAAAGAGCTTTTGTAAATCTCAAATAAAAAGTTTAAAAAAGTATCTGTTTGATCAGGCAGTGGTGGCATATGCTTTTAATCTCAGCCCTCAGGAGGCAGAGGCAGGTGGATCTCTATGAGTTTGAGGCCAGCCTGGTCTACAAGAGCTAGTTCCAGGACAGGCTCCAAAGCTACAGAGACACCTTGACTTGAAACAAACAAAAGTATTTGCTCAAGGCCATTAAATCGATCCCCAATCCTCTTAACTGTACATTCCAATATGACTTTTCTTTTTCTTTCCCAGAGCTGAAGACTGAACCCAGGGCCTTGGGCTTGCTAGGCAAGCGCTCTACCACTGAGCTACGTCCCCAATCCCCAGTATGACTCTTAACATAGTTCTGATACTAACCTGGCCAACAGATGAGACTACTTAACTGACTCATTTAGTAAAACGTGAGGGTGAGGGAAGGATGATGAAAGGTGGCTGAAGCCTGGAGAGATGGCTCAGAGGTTAAGAACACTGACTGCTCTTCCAAAGGTCCTGAGTTCAATTCCCAACAACCACATGGTGGCTCACAACCATCTGTAATGAGATCTGGTGCCCTCTTCTGGCGTGTGAGCATACATAGAAGGAATGTTGTATACATAATAAATAAATCTTTAAAAAAAAAAAAAAAGAAAGTTGGCTGAAGCCTGGTGGTGGCGCACGCCTTTAGCCTTTAATCTCAGCAATCGGGAGGCAGAGGCAGATGGATCTCCGAGTTTGAAGCCAGCCTGGCCTACAGAGCTAGTTCCAGGACAGCCAGAGTTGTTACACAGAGAAACCCTGTCTTGAAAAACCAAATAAATAAATAAATAAATAAAATAAATGTTGGCTGAGAATAAGTATGGTGGTTTCAAAACCAGTGGAGCTTGAAATCCAGGGGATTGCTTTACTGGGGAGTAGTGGAAGGTGTACTTTGGATTCTGACAGCTCTGCCTGTCAAAAACTCTCAAATTATAAAATTTAACAAAGTTTAACGAAGAACAGAATCTAGAACCAAGTAGCATCCCAATGATGGTTCAGAACGCCCCCTCCAGTGTGGTGAACTGTAATTAGGGATAGAAACAGAGTAAACATACAAAATTACCTCAACAGTGCAATTCTTTTATGGGCACACTTTAGCAGCCTTCAGCCTGGGCTGAGTCCAGTTGCTTGGTTATCACGGTATATACTTCATAACCTGCTTTGCATCTCAAGCTAGAGTGCAGACCGTTATATCGGAAGGTCATTCTGGACCCAATTTTACCTATAAAGTATGGATACCAGTTTAGAAGAGATTTGTTCGAACAGAACCACCCAATTTTAAAACAGGGTACGCAGGAATCCTAAGCTCTTCCCCGCCCTGCGGGCAGGGGCAGGAGCCAAGCTGCAGAGGCAACACGGCTGCCAACCTTCCAAGAAGATGATGCTCTCACGACTTGGCCCCTCAAACGCATCAGCCGGTGCACATCCCACTCCAGATCCCCAGGGCGGAGTTCGGGCTCCTGGGACTGAGGACGAGAGAGCCACACCGCGGGAGTCAGGCACGTGGTCGCCCAGCCGCAGTTTCCGCCCTGTTCCTCCCATTCAACTATAGCCCAGGCCTCGCGTGTCGCCGCCCAAACCACTGTGCCACAAGACGGGTGGAAACACCGGAAGCCAAGATGGCAGCTTTCCGTCCTTCTCTCGCGAGAGGAGCGGAGAGGGGAAGGTGGGACGAGCAGGAAATGCACCAATGAGAGAGCAGGCCGTGCGCGACTGACGGCCCCGCCGGCCTCTCGCACGCCCCTCCCTGACTGCGGCGCTCGCTCTGCGCTCCCCGCGCTCTCCCCGCCTCCCCTCCCTCCCCGCCCGGCTCTTCTCTTCCCGTTGAGGTGGCGCCCGGCCTCGCCTCCTAGTCAGCTTCGCTTTTCCTCTCCTCGAGTCTTTCCTTTTCCCCGGGGCCCAGAGCGGCCAGACTTCTCATTTCTTTCTCTACGGTGGCCCAGAGCCCCTGCGTGCGCTCCTTCCCCCGCCATGAATGAGGAATACGATGTGATCGTGCTGGGCACCGGCCTGACGGTGAGCTGCGGTGGACGGCGGGGAGACGTGTCCGTTCGGCCTCTACCGGGTCCGGGGCAGAGGGCGGGTCCCTTCGGTGGACACTGAGCTAGCTCCGCCCGCGCCCTAACAGCCGGTGTCTGCACTCCCTTGGGGACCGTCCATCCCCCCCACCCCCCAATCCGTCTTGTGTCTGGGGAGGGAGGTCATGGCTTGTTGGGATGCACTGATTTGAAGGCGCCCGAGTGTTAGGAAAAACCAGGATGTGGAGCTTGGGACGGGTGTCTGGGAAGCTAGCCCATTGGGAAGTTGAGGACAGAATCGCCGGACAGCTGGAGAGAAACAGCTTCGTCCTTCTGCAGGAAGGAAGAGGAAAGGGAAAACAGCCTGTGCGCCTTCCTTCCACTTCCCTTTTGGGTGGATGACCTCTCCCGATTGGAAGCAGGCAAGCCCTGCACGGAGCGGGAGGGAGTCGCAGCTGGCGCTTGCATTTCCTAAGTGGCCAGCAAAAGGGGCTGGGAAGGCCATGCAGAAGGATATCATTGGTCGGTAATTGTCCTAGTCTGGACAACTGAAGTTTCTAGAGAAAATAATGAAACGAGTTTCTTAAAATAAGAAAGAAAGAAAGAAACCCTTACGTATTCCTTTGCCGTCCTCTCATCTTCTCAGTAGACTGGGAAATGAATTGTCTATTAAGTACTTTCACCCCGGGCCCATGCCGTGTTTCCCTTTTGTGTGGTTTATTGCGTGCTACCAGTTTCTTAGTGTTTTCCTTTAAGAAATGGATTGGGGAGGGGAGGCTAATTTCTCTGTACTACATTGCAGGCAGGTTAGAAGGTAACTGTGCAGCGTGAATGTATTGACAATATATAAATATAAGTCAGTACCTAGTGCTGTAGTGTATTTATCTTTGTGGATATCTGCCTACTTTGAGTTGTTTAGATGATCTGCAAAAAACGTAGACAAATGTCTGTATCTTGTGTTTTTTTTTTTTTTCTTGACTTGTTTAAGAAAAGAGCGGACCATTTGCCAAAAGAAATGGCAGAGAGAACCAATCATTTTGACTATCACTTTGGATGTGTGTGAAATTATGACTGGGTTATTTCATGCATCCCAAACAAATGCCTGAGTCATTTAATAAAAGCCACGGCTTTCAAATTTGTTGAAATGCATTTAATCTTTTGATCAAAAAAATTTTTTTAGATAAAATACTCTGAAATAACTGAAATAACTGTTTTAGAGAAAACCTTCAAGATTTTTATATCACTTTTTTTTTTTTTACTTTTAGGAAAAGCTTATTTTTCTCTTTATAGTGATTAGTGAAGCTTGCTAAAGAAGGTTATTTTATTTTGGACAAGGTCTCACTATGTAGCCTTGAATGCCTGGAACTCAGAGCTCTGTCTATCCCTGCCTCCTGGGTATTGGTATTAAAGGCAAGGCCAAAATGTCCTGCTCATGGGGCAGTGGTGGTGTGCGCCTTTAATCCAGCACTCAGGAGTCAGGGGCAGGCGGATCTCTGTGAGTTTGAGGCCAGTCAACCAAACAAACAAAAAAGTCCTGCTTAAGGCTCAATAGACGTGTACCTGCCCAGGGGTAGACTGTCAAATAGGCTCCATTGCTTATCTCGAAAGTCACTTACTTATTTTAAATGATTTGATTTTATTTCTCCCCTTCCCCTCTTTCTCCCCTTCTTTTTTTCCTAATTTCTTTTTTTGAGGCAAGGTACTTCTGTGTAGCCCTGGCTGTCCTGGAACTCACTTTGTAGACCAGGCTGGCCTTTAACTCACAGAAATCTGCTTGCCTCTGCCTCCTGAGAGCTGGGTTTAAAGGCAGTACACCACCACAGCCCAGCTAAATTAAATAGTTTTAGGCTAGGGATAATAGGAATTAAGAAAAAAAAAAAGCACTTGAAACATTGGTCCTATGACCACTACTTTAGGGAATACAACTCTCACAGCTATGGCAGAGTTTTTCAAGACTAAATCTAATGTGAGCAAATTTAAATTATAGTTTAGGATTTTCAAATCAAGTACAAAACCTCAAATTGATAATCATGTTTTAATAAAGAGAAATGGTAGGGGGAATGTTCTGCAATATAAGATAATTTTTAAACATGCTTAGAAAGTTGTTTAAATATCAAAATACATGTTTCTATTCATAATTTCTAGGCTTACTGTGAAGAAAACAAAAAAGCTTTTGGGAAGCACAAATGGCTGCAGAGTTGGCTCCTCTTTTCAAATAAACTAATTCTAGCACAACGCATTGATTTATTACCAAGTCCATATGAGTTGTGTGCCAATTATGTGATAAAAGTCTGCTTACACACTCAAAGCACAGAAATGCAGAAATTGCCAGCAAAAAAAGAAGGGGTGGGAGGCAAAAATGAGATGGAATAACTCAAAAGGCAAAGCAGCCCAAGACTAGTCAAAGAGGGCTGGAATCCCTATAAAGCTTGCTAGATCATAATTCCTTTGTTACGTTCCAGCACAAAAAATTAGATACTAGTTATCAAGAAATTTTTTCTTACATTGTCATCATTAGAAAGGCTTTTTTATGAAAAAAAAAAAAACCCTATAGGTTTGTTTTTGTTATATGTCCCCCTTCGCCACCCCCAAGATAAGGATTTTCTGTATAGCCCTGGTTGTCCTGAAACTCTGTAGACCAGGCTGGCCTCAAACTCAGAGGTGGCCTGCAAATACAACACATATACACACACCATGCTGGGATTAATGGTGTGAACCACCACCAACACCACAGGGTAACCAAACTAGAGTTCTTTAAAATAACAACTCTCAATGCTAGAGAATTACACAGAATCTGCCATTTCTAACAGAGAAAGAAGTAAAGGTCTTTACTAAAGTTATTTTTAATACTTGTGGATTAATATGAGTTTAACTGATAGAAAGCAATGCCAATATCAAGGGACATTGAAAACACAACACTATTTAAAAGTAACAAGTTCCCTGCACTCAAAGTCCTTGACATACCAATATTATACAGCATTTGGTACCTTTTTATTGGGTTCTTAAATCTTCAACACTAAATATAAGTCAAAGATGAAGGACATCAAATGTTTTGTGTCCACAGATAGTCAAAGTTACTTCTAATTTGAGTTTTTAAATTTTGGCTACAAGTCTCTTCAAGGTTTAACCTAAATCAAGATTTCACCTGCTATTATTGCTTCTATCAATAATGGTCCTAAAGTCACCACCCTGCACTGATATAATTCTAAAAGAACACCTCCCAGTATACACCTTTAAGGCCTACAGAGGAGGAAAGTTAGCATAACTATAAGACACAGAAACTCTTAGAATTCTAGCTACTTATGAATCCACTACTCAAGAAATTCACAATTCCAGTGAAAATGTAAATAAAGGGTGTTATTTTGTTAAACAGACTGTGCTATCTTTGATAATAGTGATACTTCTGAAGTAGGCGGGTGGGAACTTGCAGGATAGCTCTGCACACACTTAGCTATACTCAACTGACCTTATTAATGGGCAAGTATGAAATATTCTCAATGACAATACAAAATGGAAATAACTAGCTCTCAAAATATGCTGGCGGCCACAGGACCACTGAGAGAGCAAAATCCACCACAAACTACTTGGAACTCCAATTAGACATTTAAGTCAGAACCTGCGGCCTCTCCTGGGTAGAGTGATTCATTTTGGCACCCATCTTCCCAATTCACACTCAACTTCAGTCACTGGGTGTGAGGGTGCATACCTTCTAATCCCAGCACTGGAAAGGCAGAGAGAAAGTTCTCTTTGAGTTATGGCCAGCCTGATCTACATAAGGAGTTCCAGGACAGCCAGGGCTACACAGAGAAATCGTGTCTCGACAACCCCCCCCCCCCCCCCCCCCCCAAAAAAAGAGGATTCCAAATAAATCTTTTGAAGCTCTAATGTAATACCACAAATGGAAAATTCCACCCTGACATCATCTAGCTGGGTGGTTGTCAAGATGCAGATTCACTAAAATTACTGTATTAAGATATTTTCAGGCTGCGTATATTCTTAGCATAAGTACAATTTATGTTCAGGTTTGGATGCCATTCCCAAGAAACCTTGCTGTGGCTTGCTTGCTTTTAATCCCAGCATTTAGGTGGCTGAGGAGGCTGGGTGAGACAAATCTCTGAATTTAAGGCCAGCTTGGTCTATCTAGAGTGTACCAGGCCAGCCAAATAAAAACAATAAAAATTCTTATGTATGCAAATATCCTAAATTGTGAAAAAAAGCAAAGATTTGAAACATCTGTTCCCAGGCATTTCAATCAGGGATTTGCAGCTTGTATTAGCCTTAGAAGATGCAAGCACTTTGTGTTTCAGATTTGCTTTTATGCATGTTTACAGGTAAAGTCAGGTATTTGTCTGATTTGATGACTGATTTTTATCTCATTTCATGTCACATTAGATTTGAAAGGCTACTCTAGGTTACTATTTTAACTCACATGATAAGCTGCCATTATTTCCTTTTCTTAAAATATGTATTTATTATGTATACAGTGTTCTGCCTGCATATATGCCTGTACTCCAGAGAGGGCACCAGATCTCATTACAGATGAACCAACATGTGTTTGCTGGGAATTAAACTCAAGACCTCTGGAGTTTGCTTAGAATGAACATTTCGCAGCAAGGTGGCATGTGGCAAACCAGTAAACATAATTTGAGATCTCCTGCTTGCAGGATTAGTCAGGTTTTCAGGTAGGAAGTAATATTTTAGGCTATGCAGGCCACGTGGGCTCTGTCACAGCTATTCTGTTACTGGGAAAATAGCCACAGGCAGTGTATATACAAGCAAGCATCATGCTATACCTGTAAGATGATTTATAAAATGAGTCTGTAAGCTAGATTTGGCCATGGACCTTAGGAGCCCCTGCTCTGTAGCAGGAGAGTAGATGAGTGATGCCTTCAGAAGACCACAGACAAGCATCTACACTTTTGATGTGAGCACTTGGGAAGCAGAGTTTGAGCTCTTTGAGTTCCAGGGCAACCTGGTCTTCATACTGAGTTCAGGCCAACTAGGGATACAGATATACAGTGAGACACTGTGTCAAGAGACAGAACAACAGAAAACATGAACAAATCTTTTTTGGGGTCATATGCGTATGCACACATTTATTCGGTGCAGGTATGTGTTATGTGTGTGAGGAAGACGAGGAAAAGCGAACTATTAATAGTTTTTAAGCACTATCCACCAATTTTGAAGTAGGGTCTCTCACTGGCCTGGAACTCACTGAGTGTATTAGCCTGGGTAACCACTGAGGCCCAATCAGGATCTGCCTGATTCTGACTCACCAGCACTGGGATTACAAGTGTGTGTCACTATGCCTGACTTCTTTTCATATGGCTTTAAGGGTTCTAACTTGCATCCCTGTTCTTGGAAGGATTATAGAGCACATTTTCTCCTCAGCCCATCTTTTCAACACATTTGTGTTAGACTTCAGCGGCTGACAAACAACCCAAGGGTAATTTATTTTGGCTCCTCCTTTCAGAGGCCAAGTGGCTCTAATGAGCAGAGCAGCCCACATAGTCAAAGACAGGAAGCAGAGGGAAAGAATGCTTGTACTGGTTGGCTTTCTCCTTTTCTTCCTGATTGGGATTCCCCTCTGTATGTTATGAATATCATTGGTTAATAAAAGAACTGCTTTGGGCCTATAGCAGCTTTATAGGGGAACAGAGCTAGGCAGGGAAAACTAAACCTAATGCTGGGAGAAAGAAGGGCGGAGTCAGAAGCCATGTAGTCCTGCCAGAGACAGATGCCGGTTGGAATCTTGCCTTGCCAGTAAGCCACATCAATATACAGATTACTAGAAATGGGTTCAATTAAGATGTAAAGTTAGCCAATCAAAAGTTAGGGCTAATGGACCAAGCAGTGTTTTAAATAATATAGTTTCTGTATGGTTATTTTGGTTCTGGGTTGCCAGGACAAACAAGTGGCCTCCTTACTACATCCCCCTTTTATTTCCTTCTATGTGTAGCTGCCACATTTGGGGCAGGTCTTACCTCCATAGTTATTCACCCTCACAGACACACCTTGAGGCGTGCTTTGTCAGTATTCTAGGTGAGTCCTCTTTGTTATGTTTTTTTTTTTTTTTTTTTTTTTTTTTTTTTTTTTTTATTTTTGT
>NW_026067951.1:8694856-8725675 GCF_014885135.2 Alexandromys fortis
TTTTTTTTTTTTTTTTTATTTTTTTTAATTTTCGAGACAGGGTTTCTCCATAGCTTTTGGTTCCTGTCCTGGAACTAGCTCTTGTAGACCAGGCTGGCCTCGAACTCACTCACAGAGATCCGCCTGCCTCTGCCTCCCGAGTGCTGGGATTAAAGGCGTGCGCCACCACCGCCTGGCTTTATGTTTTGTTTTTTGAGACAGAGTTTCTCTTTGTAGCCCTGGCTATCCTAGAACTTTCTTTCTCTGTAGACCAGGCTGACCTCAAACTCACAGGAGATCCTGCCTCTGCCTCTTGGATGCTGGGATTAAAAGCATGCACTACCACTGCCTGCCTCTGGGTGATTTTTTTTTTTTTAAGTATGCATTGGTGTTTTGTCTGCATGTATGTCTGTGTGGTCGTGTTGGGTTCCTTAGAACTGGAGTTACAGACAGTTGTGAGCTGCCGTGTGGATGCTGGGAATTGAACCCTGGGTCCTTTAGAAGAGCAGCCAGTGTTCTTAACCATTGAGCCAAATCTCCAGGCCCTATAGGTGATTTTATTTTTTTTTTATTTTTTTGAGAAAGGGTTTCTTTGTATAACAGCTCTGGCTGTCCTGGAACTTGCTATGGTGGAATTTTCTGCATATACTGTCAATGTTTACACTTGGACAAGTAGGGAAAGCTTTGCCATTTCCCCGTATCTGTCTGAAAGGAAGTCTGCCATTTTCCAGGAGCATGGCCGTGTCAACAATCCACACTGACTCAGGACTCACTCAGGGCTTTCTCCTTTCCCATACCCAACATGTATCAACTTTTAAGAGGTTCATTTTTGAAAAATGTTTACCAAAGCTGAATAATCATAGTTCTTTCAAATAAAAGTGATTACTCATGGAACAAAGTGTTCATGTACAGCTTGTAATTGAGCTGGAAGTGCTATCTGTCACATGCAGTGTAAAAAAGGTGCATATTTCAGATGCGCTTTTATTAAGTTAAATTTCAATGCCTCATTAAAGACCTTAATGAATGCCTGACAGAAAAGAATAGAATGGCAGGGTGTAGTTGAAAGCCTCTGCCTTTGTTCTGTTTGACTGTGATTTGGCCTTAATATAAATGACAGCCCAGGAAAAAGCAGTGACTGATATGTCCTGTTATTGTGAAATTAATTTTCATCTCAGAACTCCCAAGAGTTCGAGAGAGTCTTTAAGCCTACTGGTTGTCATGGTGACTGAGTGTTTTAATTACTAAGGGTTTTCTTTTTAACAAAGAATATATTTTAAACATGTTGTATATATGTCTTTTAAAAATACATGTTTACCCTTAGGAATGTATCCTGTCGGGGATAATGTCAGTGAATGGAAAGAAGGTTCTTCATATGGACCAGAACCCGTACTATGGAGGAGAAAGTGCATCAATAACACCACTGGAAGATGTAAGTCTCTGTGGTCAATGTTTCTTTACATGTTGGAATTCTTAGTTCTTGGAGATGATATCAATTTTGGCTTGTTACTATTACAGTTTGGGAGTGGGGGGTGAGACAGGATCTCTCTTTCTCTACCTAGTCCTGGCTCTCCTTGACCTCACTATACACAACCAGTCTGGCTTCAAGCTAACAGAGCTCCACCTGCTTCCACTTTGTAGTGCTGGGATTAAGGGCATGGCTCACCATGCCTGGCAGTTTTGGTTTATTAAATTAATAAGTCTTCAACTCTGTTATTTTTAGGAGCTTCTAGTTTGGGGGTTGTAGAAAGAATGGGAAGGTTCCCTGTGTGCCAGCAGAATGCCATCTCTCACCACCTGGCCTTATTTATTGCCTCAGTCTTTTTGTTTGTTTTGAGATAGGGTTTCTTTGTATAGCCCTGGCTGTCCTGGAACTCACTTTGTAGACCAGGCTGGCCTCCTCAGTCTCTTAAAGTCACGTATTCTTTATCCTTGTTTCCCAGATTACAAAATTGTGTTTGTGGGGTTAAAAAAATCATAGCTGTGGGCTGGAGAGATGGCTTGGTGGTTAAGAGCACTAACTGTTCTTTCAAAGGACACAAGGTCAATTCCCAGTACCCACATGGCAGTTCACAACTGTCTGTAACTCAGTTCCAGAGGATTTGATGCCCTCATACAGACAGATATGCAGGCAAAAGGTGACACATGCCTTTAATTCCAGTACTCGGGAGGCAGAGGCAGGCAGATCTCTGTGAGTTTGAGGCCAGCCTGGTCTACTGAACAACCAGGGCTACATCGAAAAATCCTGTCTCAAAAAACAAACAAACAAAAAAGGAATGCAAATGGAAAAAAAATATTCAAAAATCATAGTTGCAATTTCAAGCTTAATGATGCTTGCTCCACTATCCTTTTTCCTTTTTGGGGGGCAGAGGGGAGAGAGGACGAGGAGCGGCACATGATGCATGATTCATTTTATAAGTGAGTTTTTCTAAATTTATTTCTACACCTGGAGCTTTTAAATATTTACATATATGAGGATTAACACTTTGTGAAATAATGTACACTTCTTCCACGAGTATTGAAATCACTGCCCAATTATATTTAATACTTAAACCAAGAAATTTATTCTTGTCTTTAGGAACACAGAAGAGTTGAAAGAATGTTTTATTACAGTGTGGCAAAACCTCCCATCTGAATCCAGCAGTTAGCATCTTGTTGCATTTGTTTGGAATTTTTTTTGTTATTGTCACTATGCTTTTTATTTTTAAATTTGACAAGGTTTTGTTATGTAGCCCTAGCTGGCTTTGAACGCAAGATTCCCTGCTTCAGCTTCCAGCGTGCTAGATTATAGGTCTTCACCACTAGACCTAGCTTTCTTATGGCTTTGGAAAACTGAAAGTAAAAAAAGACATTGTGGCACTTAACCTAAGTGTTTCACCTTCCATCTGTTAAAGATGACATTTTCTACAGTATCATAATACTACTACATGTATGAAGATAAGCAATATTTAGACTATATTCAGATTTCCAATAACTCAGAGAGTGATATTCTTCAGTAGGCTTGTTTTTAAAATCAGGGTTAACTAAAGGCTTAAGTAGTGTATGTGTTTCTTCTCTGTCCTCTTAATCTACAATTCTCACTGCCTTTCTCCTCTCTGTTTTGTCTTTGGAGAAGTACAGGCTACTAGTTTGAAATAAATTGTTGATTACTTCATACTGTATTGTGCTGGGAGGCACTCATTGGAAGTGAATGTGTGCTTATTCTTTGATGATGGTAGCCATTGGTACATTGGTACATTGTGTGCTTATGTTCACACTTATCAAAGTGTTTACATTGTATGTACAATTTTTTATACATCAGTTATATTTCAGTAAAGCCTAAAACCTTCAAGTTAACAAGAACGAGTTTTAGCTATCTTTTCTAGATTTGAAGTATTTAACTTGTGTAACTAGAGAAGCAACATTAGGGGGAAATGAGTTTAAATGCTTCTATGATAAATGGGACTTTTCCAATTCTGGTTTATATTAGCATTCATGAGTTAAATACTGTATTTAACTACATAATATATTGAGACCTAAAAGTCTTATATGACAGATAAACGTTTTAGCTGACTAAAATTAAAATGCTCTGTACTTTGTCTCTTGTAGTTGTGCTATACCTCAGCCTCTCAATCCAAGAATTATTGATGTTTTAGTGAAAATTTCATCTTGTTACATAATTGATATTTTTTTTCTACTTTTAGTTATACAAAAGATTTAAGTTACCAGGACAACCACCAGCATCAATGGGGAGAGGACGAGACTGGAATGTTGACTTAATTCCCAAGTTCCTTATGGCCAACGGTAAAGAATTGTAACATCATTTATGGCAGTGTCTAGAATCTGGTTTGGAAGTAGAGAATATTACCCCAGTTCTAAGACCCTGGGCAATTGTTAATGTTAACAGTATGTTTAGTAATATGTTCCATTTAAAGGTCTGGTGTCAAATTAAGAATGGAGGAAAGGGGATATAGTGGATAGCTCTGGAAAGAAAGTTATGATGTGGCACAGTGTGTACCAAAATTGAAGATTTTGTAAGATATGTATAAATTTTGTAAAATATTATAGGCATTTCACACAAAAACATTTGTTGCAATTCTGGTGTGGTATTGTACAAACTAAAGTTCTAAATATAATACCATTGTAAGTACCTGTGAGAGACCTTCTTCTTAATGAATAGGCAGTGAGCTAGATGAACCTGAGTCATTTTGTTTTGCTTTGTTTTTTGAGACAGGGTTTCTCTATGTAACATCTGACTCTCCTGGAACTTGCTCTGTAGACCAGGCTTGCCTCGAACTCACAGAGATCCACCTGCCTCTGCCTCCCGATTAAAGGCGTGTGTCACCACCGCCTGTGAACCTGAGTCTTAAATGGCCTTTTAAAGATTTTTCTAGTGTGCAAGCTTTTGAGAATACCTAGTCACTAATTTTTTAGAGGACTGAAATATCTTTTAAATGTTATGCTTATTGGTGAATTGGCATATTTTCTGTGAAGTTGTGTTCTTGCAGTGAACTCCTTATAGTATCACCCCTCTAAAGACACAGGGGCAGCCTTGGTAATCTGTGACTTTGCTGCATGATTCTGTGGCATGTGTTTTCTGTACAAAACATTCATTGGTCTTTTCGGTTTAGTTTTTAATTGGGATCTTACTATGTTTAATATGCTTATTATTTTCTTTTTACCACTAGATTATAAGAATATCAGCATTTGTTTTTAGTGATTTTTTTTGTTTGTTTGTTTGTTTTGAAGCAGAGGCAGGCAGGTCGTTGTGAGTTTGAGTCCGGCCTGGTCTACAGAGTGAGTTCTAAAACAGGCTCCAAAGCTACACAGAGAAATCCTATCTCAAAAAACAACAATAACAACAAAAAACTTGTACCCTTTCAAAGAGGGCTTTCATTGTTTTCATTTTGATTTGAATTTTTATTCTGTTGAACTCTTGCACTTTGTTGTTGTTTTGAAACATGGTCTTCAGTGTAGCCCAGATGACATGGAACACTGAATCAATCCTTCTTCAGCTTTCTGAGTTAGATTGGCGTGCCATGTCCAGCTGTATTAAATTCTTAGTAATGAATCTTAATATTGGGGCCAGTTAATAGAATTGTTCAATGTACTTTAATCTTTGCTGCATAAGTATCTCTTCATACTTTATTTCATAATTTTTTTTTTTGGTTCTGGAGTTTGAATACAGGATTGCATACATACTAGACAAATGAATTATGTTCCCAAGCCCTGACTTGAACAAAGATGTGACTACGAGCTTTAAAATGATTCTGGTCTCACAAGAAATTTGGCTGATTTGGGCCCATACCCCTCCTTTGGCTTTTAGGCAGTGATATTCCTAATTGTAGTCCTTTCTCTATCTGATGTTGATATTCTCAAATATAAGTTGACTTAGAAATTGCAATATTTGGAATTGTCTGTGATATAGAACAGTAAAGTAGCCTGAATCCACGTGCAGGAAAACAGGCTGCTTCTCACTGCTAGCACACATTTCATGGCCTTTGCAGACCCAAGCTGGTGAGCTTCATTAGCTTAGGAGTTGTAACATTAAGCTTAAACATGTGCTTGAGGTGTGTGTTCTAGTCGCACCATTGAAAGTGTTGCTTTGGGGGCTTCTTGGTAAGAGTTGTTATACAATGTTAGGGAAAAAATGGGCACCTTTGATAGCAGTTTCTACTAATTTTTATTGGTAGTAAGGTTTGGGTGACAGTTTGTATTATGTGACTTTCTAGGTCAGTTGGTGAAGATGCTGCTTTACACGGAGGTCACTCGCTATATGGATTTCAAAGTGATTGAAGGGAGCTTTGTGTACAAGGGGGGGAAAATCTACAAGGTTCCTTCCACTGAAGCAGAAGCCCTGGCATCTAGTAAGTAATTCTCATTTTATTTATCAGAATGATGAGGTTTTTATCGTGAAAAGGAGTCTCAGAAACCCATTTATCTGGTCAAGAAATAGTTATTGATTTCCAGTTATGTGCACTGGAAATTTCCAGGTACTGTTTAGGCACTTAGGTATACATTAGTTACCTTTAATGTTCTATTCTGTTTAGGAGAGGAGGGGAACTCAGCTTTATCTTACTACCAGCTGTATGTTATTATAGGAGTACTGACTAAGAAAGAGCTTGGAGTTTACATACTGCTTTCTCTCCATGTTTCTGTCTCCCTCTCTCTCTCTCTGTTCCTCTTTCTCTGTTTCTCTGTCTCTGTCTGTCTCTCTCTCTACACACACTTTTTTTTTAAATATTAATTTACTATTTTTAGACAAGATATGTCCCACCGTTGCCAGTGAATTTCTTTTAAAGATATTTCATTCTTATTTTGTATGATGATTTGCCTGTATATATGTGTATACCACATGCTTACCTAGTGCCCATGGAGGCCAGAAGGTGCGGGCATTACAGATGGTTGGTGAGCCACCATGGGGGTGGTTGGAACTGAACCTGAATCCTCTGCAAGAGCAGCAAGTGCTCATAACTGCTGAACCATGTCTTTGGCCCTGCTTATAGCCGTTTTTAAAAAGTGTGTAGAGCAGTGCACTGATTGTTTAAGATTTCATCAAAGTAAATGACCTACAGTGTAGTCGGCTCCTAAAGGTAGCTGCTGATGATTCTTCCCTGGTGTCTTCTGCGTCCTTTTCCCGTTAGGTCTAAGTGTGAAGAGGGGAAAGGAACAGCTCTCATAATTTTGAGAACTGGCTTAGTTACGGATTGGCATTATTAGAGGAAGAATGCCGATATAGATGCTTGTGGAACAATTTTTCTTCCAAGTTTCAATTTCTCCAATTATGTACTAGTTACCTGAATTTGTGTGGTAAATTGAAGACTTTATGAATGATCTGTTTTAAAGTGTTGTGCCCCTGAAAACCATGTTGACTAGATTCCATTTTACATAAATTATATTTGTCCAGTCATGACATTGATATTTAAATTTTTTCTTCTCAGTGTCCTATTGTGAGTATGTGTTATTTGAAAAAATATTTTTCAGGCTTAATGGGACTATTTGAAAAACGCCGCTTCAGGAAATTCCTAGTTTATGTTGCCAACTTTGATGAAAAAGATCCTAGAACTTTTGAGGGTGTTGATCCTAAGAAGACCTCAATGAGAGATCTGTATAAGAAGTTTGATTTGGGCCAAGATGTTATAGACTTTACTGGCCATTCTCTTGCACTGTACAGAACAGATGAGTAAGTAGGCTAATGAATCTCATTGGTGACTGTGAAATACTTGTTAACAGTGAGGTCTGTTTTACCATGAGTGGATTTAGGCAATGTTGCAGTTCCTAGTCTATATTAATAGACAATTCCAAGCGCTTCAATTTCTAGTCAACTTACATTTATTAGAGAATATCAACAACGGAGTGAGAGTGAAGATTCCAGTGAGAAACTCTCTTGGTTTTCAGATTTATATTTTCTTGAAATTCTCAACTGAATCTCCAATTTTCCAGATGGAGGCTTTAGGACTTGTATGCTGTTGTGTGGCCTTGTGAAAGAAGTTCTAGTTTCAAATTAGCGTTAGGGCATTTTAGAGAAATAAGAGGGTAGTGGAATTACTTCAGAAAAAGAGTTTAAAATAAAATACTTTTTTTCTAATTTTCTTTTACTTTTTCCCAGCTACTTGGATCAGCCATGTTGTGATACCATTAATAGAATTAAACTTTACAGTGAGTCTTTGGCAAGATATGGTAAAAGCCCATACCTTTATCCACTCTATGGCCTTGGAGAATTGCCACAAGGATTTGCAAGGTGAGCATCTGTTTAACCCATTAGCTATAGCCCTGCTGATCCTAGACTTCATCCTGCCTACTGAAAGTGGAAAAATGTCTCTGAATAATGAGATGCTATTTGTTTTATGTTTTTTACATTATTATTATTATTTGGATTTTCGAGACAAGTTTTCGCTGTAGTTTTAGAGCTTGTCCTGGAACTAGCTCTTGTAGACCTGGCTGGCATCGAACTCACAGAGATCCACCTGCCTTTGCTTCCCGAGTGCTGGCATATGCCGCCACCGTTCGGCTATTAATATTATTTTGGTGGTTTTTTTTTTTTTTTTTTTTTTGCACTAATTCTCAAGTATGGTTATGTGCTTGCCCACCAGGGCTTTGATATGTCCTGGGGAAGGGCAAACTCAGAGATTCTCCTGCCTCTGCCTCCCGAGTGCTGGGATTAAATGTGTGCATCAACACTACCCGGCTGAGATTTTTTTTTTTTTTAATTAAAATAAGATTTACGCACAGTGAAACACATAGCTTCAATAAAATGAAATGCAGTTTGAGAAGATCTGTTTTGTCACAATTCCAACCAAGATAAAAATGGTTTCTTTTCCCCACAAACTAGTCCCTTCTCCATCGAAAAATACGGTCTATGCTCATCCATTTCTGACTTCTGGGTTTTTTTTTTTTTTTTGTTTGTTTGTTTTTGTTTTTTGAGAGTGTTTCTCTGTGTAGCCCTGGTTGTCCTGGAACTCACTTTGTAGAACTAGTAGACCAGACTGAACCCAAACTCACAGAGATCTACCTGCCTTTGCCTCCGAGTGCTGGGATAAAAGGTGTGCGTCACTTTTTTTTTCTAAAGTCACAGTGTTATATGAGTATCATTCATCTCTCACTTCTTGGTGAATGTCTAGGTTTCCAGTTTCGGGCTATTACAAATGAAGCTACTCTCAGAGTTTTGTGTACATCTGATATTGCTGACTGTGTGAACTGCTGTTTTTTCTGAACACTTGTGCCATTTTTCTATACTCAGCAGGGAGAGTTTTACTTATTCCTTATGTCATATTTGGTACTGTTTATTGACATTATTACATTTATTAACTGAATGTGTGTACGTGTATAGATGTCTGCTCTTTCCTACTTAGTGAATCCTGTGACCTGAACTCAGATATCCCTTATAGCAGGTGTCTTTACCTGATGACCCTATTTATTGGCTTTTGTTTTGTTTTGTTTTGTTTTTGGTGTTTGAGACGATGTCTCTCTATAGCCCTTGCCATCCTGGAGCTTGTTATATAGACCTGGCTGGATTTGAGCTCTTAAGAGATATGCTTGCCTCTGTCTACCACCTGTATTTTTTAATTAATTAATTAATTTGTTTGTTTGTTTTGGTTTTTCGAGACAGGTTCTCTCTAGCTCTGGAGCCTGTCCTGGAACTAGTTCTTGTAGACCAGATTGGCCTTGAGCTCACAGAGATCCGCCTGCCTCTGCCTCCTGAGTGCTGAGATTAAAAGTATGTGCCACTACCACCTGGCTCCATTTTTATTTTTAATATACTTTTCCCCTCAGCAGTGGAGATTGAATTGAATCTATGTTTTTAACACCTAAGTGGGTAGGTTATGCCACATCATAATTTTGTCTTTTAAAATGTTTTAAGTTTAGTGGTGGTGGTGTATGCCTTTAATCCCAGCACTGGTGAGGCAGAGGCAGAGACAGGTGAGTTCAAGGCCACCTTGGTCTACAGAGCCAGTTTCAGGATAGCCAGAGCTAAACAAAAAAACCCTGTCTTTAAAAAAAAAACCAAACCAAAACAAAATCAATACCAAAACATGGGTGTCAAACATTTTCCCTGTGGAGCAGAGAACAACTTGCTAGTCAGTTCTCTCCTTCCACCGCGTGGGCTCAAGGGGTCAAACTCAGTATCAGCCTTGCCTGCAACCAGTTTTCCGTGCTGAGCCTTGTATGACTGCTACAACCTCAGCCTAGCTTTTGTTTATTTGAAAATATTTTGCCTTCTTTTTGAAGGACTTCGTTGGTTGTAACCTGTTTTCATTTAGCACATTGGAAATAGCTTTCTCCATGGCAGATTTTTGGCTTGAATGAGAAAGAGGCTGTTCTTTCTTTCTTTATTCTCTTCTGTCAGAGATCTGGCTTTCAGGATTTTCTTTACTTTCTTCCTGTTTGAAAAGAACCCATCCAGAGCTTTAGGTTATTATTTATTCTGCTATTTGGTCACTTTTTCCTTTGGCTGCAGAGCACCAGTCTCTTGTGTGTTGAGTCCTTGGCATTACACCACTCCCTCAGATAATGAGGCTCTGCTCATTTGGTTTTCTTTTGGAATGTTCTTTTTTTCGTCTTCTTATTTTGGGTGCTGTATATTTGTCATAAATTTTATCACTTTTTCTGCCTGCTTTTTCTATGTAGCACTGGGGATTCATCCCAGGGCTTTCCTGTATGTTAGCCAAGACTTCTACTATTATATGTGTAGTTATATCTTTATTTTCATATGAAAAAAAAAAGGTATTTTACTCTTTAGTCTTCCATTAATTTCCCTTGTTCTTTACTTACTTGCTCTTTCAAGCTTCTTCTTCCACATAGAACCCCCTTCAACTTTATGCCATGCATTTGTGTATATGTATATTTATTAATATGTTACTTTATATATTATAAATATGTAGAGAAAATTTATTCAGATCTAAGTCCTGTGAGAAAAATTGTGATTTGTTTTTTTAAGTCTATTTTGCGTAACATGATTTCCGGATTCACCTTTTTTTATATAAAGACATAATTTCATTTTTGTCTACACTCATCCATACTTTTTTCTTTATTTAGCCCCTATATGTGTTCTTTTCTGCCGCTCTCTAACCCTTTCTTTCCAATAGTTTTTCCTCATACTTTCATGTCTTTGTTTATGGACTAGTACCTTTAATTCGTAGGTACTATAATTTATTTAGATTTAAGAAGGAAGATTTTAACAATTCAAATAATTGTGAATTCTAACTGATAATTTTTTTTTAGGTTAAGTGCTATATATGGAGGTACCTACATGTTGAATAAACCAATTGAAGAAATCATTGTGCAAAATGGAAAAGTGGTTGGTGTAAAATCTGAAGGAGAGGTAAGTAACTAACTGTTCTTTCTGTGAATAAAATGTTTCGTTTGCTAAATACTTAATGTGGTGTGGACATTGATAGTATATCCTGGGGACACACACACATAAATGGTTTTTCAAATTCTTTATAGACCCCCCATTTATTTGTTTGTTTGTTTATTTGTTTATTTATGGCTGATCTGGAACTCACTCTGTGGACCAGGATGGTCTTGATCTCAAGGTCCACCTGCCTCTGAGTGCTGGGATTAAAGGGCATATGCCACCACTGCCTATTTTTTTAATTAGGTCTTTTTTTAAGTTGCTGAGTTCTTCTAATTCTTGATATATTTTGGCTATTAATCCCTTATCAGATATAGTACTTGCAAATATTTCTTCTCATTATGTCATTATGTTTCCTTTTTCCTTTATATATATATATATTTTTTTTTTTTTATTGAGTTTTTTTTTTTTTTTTTTGAGACAAGGTTTCTCTGTAGCTTTGGTACCTGTCGTAGAACTAGCTCTTGTAGACCAGACTGGCCTTGAATGCACAGAGATCTCCCTGCCTCTGCCTCCCGAGTGCTGGGATTAAAGGCATACGTTTCCTTTTGTTTTTAACTGCATTATGAGTTTAATACTTGCTGATACACACAAATTTTAACTTTTCATGAAATTCAGTTTGTGATTCTGTGTTTAAAAAATGTTTTAGCCCTCACCTAAACTCTATGTATATCCTACCTCTGCACCTCAGTGCTCAGATTATAGGTATGTTGCACAAGTTTTTAAGATTTTCCTTATCCCATATTTTTTTCCCCCCCAAAAATCACTTAAAGTATGGAGATTTACTTCTGGCTTTTTGTCTCAGTTCCTTTGGCCTCTGTATCTGTCTTTGTGCTAGTACCAGGTAACCATACCAAACTGACTGCTGTAGTTTTTTAGTAGAATCCTCCTCTGTGTTCTTTTTTCAATTGTTTTTAGTTTCTAATGAATTCAGATTTAATATCCATGGGGCTGGAGAGATGGCTTAACACTGGCTTAACCCGGGTTCAATTCCTAGCACCACATGGCAGCTCAAAACTGTCTTTAACTCCCAATTCCAGGGGATCTTGTACCTTCACACCAATGCACATAAAAAATGTTAAATAAATTGTTTTTAAAAAAATTCAATATCCACTTTAGGGCTGATTTAGAGAGCTTAACTTTCTAATACATGAATGTGGGACATACGCCATGTTTCAATTTCTTCTTTATAAATATTCCTTTAACGGCTGGAGAGATGGCTCAGAGGTTAAGAGCACTGACTGTTCTTCCAAAGGTCCTGAGTTCAATTCCCAGCAACAACCATCTATAATGAGATCTAGTGCCCTCTTCTGCACATGCAGGCAAAACTGTTTACATAATAAATAAATCTTTAAAATAATATTCCTTTAAATGGTTTGTTACAGATTGCTCGCTGTAAGCAGCTCATCTGCGACCCCAGCTACGTAAAAGATCGAGTTGAAAAAGTGGGCCAGGTAATCAGAGTGATTTGTATCCTTAGCCACCCTATCAAGAACACCAATGATGCCAATTCCTGCCAGATCATCATTCCACAGAACCAAGTCAACCGCAAGTCAGGTGAGTTTTGGAAAACAGCCAGTGAGGGTAGAATTGTGAGATTTCTTAGTGTTTTCACTGATATTCCTGGCTTTACTCCTTACTTTGGTAGATACTTTAGTTTGATATTGGAAGCAGACCTGGGAAGCCGAATGTGGTCCTTCTAGCAGCAGTGCACTGAAATGTCAGCCTGGTACCTATTGCCTTGAATCTTGGCTTCACGGCTAGAATGAACATAATACATAGATGGACTCTTTCAAGCTTCCAGCCTTCATTTATTAGTTCAACTGACATCACTGTGTTTGAGCTGATTCTATGTCGTGGTTCTAATGATCATGTTTGTTTTAGCAATGTGCTAGAAACTGTTTTATTTCTGTGATTCAAGTCAGGACTTGGTCTAAAATTGCAATTCAAATTTTGATATAACCAGTGATTTTCAACTGTATTTTATTTTTAGCTAGAAGCCCCACATCTCAGGTTTCACTGAGTTTTCAGTATTATGATTTTTTTCCCCCTTTCCCATAAGAAAACCACACCACAGAATATTTTCACTAGAAAAAGATACACATTTTTTTAAAGTGATTCTGAAGCAGATACTTAGACCCGGGAAGAACTTAAAAATTCCAAAAATTATTTCTACATTTAAAATTATACTTAGAACAGAGGTTAGATGTGGTAATCTCTAAGTATCAATTTTCCAATAAGTAAATTAGGAAATTTGTACTTAATTTTTTTTTAAGATTTTTATTTATTATGTATATAGGTTTCTTCCTTCATGTATCCTGCAGTACAGAAGAGGACACCAGATCTTATTACAGATGGTTGTGAGCCACCATGTGGTTGCTGGGAATTGAACTCAGGACCTCTGGAAGAGCAGCCAGTGCTCTATTCCTCTGAGCCATCTCTCCAGCCACTGGAAATTTGTACTTAAAAGCCTCATAACTATTCAAAACCTTTCCAAATACAGAGTGTAGACCAGCAGAAAATCTCTTGTTTTTCATGTTGTTTTTTTGAGACAGTCTGTCTGGCCTTGAACTCACCATATATGCTTCCACATCCAGCTAATAAGATTTTTTAGATTTGGTCTTGGCCAAATCTAAAATTTGGTCTAGTGCAGTTTATCTCCAGTTTTAGTAGCTCACGGTCACATAGATCATCACTCTCTTACAGTTTCAGCGAGCTTTTCCATGGGGAAACCATCCTGTCAAAGGAAAGATTTTGGCTCATGTTGTCAATGTAGTCGGTTTACTCAGTTGTGTTGAAGGCACAGTATTATGACAGTGGGAATATGTGGCAGCGAAATCTGCTTAGGTCATGCAAACTAGGGCAGCAAAGACAGCAAGTATAAAAGAGTCTTGGGTACAAGACATGCTAGAGAGGTTCTGAATTTAGGGTTTGTGGGGATTCGAACAACCCTCTCACAGGGATATCAGATATCCTGCATATTATATATTTACATTATGATTTATATTATGATTCCTAACTAGCAAAATTATAGCTATGAAGTATCAATGAAAATAATTTTATGACTGGGCAGTGGTATGCATGCCTTTAATCCCAGAATTCTGTAGGCAGAGGCATTCAGTCAGATCTCTTGAGTTCACGGCCAGCCTTGTCTACAAAACAAGTTCCAGGACAGCCAGGACTGTTACAAAAAAAAAAAAAAAAAACCTGTCTCAGAACCCAAAATAAACCAACAACAACAATAAGAAAAACTCCAAAAAATAGTAATAATTTTATGGCTAGGAGTCACAATAATTAGGAACTGTATTAAAGGGTTGCAGCATTAGGAAAGCTGAAAACCACTGTGCTAGATAGATCCTATTTCCTTACAGCCCATTATTCAGCTCTGAACTCATCAATGGATTGATGAAATTGGCACTTCACTGACCCATTCATCTGTCAAAAACACCATCAGCAGAGGACCAATCCTTCAATGTATGAATCGATTTTACATCCAGATTATGTGGTTAAGAGAAATTTCAGTTAGTAAATATTTGTACCAAGACTTAGTTTATTTCTGTTTATAATAAGTTTAGACAAGAGCCTGTTTGAAGTAATTCTAATTTATAACAAAGTGAAACCATGTGATACTTGAGTGTACTTTTGTCCAAAGTTTACAAACACCAGGGTGTGTGTTATTTTTTGCTTTTAGATATCTATGTTTGTATGATCTCCTTTGCACACAATGTGGCAGCACAGGGCAAATATATTGCCATTGTAAGTACAACTGTGGAGACCAAGGAACCAGAGAAAGAAATCAGACCAGCTTTGGAGCTCTTGGAACCAATTGAACAGAAGTGAGTATTGTGTTCATTGTCAACTAAAACTGAAGTGTTGGTGTCTGCTTCATGGTCAGGTAATTCTGGGAACAAGACAGGCCAGCCATTGGCTGCTATGAATCCCTAGAATGCCTTGCCCTTATCAGTCTTATGTTTTCAAAGCAAAGCAGTGATGTTGGTCTGTTTCTCCCCATATAGATTTGTCAGCATCAGTGACCTCTTTGTACCTAAAGATTTGGGATCAGAGAGCCAGGTGAGTGTGATGAACTGAAAAAGATGTTACCAGTTTTTACTGGGGAGCATCCCTAAATAGTCTGAAGTCTTCTATAATTCTTAATTCCAGATCTTTATTTCCCGTGCATATGATGCTACCACTCACTTTGAGACAACGTGTGATGACATTAAAGATATCTATAAGAGAATGACAGGATCTGAGTTTGACTTTGAAGAAATGAAGCGCAAGAAGAATGACATTTATGGAGAAGACTAACAGCAGTACATATTATGTAATTAGGACAAACAAAATTTGGCAAATAATGTATATTGTATGAAATCAACATTGTAAGCCCTGCTTTTATGATCAAAATGGAGATTGAAGAGTGCTATACCAGTGAATACTTCTCCCCTTCACTTTTCTAATATCATGTATTAACTTGTTTTCATGAAATGGCTAGTCAGAATTGGTTGGTTCTGTTCAGTTTAACCAGACTGGCATTTTTTCTAGTGAAGGAGCTGATCTAAACAAATACTGATAGAGAACTTGATACAGTACTTGTATCTTTTAATCAGTGTAGCCTTTGCAATTGTGTGCCTCTGCTCAAGAGCTGGATCTATACATTTTGTGCCATCCTGATATTGGAAGTCTAATTGAATATCCTTTGGTTTGGGAAAACATTGTTTTCTCTACTTTGTATTAAAGCAGGGCTCAAATAGTTGACCCACATGTTTTATGTGGGCATAAACTTCTAACCAAACTTCAGACTTAGCGAGTTGTTTGGAGGAAGCTAGTATGTGGTATTTTAACCTACAATTGCTTAGAAGGGGAAAGGAATCTTACGGTAAGCAGGTAAAATATAGAAGCACCTTTTATCCCAGGTATGGCTTCTTCAATGGACCAAGCTGCAATGCAGTATTGATTTGACAGAGCCTTGATTTCAATGATGTCTGTCTCAAAATGGCTCCAAATGATTTCTGTACTGCAAAATAAAGCCAAACTCTGGAAACCACTGTCCTCCATATTGTCTGTGTCCTGCTTGTAAACAACACAAGTGTTAGTGCACTGCCTTCAGGAGAGCTGAGGGTATTACCTCATAGGTTTGGATGGGAGCCATTTCCTGGCTTCATTATGACTAGTTACATTTTATTCTTAGTGTAGTACCAGGCTCATTGTAGTAGGATTCTTCTTATAAAAGCATGTGGTGAGTGGCCTAAGCCTTGCTAAAGACTATACACAGATTGAATCACAGCACAAACACAAACAACTGCATTTTAATTCTTTATTTTAAAAAAAAAAATTAAAAAAAAAACAACCAACCCAACCCCAAACTATGTATAAAATCCTTTGTTCCAAATAGATAATATACAAATGGTTTCTTCTTGTGTATATTTTAAAGACTTAAGAAAGTTCTAATATCATAAATAATTTCTTCCTCAGATTGATTTTTTTGTAGTGCAGCATTAAAAAAAAACCCGAGTAAGTGGAAAAGTGTATAAATTTGTCATTTACGAAAAACATGGTTTTTCTCTTTGTAGTGTTTCTTAGGCAATAGCAAACAAAACCATTACAGATTATACTTTTTTACAATGTGGTAAAACCTCTGAAACATGCACTTCATAAGCCTCTAACCACACGCAAAAATGGCTATTTGTTAAAATAGATTTTACTTTAGCTAGGTAAACATGTGAAGGTCTCAATTTTAATATTAAGCTCAATAGTTTCGAAGGCATATTTAGAACGAAAATTTTACAACAGTACTCAACATTGTAACCCAAAGCTAATGGCAACTATGGTCTGATAAATGAGACATTCTAGCAAAGTATAAAAACGAAACATGGATTTTTTTCAGATGAGGATTATTTGTATGTATTTGAAGTTTTTCAGACACAGGAAAATACTAATTTATTGTTGGCATCTTCCATGCCTAGCCTCAACTCCAAAATGTAGTTTAAATCACCTGTAGAAACACAAAATTGGTATGATAAATGACTAAGATACTCATAACTGGGACAACCATACATTCATTTTACTGTCTCCCCTGTCAACCCAGGCTGGCTGCAAGTAAACTGAAATAGAAAACAGGCCAGGCGGTGGTGCCGTGTGCCTTTAATCCCAGCAGGAGGCAGAGACAGGTGAATCTTTGAGTTCGAGGCCAGCCTGATCTACAAGAGCTAGTTCCAGGACAGGCTCCAGAGCTCCAGAGAGACCCTGTCTCAAAAAAAAAAAAAAAAAAAAAAAAACCCAACCAAAAAAAACCTTTTGAATTTAAATAAAGAGCCATTTTAAACATTCTTTCCCTCAATGGCAGTGTTTGCTGCCAGTATTTCCAGCTTACTCTGGGAATTTTACAAAAAGTTCTTACCAGTAGCTACTCCTAAATGGAGCTGCTATATTTTGTATATTTTCAGTGAAGTAGTTTACATCTGTAACAAGGATTCCACTATTTTCAAAGACTTCCAGGGATGCCGTGGGCTTGTCTGTAAAGAAGAAAAACTGTGACAAAAAGCCAGTATTCCCATTTTTTTCGAGGTAGCAGAATTCACTAGAATGAGAAACACTAAGACATGGTAGTAGAATGAGGAGGAAAGGGGCATAATGGACACGGTACTGTTTTCAGTAAACCAGGTGGCAGCTAAGGCTCATAGAAATTGTGAAAAAAACCCCATGTACTTTGTAGGACCTGATAATATTAGAGGAATATTAACTAGAACTCCTTGGCAAGCATCCTCTGGTTCTGGGTATCTCAAAACATACACGGCACTAATAGCAGTGGGTAATCCATTCAATAACTACTCAGGAAGGATATTTCTAGAGCCGTCCTGTGTTAGCATTAACTGAGAAATGAAGATTAGAACTCAGATTAAATTTACCTGTTAGGAAGACAGCAAACCTGGCACTGATATGCTGAATTTGCAGGTTTAGCAAACATTTCAAAATTTCAGCTTTTGTCGGTGATGGAGAGTCACAGTTGTGATAATGAAGCAATTCAATGATATTTACACTCTGGTATGATTTCAGAATTAAGTTCTTTTTATGCGCGATTGAATCTACCCTGGAAAAGAGAAAGAAATGTTAGTAGCTTTTCTTGCTTTCATTGAAAAGAAAAAGATTTTAAATTGTGTATCTGTGAAAGAATGTGCACCCTAAGAGTCCAAAAGAGTGTCTGAGACTCTGAATCTGGAGTTACGGGCAGTTGTGAGCCACCCAATGTGGGTGCTGGGAATTGAACTTCACCTCTCAACTACCAAGATTTTTGCTCTTTGCTTTCAGTTTTAGCTACTTGTATTAAAACAACACTTGCTCAAAGAGCCTGCCCCTTTTTTCTTGTTGTTCTTTTTCATGGCATAATGGCCAATATGTATGCACTGTCCTGATTAGTTGCCTCTAAACTTTACAACAATAATGAACTCCTTTGAAAATATAGACTGTAACCTTAGGACAAACACAACCCATGTAGTTACTGCTACTTCAACTGGTAACTAAAGGTCCTTCAAAGTCCTCAGGCAGTTACACAATTACAACTATGCTTTCTCACCAATCTTAGTGGACATTTGCACTAACATGTAAACCAACAAATCTTCCTTAGGAGTGATGTAATGGTCTTGCTCCATAGTTCAGATTGGCTTATTACTGTCATCCAGAGATTTCCCTGTTTCTGCCCTTAGTGCTGGGATTAGACTCTGCTGCTATATCTGACAGCAACTGGTCTAATCTAGTTTATGTTTCATACTTAAATTTTTGGCCAGATAACCAATCTCAGTGAAACTAAGCAGTAGCCAGACTTTTCTTAATTTTTTATCTCTATAAAATCTTACTTTTCTTTTTTTTTCCTCCTAGAAAAAAATCTCTTTAGTTCTTTAAATTTATTTACCTATAGGTGTGTACCTGACAGTTTAATAAATGATTAGTATTGCTGTTAAGCCTTTCTTCTAAAATAATGGTTAGCAGGGGATGAAGAGCTTGGCTATTAAGAGCACTGGTCTGATCCAGTACCCATATGGTGGTTCCCACCTTTGAGGGAATCTGATGCCCTCTTCTGGCTTCCGGGGGCATTGCATGCATATGGTACATACATACAGGCAAAACACCAATAATACACCATCTTTTAAAAAGCTGGTTAGCAAGATCGTCTATGAGTTCCTGGCCATACCCTCCAGTCAGATTTGCTTGGTTCACTATCCCTACCTTGTTAGTGAGCCTTATCTTGGCTAGCTCCTGCTCCAAGGAAAAACCTCAAATTTTATTCTGTCTATAATCTATGTGTCTGTATGCACCTGCAGGTCAATGTAAGTGACATGGATGTGCAGGTGCCCATAGAGGCCAGAACAGGGCACTGGATCCTTTGGGGCTAGAGTTACAGATGGTTGTGAGTCACCGAATACAGGTGCTAATATCCAAACTCTTGATGGAGCAGCAAGTGCTGCTAACTGCTATTTCTACAGCCTGTACTGTCTTTACACTCACACAATACACTTGCTCCTAGTGTCTGAAGAAAGCAGTGTTAAAAGTATTCAATAATTTAGCGTTCAAAGTCTGGAATGGATGTTCAGTTTCAAAACTAGTAATGTGCTCATGTTCGGTTTGTTTTCTTGGTATGTCATGTGTCTAGTACCTGGTGCCTTTTATCCTTTATCTACTCAAGTTTGTTTCCTACTGTTCGCAGAGAACTTGGAGTCACACTTTGAATGTGCAGAAACTCTTATAGACTCCAAGTCTCTTGAACCAAATCAACTAATTTTCTTTTTTTAAAAAAATCTCTGATGCTGGGGATGTGGTGTGGTCAGTATGAGGTCAGTATGTGGACATGCATGAGGACTTGAGTTTAGACCCCTAGCATCCATGTAAAAAGCCAGGTGTGGTGGCACATATCTGTAACTCCAACACTGGGAGGTGAGGGCAGGCTCACTGGCCAGCCAACCAGCCAAGTTCAATCCATGAGTTCCAGATTCAGTGAGACCTTCTCTTAAAAAATAAGATGGGCAGTGATAGAAAACACCTGAAAGACTGCCAGGCTCCGTGCAAACAGGTGTGTAACTCACACAAACCACACACACAAATCACTGCTTTAACTTGATATGCTCTGGCTGGAAGGCCTGCACTTTTCTGAAGAGAAGATGTGTGTGGTGGGGGTAGGGGTTGGGGAGGGACTGAGGAGAGGAAGGAACACTGATTGGGCTGCAAAAAACTTTCTAAAAGCAATCAAAACAACAAATCACTGCTTTAGATTTACAGCAACCTGCCTACTGTTTAAATCCAATACCCTGACAACTCAAAATAAGAATCAATAGTCAAAAAAGCACCAGCACCAAGCTCACATTTCACCATATTTCTGCATATGGCAGCAGAGCCTGACTTAGCTGCTGATGTTGCTGTAGATACAACTCTCACTGGATGCCCTATTACAAAAAACAAATCCCAAAGCTATCCAGCAGACCTAAATCTTATGAAGCCAAGCTTTAATATTCACTCTGACACCGTTCTTGTAGCTGTGGTGCTTGAGTTACACATAATCTAAGGCACATGGAAAACTGGGACTAGGGTATTTGCAGCTTTCTCCACATGTACATACCTGACATTTTCCTTGAGCTTTTTATTCTCTCTGTAGTGAAGCAGCCACTTCCATCTTCCGTTTTCATTTAGTTTTTCCAGGATTTTGACAATTTCCTTCAGTTGAACTGTAGAATAAGTTCAGCAAAGAGAAGATGTGTCTTAGTTTTTATTCATGCAAGGTCCATTAGTTGTCACTTAGGAACAATCAGACCCATGTCTCCACCTCTTCCATGTCCAGGCAATGTCCAGCCTCAGAAACACATAACCTGTGAGACTCCTCAAACCAGTTCTACCCAGTCACACTATAATGGGAAACAACTGTGAAGGGGCCTGTGCTAAAGCTCTGAACCAGCCACATGACAGACAGAAGCAGTAGAAAAGTTATGTATTTTTATTAACCTAGTTTCCATGAAGAATTTATGCTGATGAAGGTAAGCTGAGAAATGGTATTCAAATTATCCTGATGTGATCAGAGTTAAGGCAGGTTTAAATTAACCAGGATGACTTTTGGAAGGCTTTTTTTTTTCCTGGTTTTTCGAGACAGGGTTTTTCTATGTAGCTTTGGAGCCTGTCCTAGAACTTGCTTTGTAGATCAGGCCGGCCTCAAACTCAGAGATCCACCTGCCTCTGACTCCCGAGTACTAGGATTAAAGATGTGCACCACCACTGCCTGGTCAGGAAGCCATTTTGTTTTTTGTTTTTTTTTTTTTTTTTTTTTAAAAAAAGATTTTTTGTTAATATTAAGATATTCGGCCCTGTGCCATTAGAACTGGAGAACTGATTCTTAAAAAAAAAAAAAAAACCCAAAAAACAAAAACCAACCAAGCAACCAAAAAACCCACAAAGCCCTAAAATAGTGCTGATCTGCCAAGTGTTAAGGATGACTACATTAAAAGGATTTGGTGCAGCAATTGGCACAAAGTAAGCCTTCAACATATGGTAAATGATTTCTTTAGAGTTGATAATTTCTTCTTGATGAAACAGTATTTGTGTCACTGGGTAAGGAGAAATTGAGATGCCTAGATTTCAAAATTAAAGACAAACCTAATGTTAAATTTTCTAGTATGTCATCATCCGATACCACAAAGCCGCCTGAGCGAAACAGCTCTTGGTAGGTATCATTCAGAATGTCTTCAGGAGTGTCTACCCCGGCAAAAATGACACTGGGGAAATGCTTCAGCTTCAGCAGAGAAGGAATCTGTTAGACATAAAAGGACTTTCATGAAGAAAGACACATATAGGCACATTTAACATTCTCATAGATTTCAAGGACCATGAGTAGCTGTAAATACTTCAGCCAGAACCACTAACTAACAATGCTGCCACACACGTAGAGCAGTTCTCACCTTATGAGTAGCCATTAGCTCATCAAAATTAATTAAAAAGAGCGCTAGAGATAGCTCATGAAAGAACATGTCTGAAGTTCAGGGGACCTATAAAGGGTTAAGTCACACAAACTCATTCTGTTTCCAGCTCACCTGGTGGTGCCAATACCACAAAGCTCATGTCACTATCCTGTGTCCACAAGTCGCTTCTTGTGACAAGTAATTATTTCTTATCAACTAGCCAATCTAAGTCCTTTTAAAGCATGATTTTCTTAATAGTCAGACATCAAGTAATAAAGATTTCTTCAAGTGAGAAAACTTAACACTGGCTCACATTTTTTCAGTGAACATGGTATCAACCTGCCCTACAGACACCTGGGTGATTCTAAATGAGTATGCCACACTGTACCTTCCCCACTATCTTCCCAGTAAAGGTCCAATGGAAGTATATGTCAGCTACTCCCCTACACAGAATGTACAGAATGCAGCAATGAATCACAATACAGAACAATTTCAGTGCCTAGAATATATTTCTTTTTACTGTGAGATTCCAAACTTACTTGATGCAAACGTGATATTATGTCTTCATTTTTGATGATAACTAATAGTGTCTCAGTCTCTCTTTGAAAGGCTTGACAGAAATCTAGAAGTTCCGCTTCTGTATGGCCTCCTTTCTTTAGAATGCTCTGAAAGATTTACAAAAAGCTTTTACTAAAAAAAAAAGGATACTTGTACAGACCTTTCTTTTTTCTTTTTTGACACAAGGTCTCTGTAAAACCCTGGCTGGAATGCCCTGGAATGCCCTACATAGACCAGGTTGGCTTCAAATTCACAAAGATCCGGCTGCCTATGCTTCTCAAGTACTGGGATTAAAGGCATGTGCCACCACGCCTACCAAGGTACAACTATTTTTATATAAAAAGAAGCCACCAGCTAGGCCTGGTAGTGCATACAATCTCGGCACTTGGGAGATTGAGGAAGGCTCATTATACTGCTACTTAGCAGCACATCTCAAAGGAAGCAAACAAAAATATTAAACAATACATGAAAAAAGCAAATCCTATTTACAAGGCAACATAGCTACTGGTCTTACTACTAAATAAACACATGCACATATTACTATAAACTGGATTTAAGCTTTATTTTTAGTTATAAAATTAGTGTGTATGTAAGTAGGTACACACACATGCCATGGTCAGGGGATAACTTTCAGGATTTTTTTTTTCCTATCATGTGGTCCTGGGAGGATCAAATTTAGCGTTGTCAGGCTTGGTGGTAGGTGCCTTCTCTTACTGAGCTATCTCTACAGTCCAAGAAGTTTAATTTGATGATGAAGCAGTTTATGACTACAAAATATCAAAGGCTATTTTAAAAAGTCTAAACTAATTCACATAAATTAAGTTTCACTTTCAAGGGAGACAGGACAGGGTTGCTGGCTGTTTCTATAATGTCATTACTTGTAATATGTAGCTAGAACTTTAGCAACATACCAGTGCATTTCTTTATCACTAATCTGAACCAATCTGAAGAATTAATTGCTCCTTGGCTATCCATATAACAAACTGCATGTTGGTAAGGAACTGCATGTTCTGACCTTCCCTCAGAGCACCTCCTTGAGTAGCTTCATTGGGAAGGTGAATGTGCATCAAAGATTTTTCTAAATCCAATCTCCCTTATGACTCTTTGGTTTTTGTTTGTCCCCCCCCCCCCCTCGTCCCCAGAAAAGGTTTCTCTGTGTTGCCCTGGTTGTCCTGAAACTTACTCTGTAGACAAGGTTGGCCTTGGGCTCAGATATCTGCCTGTCTCTGCTTCCCAAGTGTTGGGACTGATGGTGTGTGCCACTACCGCTGGTCTCTTGTGACTCTTATGTGATCCTTCTTCATGAAGGATTATGGCTTGCCATTGCACACCCAATTATACTCCGCTCAGAACATTTATTATCTTTATAAATGTATTACATTGTCTGCCTTGAATACCCAAACAGATGAACTTCTGACTATCCCACCTGCACTCAAAAAGGACAGCATGATTTTTGAAGAAATTCTTTTAGGAAAGAATCAACTGAAATACTGAAGATTGAGCTGTCACTGTTTGCAGATCCTTCTCATCTTACAAACAGGTCTATATCCCATCACTAAAGAATAGTTCAGGGCTTGCCAGAATTATTCAGGATGTTTCCAAGGCTTAAAAAACATGTACTGTTTTTTTGTTTTCTTTAAACAGGATCTTACTCTGTAACTTCACTGGCCTCAAACCTTTTGGGATTCACTCATCTCAGCCATCCAAGTGCTGGGATTACAGGTGCCAGCCACCACACCCAACAAACATTGTGCTCTTGAATGCATGTTATGTTTATTTTAGTATATGTTCAATTAGAAGTTGTAACCTTTGTACAAACATGCACTTTGTATTAAAAACAGTGACCACATGGTAAAAAACTATCAATATTTTTTAATACAATCAATAAACAAGATGATGCCTATGAACAGTCATGAGACACTGTTTAAGTGCTGGGAACCCATTCCAGGTCTGTAAGAACAGTAGGTATTAACTACTGGGCCACTTCTCCAATCCCTGCTATTTTTAAGAACATTAAGAGTCTTTCCAGTAACCTCAGGATGAAGTCTAAATATGGTATCTTAGTGAGCCCCTTCCTAGCATGGCTCATAATGTCTCCCAATTCATCCTTGGCAGTATACTCTATGCGCAGTAGTATAAATCAGGTCTTCCCTCTGCTTAGCTCTTGTCCCTTCTGATCCCCTGTCTTTTGGCACCCCTCATGCTTTTATCTCTGCAACACTAAGCCCTTTGTATTGTGTGTCTGAATTAGTACAAAGATTACTTTTCACAAAATGTTATATGGTAGACATGCCTTCATTTTAGAAGTTATCATTACTCATTTTCCTCTATTCTATACACCAATGAAAAAGACATTTTGGTGTGTGATTTTTATGTATGAACATGGGGCCAGAATTGACATCAAGTGTCTACTATTGATCTCCACCACTTTGATATAGGGTATCTCACCAAAGCTAGAGCTAACCTATTCAGCTAGAATGACTGAACAGCAAGCTTCAGGGACCTGCCAGTCTTTGTCTCCCCAGTGTTTAGATTACAGGCCACGTGCACAGCTTTTGTATGAGTGCTGTGTTCAGGCTTTAATGCTTGTATGGTCAGTACTTTACTAACTGAGCCATCTCTCCAACCCTGGAATATAATTTTTCTTTAAAAACAATGAATGCTGCCGGGCGATGGTGGCGCACGCCTTTAACCCCAGCACTCGGGAGGCAGAGGCAGGAGGATCTCTGTGAGTTCGAGACCAGCCTGGTCTACAGAGCCAGTTCCAGGACAGGTTCCAAAGCCACAGAGAAACCCTGTCTCGAGAAACCCTGTCTCGAAAAAAAAAAAAAAAAAAAAAAAAAAAAAAAAAAAAAAAAAAAGCTAAAAATGTGCTCATTGAAAATAGATGTAATCATAATAAAAGCCTAACTTGGGGGAGGGCAGCATTTGTCTTGATTCACCATTAGCTTTTCATTTTTGTTCTCTTAGAATTTATGTTCCATCTGAGTTACTGATAACACCTGCCATGTAGTAAACAAAAACTGAAGATTAAAACCTAAATATCACGTCCCATATCATTTTTTAAGCAAAAAATTTTATTACTATTAAACTAAAAATTAGAATATAACAAAGTGTAGAGTAAGCTGGTACTTTACCTTTGTTCTTAAGAAGAATGACTTATCTTCTGTTTCAACAAGGTAGAACCTGAAAGGGCTCTTACAAGCCTCCCTCATAACTCCTTTTAGTTTGATATGCAGAGTGGCACACAAGTCCGTGATCACATCTTTGTAAGATACCGATTGTCTTGGCTGATATGTCTCCTGTGGACAAGCTTCTGCAGAAGCTACATTTAACTCTTTATCTTGGGAAACAGTTTGGTTGCTATTCATCATAACTTTATTAAATTCAGCATATTCATTTAGAATAAGTGAAATATCACTTCTAGCTTCTTTCAAAGTACTGTTGTATTTCAGTTTATTGAGATGGACTGGAATAATCTGATTTCTTTCAGGATTTCTACTTTGACTATGTTTCTCCTTCCAAAAGGAGGAACGGTCTAGATTGTTGGGCGAGTGGTCTCTTCTACGATGACTTTGCGGCCTGGTGTCTGAGTGTACAACCGTTACTAGGATAGGGCTTCTGCTCTTAGGTGGAAGATGCAGAAGCGAGGCATCAGATGTTTGTGTTGAAGGGCATGTTTCAACTGAGATTCGGATAAGTGACTCCTTAGGGAAGATGTTGGTGGAAAGGGAAGATGGCTGAGAATCTCCCTTCTTTAGTACTTCTTTTAACTTATGATCAAAACGCAAGTACTCCAGGTCTAAAGTATTCTGCGTGAGGTCATCTGTCATATGCCAAGTGCTAGTCCAGGAGCTAAGGCTATTGCAATTTGCAGTGAAATTCCGATGCCTCTTCAGGCTATGCAATGTTCTTGTGGTATCTTTGGATTCTTTTGTTATAGTAAAGTTAGCATAAGTCCTGGAGATACCACTGGAATCTGAGATCTGGATGTAGCGTGGCATACACTTATCATTTGTTGAGATAGGACACGATTCTGTGTCCCAGCTTCTGGGTGGAACATGTGTCTCCAGCTCTGAAATTTTGCTGGAGTTGACCCAAGTGTCACTGTTGTTTAAGCCTGTGAAAGAATCACTGCTATCTTTTACAGCATCTTTGTGGCTTGCATGACTACCTTCCAAAGTACACAAATTCTCTACATCTAATTTGCAGTTTCTACAATCTAGAGAATCTGGGTCAGTATCTCCAGAAAGTGGTTCATAGCATGTGGAAGCATTCACACTTATCTCTGTACTCCTGCGCAGTGCTTTAGAATCTGCCTTGGGTTTATGTCCCATATTAGGATTTTCACTGGCAGTATGTTCTTTGTAGATGTCACAAACAGAGTCAAGGGATTCTGGGACAAAGGAAGCAGAAGGCTCTTCATTGATACTTTTACTTATGTCTGCTGTATTTTGGTAAGAACAAACATTTTGGGAGAAAACTCCATCATTCAGGGGCTTTTTTTCTTCACATTTTGATTTCACATTTTCACAGATTGTTTTTTGTTCACCTTTTGTAGATGTGGAGTGAGAGTGAAGGCCAACAGCACTGAGATCCATCCTTTCTTCACGTAATTCAGTTCCAATATTCTGAAGTAAACTGGCCATTCTAACTACTGGTATTTCTTGTGTTTGAAACCCTGGCTCTACACTTACTGGTTTTTTGTAATAGATGCACTGAGCACTGTCACAGGAAGAAACAAACTCTTCGGTTTTGTCAATGGAGGCAGAGTTCATGGATCCAGGCTGCATATTAATATCAGCCACTGTTTTTAAATCAGAGCTATTTTTCTTACTGTTTTTAGAGCTAGTATGTTTTAATGACATATTTACTATTTCACTTACACTGGGGATAGAAACCAAAGTGTCTGCCAAAGGCTTATTTTCAACAATTTTTCTAGTACTACATAAGGGTACAATGGACTCCAAGGCAAAAGGTTTTATGCCCAGATTTCTGTTCTCCATACAAATTGCCTGCAATGAGTTCCCTGATTTTAAGAGTTTTCCAAGAGGCTTGAAGTTACCTCCATATTTAGGGGGTGAGGTAGGCTTGTTTAACTCTATATCATGGCACTGTACCTTTTCTGAGAAAGATAAACTCTCATTCTGCTCACTTGGGACACTGAACTCAGCTATCTCACCTGGTACAGTTACTCTGCCTTCTATTCCTGCACTGGTTAGTACCTGTGGCATTTCTGCAGAGAGCTGTACTTGTACTTGAGTTAACTTATTTTGTCCCATTGAAATCTTAGGACCAACAAAAGAATTTTCTTTTCCTGCTATAGTTAAATCTCCTGACTTAACTTGGGAGAACTCGCTACTTTTCTCAGACTGTGTACCATGAAGTTTTAAGCATGGAGTGGGTTGTGTTTCTTCAGTTTGTACTATGGGATCAGGACTAGAAGCTGGTGATACTTCTTCTATTAGAGTACCAAAGGGAAAGTCTGAGGGAATGTTAATTTCCTCTGCCACCTTAGGGGCACAATTTTCTTTAGAAAGTATTAACGTACCTGGCTTTAAATCACTGCTTTGTGTCTCTTTTAATGGTTCTCTAGGGTCCACGGCATACACTGAGATATAGCTAGCTGAATTTATTGTTTTGTTTTTTATGAGGCTCACCTGGACTTCTGGTTCAACCTCTTTAGTTCTACTCTGCAGTCCTAAATTTGACACTGGGGTCTTCTGCAATTGTTCGATTTCACCAGCTGCCATTTCCTCCCTGGGGTTTGTAGGTGGTAATACCGTTAAAGTTGGGTTAGTATCAGAATATTCCCCTGACAACTCCATGCTAACCTCCTCCCTATTCATAGATAGATCAGCTTGTTTGGGAAATACTGAATTAAGTATTTGCAAAGTCTTTTCTTGGTTTAGACTACTCTTGTCATTAATCCGTACTTCTGAGGGGCCATCTGATATATTACGTATTGCTGGAATACAGTTAAGGGACGGTTTGTTTCCCAGAGTAGCAGAGGTTGATGATGATACTACTTTAACTTGTGATGGTTCTAGAACCTCATTTATAGACATGCTGAAGCCATTCTGAGTCTGTAGAGAGGCATCTTGTGGACATTTTGTTTTGTTACTGGCTAATGAATAGCTAGAACTTTTAACTAAAGGCAATGCCTCAGTTATCAATCCATCAGCTGATGTCGGAGGAGGAATCTCTTTCTGTAATGGACACAGGCTTTCAGGAGCTGTTTCCATTTCTAGGGAGGAGGCAGAAAGGCACTTACTCTCTCTATACTCTGAAATGGCAAGAGAAGGAATGTCCCTTGGGCACTGTGTTTGTGCCTCTTCCAATTTAGACACAGGATACTGAATACTCAAGGCAGGGGACACTTGTTTAACCAGCTCAGTATTAAAGTCTGTAGGTTTGTCAGCTGTATTTACTTCTGTATGTATTGGTACACAGGCAGCTTTTTCAAGAGCAAGAGTAACCGGCTCCAGATTAATCATCATATATTCCATGTTATCATCTGTCCTTTCTGCAGAGGGCTGACATTTGTTATTGATGGGGCTACTATACTGGACAGCACCTGTTTTTATCAGCAGCGATGGATGAAAAGTATCAACTTTGTTCTCAAGGGTGCTCAACACAGACTTATGACACATCATTGCCTCACTGCCCGCCCCATCATAAGCTGTTGTGTTCGGTAAGGTCTTATCTTCATTGGGAATACAAGATCCATTACTTTGGGCATGTGTGACATCAGAGAGCCCAACAGTAGAAGTTTCGGGTATATCTGATAATTCTTGTTTGTCTTTACCTCCAGTTACCTGAAATGACAAAAGGTTAAAAAAAGCAATTAAAAAAAAAAGATAAACAGATTAAGAAAAATTACTGTTATGAAAAAAGGCATGAGATAATTGTACTTTGTTTTTTGAATTCTCTTAATCTATAAGCATTATCATACAATAGAGATAAGTAAACCCACCAAATGTATTGAATGTAGGCCCTTGTTTACATTAAGTGAGCATTCTTTTTAGTTTTTTCTCCTTTAAAAATATTCAGTTACCGGATGGACGGTGGTGGCACACACCTTTAATCCCAGCACTCAGGAGGTAGAGACAGGCAGATCTCTGTGAATTTGAGTCCAGCTTGGGTCTACAGAGCAAGTTCCAGGACAGCTAGGGCTGTTACACAGAGAAACCCTGTCCCAAACAAAAACAGAAAACAACAAAAAACCCTAAACAAAAAAAATCACAGATGAGATGCAGGTGGTGGCACACCCCTGTTAACTCCAGTACTCAGAAGGTTGAATCAGGAAAATAATGAGTTCAAGGCCCCTGGCTATAAAGTTAAGACCTGTCTCAAACAAACAAACATTCAAAAAGAAAGTAAAAATAAAAACAAGTATCATAGAGTTCCATACTTTATTAATTGACCAGTTTACTAGATCTTAAATGTATGAGGTGTTGATAGGCAGAGGCAGGCACATCTCTAAGTTGGAGGCCAGCCAGACCCGCATAGACCTGCACTCACAAGAGACACCACCACCACCACCACCACCACCACCACCACCACCACCACCACCACCACCACCACCACCACCACCACACACACACACACACCCTACTCCCAAATTTAAATGTGTCATTTATCAATACAGAAATGAAGCACAAGAGAAATAACAGCACTTAATTTTGCTGTTAATGAAATTAAATAACTTTTAAGGAAAAAAAAATAACCATTTATTTATTTATTTATTTATTTGGATTTTTCAAGACAGGGTTTCTCCGTAGCTATTTGGTTCCTGTCCTGGAACTAGCTCTTGTAGACCAGGCTGGCCTCGAACTCACAGAGATCCGCCTGCCTCTGCCTCCTGAGTGCTGGGATTAAAGGCGTGCGCCACCACCGCCCGGCTAACCTTTTATTCTTAAACAGCAATTTCCAACTACACTATACAAACACTGACATCTGGAATTTTCCCATGAGACAGTAATAATTACACCCCATGAATTCTGAATAACTGATTCTGTTAGTAAGAGTCCTTTCTCAATCCTTAACTACTTCTTTGTGTAAAGCTGGAGACAACTATTATTCATTTTATTGCTTCTTATTCTACAAAGCAACAGAAAATTTGATGACTTTTCATTCATATAATAAAAGGACTGAGATAAATAGTATTAAATAGAATTTAGATAAACTATCAACAGGATAATTTTGATGGATTTATAAGGAGGTTGTTTTGTTAAGTCTCCACATAATCTTGTCTAAATTTGTTGAAAAACAAACAGATACAATTTACCACACGTGGCAATGTTTGGAGCACGATGCTCACAGATAGCTATGTCTACAGGCATATGGTCTAAGTGAAGACTTAACTCATTAAAAACTTTCTGTCCCAACCAAAGAGATATTAACTTTAGTAGTCAGGGTAGGGAACACCAAGATGTCAGTTTTAAAAGGACAATGAGAAAGAAAATTCTTTTCTTTCCTTCTCTCCCTCCCTCCCTCCCTCCCTCCCTCCCTCCCTCC
>NW_026067951.1:8736038-8743669 GCF_014885135.2 Alexandromys fortis
CTCTCTCTCTCTCTCTCTCTCTCTCTCTCTCTCTCCTCTTAGACCATAGAGCCTTTCTGTTAAGTACCAGCTCTCTTGAAACCCTCTCTGTAGACTAGGCTGTCCTGGAACTCAACAGAAATCCGTATGCCTCTGCCGCCTGTGTGCTGGGATTAAAGATGTGTGCCACCACCACCTGGCTAAAGAAGAATCTCGATGAGAAGAAACCTGAGAATCTTCCTGCAGTCTTCCTAGTAACACCATGCCTGCAAACATCCAACCAAAATTCTAAAACACACTATGGCGATTAGTGAAATGCTAGTTGTGACAATCTTGGTATATTTATGTTATGGTTTTGGTCCCTTTAAGAGACAAGCCATGCCCACTCCCACTCTGCTCCCTCCCCCATCCGCTGAGGCAGGCTGATCTCCAGCTTCCAGCCTGAGCTCACTCTCTTTTCCATCTGCCTCTCTCCCCACTTCTCTGCTTCCCCCCTTCTCTGTCTCTCTTTCCCTCTCTCTCTGTCCCCCCTTCACCCTTCCTCCTCCATAACCCCCTGAACAAACATTCAACCTCACCCTGCATGTCCTGTCTATCCATGTTTCTGTCTTCTGCCCGCCATGTGTCTCCCTGCCTGGGACCAGCCATTGCTCAGGGACCAGCAGCCGTCTCTGCCTGGGGCCCACTGCCTGCTGCCACAAGGCCCGCCACCACCGCTCTGAGACCAGCAGCCGTCTCTGCCTGGGACCCGCTGTCTGCCGCCACATGGCCCGCCACCACCGCTCAGGCCACCGCTCTGAGACCGGCAGCCATTTCTGCCTGGGACTGGCTGCTCCCAGAGCCCGCTGCCTGCCACCACATGGCCCGCTACCACCATTTGGGACCTACAGCATTTCTGCTGCCTACGGCTGCAGGGATCTTGCAGAATTTAAAAAAAAAAAATTTATACTTAAGATATATATTTAATTAATTTAAAGGTACAATGGGATATTTCTAAAAATTGTCTATTTAAAAATTGGTCAAATACACCTGTGACCACAAGGAACATGGTATTGGCCTTTTGTGGTAAAATATTGTTCACACTCTGTGTGTCACTTGTGGAATAAGGGGATGTTATAGCAGTCACATGCTTTTAGGTGCAGGCATACTACTCAATCCCCAGCCCCTGCCCCCAACCCTCAAATACTCTTAGAACCATAAGCTAGAACATCTGAAAATCTGAAACCCACATTTTTTGATATCTAAAGTCTTTACTTGGTGACATGATACTTAAAGCTTTGAATAGACTACTTCAATGAGTTCTGAGACAGTGATGTTCCAGAAGCAAAATTCTAAATTCGGAAGTTTTCCCATATCTCAATTTCTGGTCCTAAAATTTTTGAATGAAAAATATTTAACCAGCATATATTATAAAGATCAATTAAAAGTCATTCATTATTTTTTCTCCAACTAGCAAATTTAATGAACGATATGAATAGGTTCTGAATTTGTTTCACATAAATATTTAGTACAATTTTACTCAATGCTTAACCTCTAAAAAATATATACTATTTTTATTCTTCAATTTTATATGTATAGTGTCCCCTCCCCCTTTTTTGAAACAGGATCTTATGTAGCTGAGGCTGGCCTTGAACTCCTGATTCTATTGTCTGCACATCTCAAGTGCAGGGATTACAGGCTTGTGCCATGCCTTACCCTTCATTTTCTTTTTAAATAAATAAAAAAAAGTATTTATTACTATTCCGTGTGTGTGTTCACACTCATGCAGAGTATGCCACAGCTCATTCATGTATGGCAGTCAGAAGATAATTTTACAAGCTGGTTCTCCTTCCATTGAGAGTTCCAGGATCAAACTTAGGTCATTAGGCTTGCATGACTTTTTACTCGGTGAGCCATCTTACCAAGCCAGGTTCCGCCTTTTTTATACCCTATTTCATGTTTGTTAGAAACCATCCTCACTGGGTATGGTGGTACATGCCTTTAATCCCAGCACTTGGAGGCAGAGGCAAGTGGATCTATGTGAGTTCAAGGCCAGCCTGGTCTACAAGAGCTAGTTCCAGGACAGCCAAGGCTACACAGAGAAACCCTCTTTCAGGAAAAAAAAAAAAAAAAATGAATGAATGAATGAGAGAAAGAAACTAGTATGGACTTAGGTAGTAACTGAAGTCTGCCTTGCTAAGTATTTTCTTAGTCTAATGTATAGTTGCTCTTAACTGAATTTTATTTATATCCTTGAGAATAGGTAAAAATTTCTGAACCTCATTTTTAGAAAAAAAAATATTACTATGCACAAAATAGTCACCTGGATTTGTGTACATACAAAACTACATCCACAGAATATGATGCAGAAACAACTAGACTATTTGGAAATGAATCTTGGCTTTGCAATTTACTTTGTGACTTCAGACAACTGACTTGGTCTCAGTTTCCTCATCATAGTTTCGTAAGCTAACAGTTCTTACCTTGCTTGCTTTGTTTCAGAATTAACTGAGTTGTTATGAGGGAAGCACTTGGAACACTATTTTGGTATACAGTGCTAATGATAGATGTTAAATTTGCTAATAATGGGTCACCTGAAGATATTCACCTTCCTTGGCTCATTCTTGGCTCTGCAAGTCCCCACTGACCTCTGCTGTAGGAAGTCCTACAAGCCAGTAGTTACCTGCCCACTGGGGCGTGGCCTCTTAAACTATTTATGCCAATGTGGAGCATGCATCCAGCCTCTTCCAGCTGCAGGAGTCGGTTTCTTATCTCCGTTCCAGCAGAGGATTCTGATTTGTGAGTCTACCCCTAAATAAATAACCGCCCATTCTGGTCTAGTGTGGGATTTCTTTTAAGCGTCCTTATTCATACCTCATGAATGTAGTCTACCCAATGTAGGGAAAAGTACCAGATGATATTCACATTTTGTCACAAGTTTCTAGACTAAATCTGGGCCATGAGCTTTAGAAGGTTTTTGTTACCACTATAGCATTTATTCTATATAAAATATGGATTACTTGGCCTGGTTGAAAAAGAGTAAAACAAAGTATGCTTTCCAAACTTAGAAATAGATACTCACAGATTCTTAGTATCTAGGTAAACCATACTCAGTTAGTTGTGTGTGCTCCTGTGGTGTATATGTAAGTCAGAACTTAGTTATTTGTGTGTGCTTTGACTCTGGTTGTTGTTCTTCAGGTATCACTCACCTTGTATTTTCTCTCATTGGCTTGGAGCGCACTGAATATGCTAGGGTCAACAAGCTCCAGGGATTAATCTGTGTCTACCCCTGCCCATTCCCCTAGTGCCAGGGTTAGAGATGTGCACCGCCATACCTACTTTATACACGATGCTCCAGATTCGGACTCAGGTCCATATGGTTGCACAGCAAGCAATTTATCCATGAAGCTATCTCCCTAGTCCTTATAGCTAGTTATTTTAAAAACAAGTTCAGAGTAAACACTCTGTCCCAAGTTATAATATTAATAAATGACTATCAAGCTGGGGTCCCACATAACTGATTCCTGTATCTTGCTCAATGAAGACGGTAGACAAACCTACCTATGAACAATACAGAGGAACACTTTTGTTTGGAAAATTAAAATCCTTTACATAGCTGGAAAGTTACTATTTAAAAAAAAAAGCAAAAAAAGAAAAACAACCCAGCATTTATAATAGTACCTCACCTCATTATTACAAGAATGGATGAAATTCTGGCTTCCTGAAGTATCCAGGTGACTCTCTCCTGTAAATATTTCTTTCTGTTCATTCTGTACACAGAGTTCCAAGTCTCTGGTGGTTGGTAGATTAACGAAAGGAAGCATGCAGTTAGGTCCAGGAAAGGTCGCATTGGTGGCATGACCGTCACACACTTCCTTGTTCTCCAACAGAGAGTTTTCAGAATATTGTTCCACATTGGGAAACTCCTCAATTTCACTTTGGTCAAAAGATTCTATAGACCTATTGATGCATACATATTTTGCTGGGTTTCTGTGTTCTACCACCTTTCGAGGTGACCCCATGACTTTGTTCTGTTTGCTGTAGAACAGAGCTACCCACATATGAAGTAAAAGCTTCACATCTTCCATATTTTCAGGCCAATCAGTGTTCCAGGGTCTATGATGTTAAAGGGAACACAAAAAATAACTGAAATATTATTTTTACTTAATTATCATAAACAAGTTCTATCAATAATAAATTGTGTTTACTTATAAATATTACAAATGTGGTACAATACGAGTTAATTTGACAAATAACTATAAAGTGTTTTAAAGAGAAGTAAACCAACAATCAGAACATTAAGTGACTTATTTCAAATCATAAAACTTACATGGAAGAGTAGCTGCTGGGTCTACTGATTTCTGGCCCAGCACTTGCCTTTCATACCACACAAACTCACTCTGGAGACAGTCTTTTTATTGTAAGATTAATGTTCTTGCAACTACTCAACTTCTTATCACTTTAGTTTGGCTGAGGATTGTTAATTAATTTCATTTTCTTTCTTTTTTTCTTTTTTGAGACAGGATTTCTCTGTGCAACAGTCCTGGCTATATTGGAAGTAGCTTTGTCATTAGCTTTCATTTTTATCCCTTTTAATAGTTGGAAAAGTATGATGATTAGAATATTCTCTGGGCTTGCTGGTGATGTGGGAGTGATTTCTTACTAATAAAGAAACTGCCTCGGCCCTCATAGGACAGAAAATTAGGTAGGCGGAGTAGACAGGAGAGAATGCTGGGAAAAAGAAGCTGAGTCAGAGGAGTCGCCATGATTCTCTTGCTCCAGACAGACGCAGGTTAAGATCCTCCCTGGTAAGCCAGCTCGTGGGCTACACAGAATATTAGAAATGGGTTAGAACAATATGTAAGAGCTAACCAATAAGAAACTGGAACTAGCCAGGCCAGGCAGTGTTTGAAAGAATACAGTTTCCGTGTAATTATTTCGGGGCATAAGCTAGCCATGCGGGTGGCCGGGTGCCAGGGACGCAGCCCTGCCGCTCATAATTCAACATGCTGGTGGGAGTGCAAACTGATACAGCCACTTTGGTTATCAGTGTGGCTATTTCTCAGAAAATTAGGAAACAACCTACTTTAAGACCCAGCAAAACCACTTTGGGTATATACCAATCGTACCACAAGGACATGTGCTCAACTATGTTTAAAGCAGCATTGTTTGTCACAGCCACAACCTGGAAACAACCTTAATGCGCCTTGACTGAAGAATGGATAAGGAAAATGTGGTACATTTAAACAAGAGTACTACACAGAAGAAAAAATATAATGACATATTGAAATTTGTGGGCAAATGGTGAATATAGAAAACATCATATTGAGTGAGGGAACTCAGAAAGACAAGTATCACATGTACTCACTCATAAGTGGCTTTTAGAAATAAAGCAACAACAACAACAAAAACCCCGAAAAAACAACAAAACAAACAAGAAATACCAGCCTACAATTCACAACCCCAGAGAAACTAGACAACAAAGAGAACCCTAAGAGAGACATACATGGATATAATCCACATGGGAAGTAGAAAAAGAAAAATCTCCTGAGTAAATTGGGAACATGGGGACCTTGGGAGAGGGTAGAAGGGGAGGGAAGGAGGAGGGAGGGTAGAGGCGAAAAATATATAGCTCAAAAGAAAACTTTAAAAAATTAAATAGAAAAATAATAAAAAAAAGATATTCTTGGCAATATTGCAAAAACTATGCTATTTTCACGTTACAATTCTAGATAGACATAAAACAGTTCTGTCCTTAGGGAAAAAGACGACAGACAGCTGACACAGGCTAAACTAGAGTTAGGCTACAGTTGTCATACCGGAGTCAGACTAATTAGGACGTTAACTATCTCTATGTATGTGAACCCATGCAAAGAAGAAACCTGGTAATGTCGAATGCCATTTAGTAAATATGAAATGGTCCACAAATATTTGAATGTCATTCCATGGTGTTAATTCTTCTTGTAAACAATAATGGCTATCATTTATTACAGTGGGCCAGTCATTATGCAAAAAATATTATATTAACGACCTTCAGAATGTCGCTTCTGTTAAACCTGTACTTAAAAACCATACTCTCCAGACGACTGTAATCTGCCACTGACACCTGAAATTTTTTAAGAGATGTAGACACCCAGAATATATCAGAATCTGCAGCTCGACGAAATTCCTAAGTAAACTGTATTTACACAATAAACTTGAGAATCACTGCCTATAAGTACATACTTATTCCAGTACACAAGAGGCTTAACTAGGAAAGCTATTAGTTTATGCTCCAAAACCCTGTAATGCTAATAAATCTGTTGTTATTGCCAGGATTCTTTTTTGTTATTGTTTTTTCTTTACTAATTTATTTTATTTCATTTGCATTGATACTTTGCCTGCATGTATATCTGTGTGAGTGTCAAATCTTGAAGTTAGAGACTGGCACACAGGCCCAAGCAGCAGATGAGGGATAGTCCAAGCATGAAACAGTGAAGCCCACATTGAGAGCAGATCGCCCCACTACAATTAAATCAAGTAGGTTTTTTGGGGCCTGGCCTGCAGAGGGGTAGGCCTTTCATTGGAGAGGTCCATGGGCGAACAGGGAGCCTGGTCCTGTCCCTGAAGACCCTCCTGAGTGGGGAGAGTGTTCTTGGCCCGCGGAGGGACACAGGAAATGGAGCGGGGGCATTCCCCGACCCCCTTGACCCCCACAGGGTTAGTCTGCTAGGGCTGGTACCCTCTGCTGGGGCTGCTCCTCCTCTGTTGCGCCCTCTCTCTCCCTGACCCATCCCAGCTTGCGCCCAGGGGCCTCCTTCACTCCCCCTCCCTTCCGCGGGGCCGCAGGATCACCCAGTTTAGCCTGTTTGGGCGCTGGGTCGGGAGCTCGGGGCAGAGGGAGTTTCTCTGTTTTGGTGGATGGCATGCAGAGTGGTAGGCCTTTAGTTGGTGAGGTCCCTGGTGAACGGGGAGCCTGGTCCTGGTCCTGGTCCTGAAGACCCTTCTGAGTGGTGAGAGGGATCTTGGCCCACGGCGGGGGCCAGGAAACGGGGCGAGGGCAATTTGTAAGTGGGGCCCCTGGCCAGCAGGGAAACCTGATACGGTTTTAAAAGACCCATTAGATAGCATCGATAGGAGGAGATGGGCAGGCGCCAAGGCAAGAATTCACCCAACAATCTGAAAAACAACATGAAAACACCAGAACCCAATGATCTTATAACAGAAGGACTTGAACACCCAAACACAGAAGAGGAAAAAATTGACTTTATGAAAGCAATAGAGTCCCTTAAACAACATGTAAAAAACGCCCTTATAGAAATGGATGAGAAGTATAACAAAAGTTTGAAGAAATGAGTAAATACGTAAATGATACCCTGGGAAACCAAGAAAAAACGATCAAACAGGTAATGGAAACAGTTCAAGAATTGAAAACTGAAATGGAAGCAAGGAAGAAAACAAACTGAGGATCAGCTGGATATGGAAAATCTAGGTCAATGAGCAGAGAATACAGAAACAAGCATAATCAATAGATTACAAGAGATAGAAGAATCTCAGATTCTGAAGACACCATAGAGAAAATAAACACACTGATCAAAGAAAACAGCAAAGCCAACAAATTCTCATCACAAAACATTCAGGAAATATGGGACACAATAAAAAGACCAAACCTAAGAATAATAGGGATAGAAGAA
>NW_026067951.1:8748440-8805748 GCF_014885135.2 Alexandromys fortis
AGGAACTCACCAAGGCCAGCTGGCCTGGGTCTGAAAAAGCCTGGGATAAAACCAGACTTGCTGAACATAGCAGACAATGAGGACTACTGAGACCTCAAGAACAATGGCAATGGGTTTTTGATCCTACTGCACGTACTGGCTTTGTGGGAGTCTAGGCAGTTTGGATGCTCACCTTACTAGACCTTGATGGAGGTGGGTGGTGCTTGGGCTTCCCACAGGGCAGGGAACCCTGAATGCTCTTTGGGCTGCCGAGGGAGGGGTACTTGATCGGGGGAGGGGGAGGGTAATGGGAGGCGGTGGCGGTGAGGAGGCAGAAATCTTAGGAAGGAAGGAAGGAAGGAAGGAAGGAAGGAAGGAAGGAAGGAAGGAAGGAAGGAAGGAAGGAAGGAAGGAAGGAAGGAAGATCTTGAAGTTAGAGACAGTTGTTATCTGCCATGTGGGTGCTCTGCTCCAAGTCCTCTGGAAGAGCAGTCACTGAGTGCTCTTAACCACTGAGCCATCTCTCCAGGCCCCTTGTTTTGTTTTTTTGAGACAGGGTTTCTCTTTGTAGCCTTGGCTGTCCTGAAACTCTGTGAACTAGGCTGGCTTCAAACTCACAGACCTGTCTCTGTCTCCTGAGTGCTGGGAATAAAGGTGTGCACCACCACCACCCAGCTCTATCAATCCTTAAGGAAGACTTACAAAATCACTCATTGGCCACTCCCATCAATTTGATGAACAAGCAAATGAAAATCTATTCATAAGTCTCATTTATCTTTACAATAAATCTCCATGTGATCATCAACAATGGCAAAATCTGTCATTTTCAACTCACCTGATATTATATTATTATTATATTATGGCTTTATAACTTTTTCTTCTTCCCCAAGTCTTCCATCTTACCACACAGATCTTGACAAACAGCTGTACCCTTTCTACTTACCCATGTAATGCTCTCACAACAGTTTTCTCCAGAGGGTTGCTGGTGTATTTGCTATCTAAGCTGAATGCATATTCTCCTTCACATTTGAAAGTGATCTTAAAGGAGCCATCACAACTAAGAACCGTACGAGAACAAAAAAAATCTTTGAGACTGGAAGACACGAACAGACTTTTGCGCTTAGTCAATGAATCTTCAGAAAGCTTTTGTAGAGGAGAGGTGGTCTGAAGATGCCGAAATGGCATGACCTTTCCTATAGGAGTTCCAGCTTCGGGGCCTTTTGCCCCATTCTTTGCAAAAGCAGGGCTTGGTAACTTTCTCTGATGCAGATGTTTCTTTGACTGCTCAGCAAGAAGCAAGGCATAGGAATGTTCCACAGCAACAGAGTTTTGACTTGCATCTGAGGATTCTTGGCCTTCCTCAGGGGGTACTGATTGGGCAATAGTAGGAAACTGAGCAAAAGGTACCACGTTTTCTTCTTGGCTAACAGGTAAATTTGACTCTGAATTAAGCTTCTCATCAGAAGATGGTTTAGTTAGTAGAACACCTTTTTGACTTTTAACTCCCCTATGATATTCATGGTCAGAGGTACTGTGCAATGAATTTTCTTTAGAGAGTAAAACATTATTTTGTGGCAATTCAGAGACACTGGGAAGGTTCCTAAGCTCACAAGGTGGTATGGAAGAAGCAGCAGAGCTTAATGCCAGATCAGCTAACATATTTAAGGCCTGGGAGTCACAGTTGATAATTGAGTTTTCAGGAAAACCTTTAGGAATCATTGCAATACTTTCTTGTTGAGCAGTACTTTGGTTAATTCCATCTTTCTGACCATTTGATGAAATTTCTGATTGAAGATGTAAAGTAATGTCTTTTTCAGCTTCATAATAAAAAACAAAAAGAACAGATATACTATTTGTTTTTCTTAGAATATCTTACACATTCCTATACTTAACTGAAAATTAACAGTCAATACAAAAGATTTACGAAAAGAGGGTAGGGAAAACAAAAATCCAGAGTTCTGTCTTTAGCGTGCTTACATTCTAGCTAAAATGTAATTTAGAAATGTGAAATAAGTATTATGCAGTTTGCTAACACACTTCTAAGAACCCATTTCCCAAGAAGCAATTAATTTCAAAACATAGATGTTTAGCTTTATAATGATATGCATAAAACATCATCATCATTATTATTATTATTTTGTTGTTTTTGAGACCGAGTTTCTCTGTTTAACAGCTCTAGCTGTCCTGGAACTAGCTCTTGTAGACCAGGCTGGCCTTGAACTCACAGAGATCTACCTACCTCTGCCTCCCAAATGCTGGGATTAAAAGATATGTGCCGCCACCACCCGGCATATAAAACATTATATAAAAGTGGTGAATATTCAACTATAATCAATTAATTTTAAATTTAATTAATTTTATACTAAAAATTTTACTTTTAGCAATAAAAGCACTATGACCTGCAAAAGAGGCAATCTCCTAGCAATTTCTTTCTGTAATAATGGAGTGTAACCATTTTCCCTTATCAGAAAAATTACATTTTCTAGTGGTTTGCAAGGCATTCTCACTAATCTTTCTTAAATGCTGTTATTATAAAAAATAAAATTCACAACTATACTATGTAACAATTCCCTTTGCAGATAAATGGATACAGAGAAGAGCCAGATGGATCAATCACAGGATGTCTGAAATGGATCAATAACCTGCCTGTAAAAGGCCAGTTCATAAATTTAACTCACTAATACATTTAAGGAGAGGGAAATTCTGGCCTATGATGTATCATTTGGAATGAGAAGGGTACTGGAAGGAAAAATTAATGAAACACAGCTTAGCTGTTTAACATAGCAAAACCTAAAGAGAGCCAGATAGAAAAGGGTCCAAAGTAGAGAATTTTCTTGTTGGCCTGAGACACACTGGAAACACTGAATTTATTTTATGACTCGATGCCCTGTAAGTTACACTGATTTTTCTCTACTTTTGTTAACATTAGTTTACATATACTGATCTATTTCTTATATCGAGTACCACTTGTAAGTTATGGCTACTATGATAATGACTACTAATGTCAAGAAAAGTAGTGTTATTATAATTTAATTAAAAACTTACTGAGTTCTTACTGATTCTCAATTAAAATATAATAATGGGGGTGGTAGATAAATAAAATCTAAAAACAATCAAGACTTTTCCATTTGGAAGAAAAAACACATCATATAAAGATTAAAACTAAGAAGAAAAATAGGCCTAAGGGTAGGGTGTTGTATGTTTGGTTGTATTAAGGTTGAGGTTGAGGTGACTTATAATTCTGATTAAGAATTAATGTCCAAGAGGTGGAAATATAAGACTAATAACAGACAGCTTTTAGTTTATGTATATAAGTTTTATCAAAAGTAAGGTATCTTAAAATTACATCACCTTTTAAAACAAACACACTTTTGGTTACTGCTATTTTTAACAACTTTTACAGCCTTTTCTAAATTACAGTTCAGACAAACACTAGCAGATACTACCTGCAAGAATATTTAATCATAAAAAAGGATTGTTTATCCTTTAACTCTAATAAAATCTTTGTTCAGGCTTTAAAATTAAAGTAGAAACTACTGTTTGAAGCTTACAGGTTTTCTAAGTTATTTAAAGAAAATCATATGTAGTTTGCTCAAAACTGCCAATAATCTAAAATAATGTATTAGGTTTAAAAAGAAGCAATTTAGGTTATTTTACTTCTCTGTCTTTGAAGTATATAGCACAATTAAGAAACCAGGGGCTATGTATGGCTCAGGGATCCAGAGCACTGTTGCTCTGGCAGAGGATCTGGGTTCAATTCCTAGCACCCACATGAGGCTCCCATATATTTCTAACTCCAGTTCCAGGGGACCAGACCCCCTTCTTCTGGCCTCCAGGAGCACTGGATGCACTTTGAGTACAGACATAAATGCACATAACACACTTTACACATACAACTTATCTAAACTTAAGAAAGAAGAAATCATATCATTTTCATTCATATCTGAACTAAAGGCTATAGTGTTACTGATATGTTTCAATTGCTGTTATATATTGCAATATGTTTTCTTACAATCTGTTAAGACATTATTTTAGTGTTCATAGTTACAGGAATAGGGTTTCTTACCAGGATGAAGCTGCTTTCTGGTTTTGGAATTCCGACGACCTCTTGTTACATTTACCTTTTGTTTTGGGGGACACTTTTTCACAGGTGGTTTAGGCCGGGAAACAACTCTACCTGGAGATTTCTCTTGTTTCTTTGCTCTTTTAGCATTTGTAGCTACTGGAGCATCTTTAGAGACAGAAACTTCACGCTTTTTCCTATCCAGTCTGGTTTTCTGTACAAATTGTGCAGTCAGCACTTCTGCACCTTATGCAGAAAAAAACAAGACGTTTTAAGGACGTGTGTGTGTGTGTGTTACCCAGAAATTTAGTGGCATAACCCGTCCTTTATTTTATTTCAGGGCAGTGGGAGCTAATATTAGGAAATACATTAGAAAGTTCTGGGTATCAGTAAAAGATTTCAAAATTAAAGCAAAATGCAGGAAAATAACTAGTGGTTAAATTACAAGGGTCAAGCTTAACATTCAGATCTTGGTAATCAGCATGTTTTATGCTTCTTAGACACCAACATTTCCAAGTTAAAAACAAAAAACAAGACCAGCTGCTTGTTGTCAAAATGGGTAAGTTCATGAAACCCAGGAACATGGTGCTGGTCCTGGCTGGATGCTACTCTGGTTACAAAGCCATCATTGTGATGAATATAGATAAGGGCACCTCAGACCGCCCTTACAGCCATGCCCTTGTGGCTAGAATTGACCTTATCCCCCAAAAGTGACAGCTGCCACGAGCAAGAAGAAAATCGCCAAGAGATCAAAGATCATGTCCTTTGTGAAGGTTTGTAAGTACCATCGCCTCATGCCCACAGGTCCTCTGCAGACATCCCCTTGGACAAAACTGTTGTCAACAAGGATGTCTTTAGAGATCAAGCCCTGAAACATAAGGTCAGCCCATAAGCAAAGGGGTCAACGCATTATATAACCAATGTTTCTTCTATTCATTCATACATTGATCATCTCTGGCTCTGTCACTTTATATAGGTAGAGTTGGAAAATTAAGACAGAGATCATAAAGCCTTCAAAGCTGAAAGTATATACTTTCCGGTTCTTCGTGGGAAATGTTTGCAAATCTTTTCTTTTAATGATGGGAAACATATTTACTTAAAAGCAAAGCTTCTGAAAAAACCATTTGTTCTTCCCTGTCTTGTATCCTTCCTCAAACTTGACCTTGACCTCCCACTTGACCAGAAAGTATATACCTTACCTAAATCACTGTCTTAGTTTTTATATATTTGCATATCACTCAGAAAAAAAAATGGCTTTTCTAACAAACTGTTAAGCTCTAGGTCACATGAATCCAGTCAAATAATAGGGTTTGAGGTGAAGCATAACTACAATAATCACATAGATAATTCTCACCTCTTTTTATCTTCTGAGGAAACTGCCCTTTAACTAACTTAAGAGTTGGGATGCATGATCCGCTGTCTGCCCTGGGCGCAGTTCTTTTGGAAAGGGGGCGGCCCAGGCTTATTCGTTTATTTGGAAGCATAACAGCTGATGTGCTGGCCTTTCTCTTTGGCTGAACTCTCAGATTTGAAGGTGGAGTCAATGGAGCCACAGCTCTCTTCTTCACTCTAAGCATTTTCCCAGATTTTTTTGTTGTTTCAGTTTCTTTTCTTACTTCCATCTCTGAGTCAAGAAATTCAGGATTTGAAGCCATAACTAAAGAAAATCCAGCATCACAAATCCCATCTGCAATACGAGGACACTGAGGATGCTCTGCTAACAAGTCTAAAGTAGTAGACAGATCCAGAGTGTAGCCAGTAGGGTCTGAAAAATAACTCTTCAACTGAATCAGAGACTCTGAAGGGCACTTTTCATCTGGGGATGCCAAGTCAAAACTATAGGACAGTTTCCTAATGAACGCAGTGTCTTTCATTCCATCTTGAGGAGCCATCAATGACAGGCTTTTGTCCACCTTATACAGGTCTTGGAAACTATGCTTTACTAAGACGTTTGGAGGGATTCCTTTTTCAGGAAGTGATTTCTTTGCTTCTAGAAGTGCACAACTAAGGGCGGGTATAATAGGTATCACTTTCAAAGAGATGTCATCTTCAACTTTTAAGTCCTTTGCCCCTAAAACACATATACACATACATTAAAAATTTGACACTGTTTCAGACAAACAGGAAAAATATTAGATTTCAAAATTATTACCAGGTTAAATATGCTACAGTACTGCAAATAAAAACCAAAGTGGCAACTAGTAAAAGTTTAATGAGTAAATTTAACAAATATGTATCTCCATATACTTCCATCTCTCACACACACACATACATTGAAAAAGAATGATTTGATATATGAATACTATGTTACAACAAGTAAAAACTCTGCCTCCAATTCCACCTCACCTACAGGGTGTTTAGAGACAGCCCAGTGGACCTTATAGCAGCAGTACTACTACCCTAAGGGCAAGCAGCCCACTTCCAGCTCCACTTACACTCTTCTAAGAAGCTATAATACAAACAGAACAGAGGCCTTAAACCTCAAATGTAACTGAACTAAAAGATGCTATTTTGCCTTCTCTATGAAATTATATTTTACACATATTTTAAAAATTAACTGTACTGTCTAATCTGTATTGTACCTCATCTTCCTGGTCCACTCTCCGATTAACTTTGTTTTTATTTTTAAAGCAAATCAATGACCTCACAAATAAGAAAAAAGGAGAATATCAGATTTCTATGAACTACTTAACAAAATCCTAAAAAACATCTGTCACCAGTACTATAAATCTACAGAAACAACTCCAGTGCCTACTAAATCAAAACAGGAATTAGGACATTAAAATGTAGAATTATGAAATACCAAAATCATCTTAGTTAAATACACTAACACTGTAGCAAATATTAGAAAAGGCAAAAAGGGCAAATAAAAGAAAATGTAGTTCAGTATTAAAATTTCTTTCTTTAAAGCTCATTAGAGTACCAAAAGGAAGAAAAAGAAAATATAGAAAAGATCTGTATGTATTACTAAAGACAGTTTCATGAAAAAGGAACATTCCCTAGGCAACTTCACTATTTCTAGAATTGACTTAGAAAGACAGAAGTCGCCAGGAAGTGGTAATGCAGTCTTCAATCCCAGCACTTGGGAGCAGAGGCAGGAGAATCTCTGTGAGTTCAAGGCCAAACTGGCTACAAAGTGAGTTCCAGGACAACCAGCGCTAGTACACAGAGAAACCCTGTCTCAAAAAGAAAAGTAAGAGTTAATATGCTTTGTAGTAGACTTACCACAAAATATGAAGATTAAGTTGGCTAAGCAAAATTTCAACTTAAGAAAAGTAGCTAAAGCTCTGAATAAGACTAAGAACTATCTCAATGAGGAAGATATAAAAAAGTAATCCAACACTGTTTTATTCATTCACACAGCATTCCTGTGCTTTTCCTGGGTTCAAGTAAGAGTTATCAGACTGGCGGTTTATAATTAAAGAGGAAAAATGAGGGCTGGGATGTGGCTCAGTAGCACGGGGTTCAAGAAGCATGATGAGGCCTTGAATTCAAATCTCCAGGAGAAAGGAAAGAAAGTGGGGGAAAGGGAAGTGAGAGACAAAAAGTGAAGAATTTAACCATAAATCTTTTCTTTTTTAAGGTTATTGTACTTTTTGTGTATGTGACTACACATGTATCTGCAAATGCTGGTACTGAACCCCTTGAAGATAGAGCTATAGGCTGAATCACCTAAGGTAGGTGCTGGGAACCGAACCTGGATCCTCTAAAAGAACAGCAAGTGTTCTTAACCAAAGAACCATCTCTACAGTTCCAAAATAAAAAAACCTTAACAGAAAAAAAGTAACACAGTATGGTAGCTGAGAGGCAGCCCTGGAATCAGGTTGATTTAGGGCAAATCTGTCTGTTTCTTCATCTTTAAAGCGGTTATAAAAATACTTACTTTAAGGATTGCAAAAAATCAATTATACTTAGAAAAAATACATAACACAATAAATGTGAATATCCTTTGTCAATCTGTTTGTATAACTGGTTGTTTTATTTGTTCCAAAATATCAAAAAGTACTGTGCTCTTTCTTTTTTGACTACCTGTGTATATATACTTAAAAATCAACTTTAAGGGGCTGTAGAGATGGCTCATCAATTAAGAGCAGTGGTCACTCTTCCACAGGACCTAAGTTCAGTTCAAGTAAACACAGAGGCTCAAAACTACTCCAAACTCGAGTTTCTGGGGGACTCAATGCCCTCTTCTAGCCTTCAAGGTCACTGCACACATGTGCTACACATACATACATGTAGGCAAAATACTCATAAACATAAAGTACAGGGGGCTGGAGAGATGGCTCAGAGGTTAAGAGCACTGCCTGTTCTTCCAAAGGTCCTGAGTTCAATTCCCAGCAACCACATGGTGGCTCACAACCATCTGTAGTGAGATCTGGCGCCCTCTTCTGGACTGTAGGAATACATGCAGACAGAATACTGAGAATACTGTATACATAATAAATAAATAAAAAAAAAAACATAAAGTACAATCATTTTATTTTAATTTTTTCCGAGACAGGGTCCTGGCTATCTTGGAACTCACACTGTAGACCAGGCTGGCCTTCAACGCACAGAGATCCACCTGCCTCTGCCTCCCAAGTGCTGGGATTAAAGTCCTACACCACCATCATTGGTCTAATAATTTTTTAAGAACATTTTTATATTGGCTATAATTTTAGAAATATTAAATCTAGCATTACCCTGTTACATTTCTTTAAAACACTATTTCTTTAGATGCCTGACACACATATGCTCTGAAGATACAGAATAAAACCAAGGTAGACATAATGTAGCCCAGTGGTAAACTGTATGCTCAGAACCCCAGCATCGTGAACCAAAAACCAAATAAAGCGCATTAATATATTTGTATGATAAGCACAGCCAGGTATGATGGCAAATAGCTAAAATCCCAGGTGATGCAGTTCTGGAAGATCAAATCCAGAGCTTTATGCCTATGAGACTAACACTCTACCAACTGAGCTACACCCCCAACCCAGAAATGTTTTAACTGCAATATGATACACATGGCATATTGTGTCAGGTACTATATGACTTGACTTGTGAGAGTCTGAATGAGAATGTCCTCCATGGGCTCAGATGTTTCAGTGTTGGTCTCCAATGGATGGCAGTTGTTTGGGAGGTTTGAAGGTGTGGCCTTCCTGAAAGAAGCATGTCAATGGGGCAAGCTTTGAGGTTTCAGAGCCTCTTGCCATTACTAGCAAGTTCTCTCGGCTTGCTGCTCCAGCCCCCAGTCTGCTGTCTCCGATCCAACATCACAGATCCTAGTCCTCTGGAACCATGAGCCCAAACAGACGCTTCTCTCTTTATGCTGCTTTAGTCACGCTGTTTTATCACTGCGACAGAAAAGTCACTAACGTGATGAATATTACCTTTTGAGGCCAGGTGATAGCAGCACACGCCTTTAATCCCAGCTCTTGGGAGGCAAAAGCAAGAGGAGCTATGTCTTTGAGTTCAAGGTCAGCCTGGTCTACAGAGCAAGTTCCAGGATAGCTAAATCTATAGAGAGAACCCCTGTCTTAAAAAACCAAAAAGAGAAAAAAAAATTTTTTTGTCTCTAACAGTCAAGTATTTGTCACTGGGGTCAATGTCATCTTGGGAATGCATGGTCCAAATACAAAGTCCCACCATCTAGATATGAACGATAGCCATGAAAACTCCAAGTCACTGTTTTTAGACAGGCATGGAAAAAGCATATCCTAGATACCGTTGAACAACAAATGAATTCAATTTTGGCTACTGAGAATTTGAGGAAGCCTAGACATGCTAGATATGTTGTCAGTGGATGGGGACCCAGGTCTGAAGCTTAGAGTCTACTTGTAAAGGTCAACTAGGAAGACAAAAGACAGGCAAATACTTGGAGAAAAAACACAGTTAACAAGTGCTCTGTGCTACTGAGAAGTCGAATAAGATACAGTCTGGAAAGTATGCAAGAGGCTAAGTAAACTGGGTACCACTGTAACCTCACCTGTTGATTGAGGTGAGTGGAATAAATGTAAACCGTGTAGACCCATCTGCTCATCTCCAAAATCTGTAAGAGTAAGAATCAGGAGAAGAAAATGTAGGTTGTTAATCTTCTGAAACAAAAGTAAAAACATTAAAAAAAATTTTCCCCCAAAAACTTGCTCTTACCTGGTTCTGGTGTTAAGGCTGATGACGTAAGTAAAATGAAAAATTCCCTATCTTCTAAGCATTTGATGATTGCCTAATTAAAAAAACAAAATAAAAGAGGTCTATTCAATCTCTCTACTTCAGGAGAACTACTACAGACTGAGCAGGACTGATATTTTTGAAAGGTGGGCTCCATAAAAGTTTCCACTTATCAGTGTAACTCATGCCATTTCGAGCTACTGAGAGGCGTGCAGATCATACTAACCTTAACCTTTCTAATGAAACTAAAGTGGTGGTCAGAAGGAGCTCTGTCTCTTCCCACCCATGAGGAAAGGAAGCATGGATCCCTGACTGGCAGTCACAGGACAAAACTATCATACAGAAACTAATGTTATTTGTAAGTCAAAGTGTTTAAACCAACGTTATCATTAAGACAAGTCACTGTCCCAACACATGAGCATGAATGCACGGTCTGTTTTACTTTACTGACTTCTTTCTTTTAAGATTAATGTATTATGTATAGTATTCTGCCTACATATACATTTGTATGCCAGAAGAGGGCACCAGATCTCATTATAGATGGTTGTGGGCCACTATGTGGTTGCTGGGACTTGACCACTGAGCCATCTCTCCAGCCCACTTCATTGATTTCTTAATGTCTGTTATGGGGACAGACAAGTCCTGGCTTGCTTCATTACTGTAGTTCAACATTTGCATCATTTCCTTTGTAATATTTAGAAATAACTCATCATAAAAGCTAGTTCCAACTCTGGGTCAAGCATCTATTTCTATCTTTACTCTGAGCAACTTTGGCTAACTGTCATGTTAAGAGTCCTTTAAACCAGTAGCTATTCCTCAGTCTTATTGCCTCTATTATGAAAACATAAGAAAAACTTTCATAAACTCCTGGAAAATGGTAAACGTAGCTTTCAAAGAAGCATCTCAGAAGTGGTACTGCAACTAATGCAAACACACCTAGATAACTATCAATATATCAAAGAACAAAGACTTAAGAGGAAAAAAAAACCTTGTTCTTTTAGTCAGAAATAAAAACTGAATAATAAGACAAAAGGTAAGCTGAGATGTAAGAAAAATGAAAATGCCAGTTATAATGTATCAGTATACACAACAATGAAACCCCTACCAACAAGCTAAGTAACTCAGCTAATTTCCCAGTTTAAGGAAAAAAATAATTACACTTGAAATTAGTGATTCTTACCAATTGCTGATTTTTAATATACTCGATTAGCTTATCTATGTTTTCCCCTTGTTTGTTTGACAGTTCCACTTCATATAAATCAAAGCATAAATCCTGGCAACAAACTGTAAGGGAATCAGAAATACACAATAACATTTTAAATTTTAATTTAAAAGTATTGACAATTCCATGTAGATGTATAAAGTGTTTTGATCACATACACTCCCAATGCCCTCTCTTTAAGACATATATGTATGTATTACATACATACAGACACTATATAGTGTGTCACTATGTTTTCCTAGCTGGCCTGAAACTTGCTTTATAGACCAGGGTGACCTTGAACCCAGAGACCTGTCTGCCTCTGCCTCCTTAGAATTAGGATTAAAGGCATGAGCCACCATACCATGCTTTAGAACATTTGTTTGTTTGTTGAAACAGGGTTTCTTTGTACAGCCTTGGCTGCCCTAGAACTAGCTCTATAGAGCAGGTTGGCCTCGAACTCCTAGAGCTCCAGCCATTTGCCTCTGTCTCCCAAATGCTGATCTCTTATTTATTTTCAATTTAACAGTGCATAAATTAAAAACAATAAAAACTTTGTGCAGGAGAGGAATGGGTCAGAGTTTTCAGCTTTTTTTAAAAAATATTTATTTATTTATTATGTATACAATAGTCTGTGTTTATGCCTGCAGGCCAGAAGAGGCACCAGACCCCATTACAGATGGTTGTGAGCCACCATGTGGTTGCTGGGAATTGAACTCAGGACCTTTGGAAGAGCAGGCAATGCTCTTAACCTCTAAGCCATTTCTCTAGCCCCTCAGCTTTTTTTTTTTTTTTTTTAAAGTGCATTTGCTCAATTCTCTGAGCATTCTGTATTAAAGATAGAATCTTTGTCATCTCAGATGAATCAGTCAGTTTCTAACAGGCATCCAAGAAGTAGACAACAGGGTAATTCTACAGCTTTCGCAAGAGACCATTTTATGAATCATTTAAGATGAAATTTAGACATGTATACGAATGTTTGGATGACAGAGTAGACAGTAACTATAGTAAGCCCAGAGTATGTACTGTGCTATTACATTTTAACAGACCTTTCTGCTCCAAATAATTCTGTCTTCTAAAGGCAGCTTCTGGTAGGCTTTCTTTCAGAGAAGATACTTTCATTACATACTTAAAATCTAGTTCCCGTGGCCTAAAAAACAAAAATGTTATCAATCAGTGTAATAAATAGTGACATAACCTTATCACTTTATAATTCAAATGAAAACAAAAATATAACCATAAAAGTCCTTCAGGGCTGGAGAAATGGCCTAGTTGTTAAAGAGTCCTACTCTTGCTGAGTTTGGTTCCTAGCACCCACAATGGGCAGTTTGACCCCTCCTTTGGGCCTCTACTGGCACCTGCACATACATATCCCCACAAAAGGCATGCGTACATACACAATGTTTTAAAGCCCTTAAATTCCAGGCTAGGTAATTTAGATATCTATAAACAATATAAATTCTCACACATATGACCCACAGATATCATGTATAAACATGTTTACATCTTCTGAATACATGTATTTCTGGCAACGCTCAATTATCCAGGTATGTTAAAAATTGTGTTCTAAAACTGAGACTTTTCAAAACTTACTAAATTGAAAGTCTCTGAAATACTGGGTTATACCATAGAATGAGTCATGTGCAGATCTTTATTCTATTGTCTCCCCAAAATTTTTCTTTCTTCACAATTTATTTTGAAATGGTATCGGACCTATATAAAAGTTGTAAAAGCAGCACAAAAAATTTCTATACTGTACTATATTTGCTTACTCTACATGCTTTTGTTTTGTCTAATTTTCTTTCTTTTTTTTGAGAGGCATATCTGATGCCCTATTACCTCAAAATACTTCCTCACATTCCTCCCCCAAATGTAATTTCCTTGTACAATAAATTACCAAAAATGAACAAATTCACAATCACAGATTACTATTACTTAGCTTATACCTTATCCAAACTTTGCTAAGATTCTTCAAAAACCAACTATGCCTAAGAAAAACAGACTGAGAAAGTTGCACAAATAGTAATCAAGAAAAAGAGGCGTTCTATTTAAGGAGGGGACAAAATAGAAGCTTGAGGGGAGGGACCTGGGAGGGGTTAAAAGAAAGGGAAGGCAAAGTGATGTAAATCTATTTCAGTTAAAAGCACATTTAAAAACTTTTAAAAAGCTGGGCAGTGGTGGCTCAAATCTTTAATCCCAGCACTCTGAGAGACAGAGGCCAGCCTGGTCTGCAAAGCAAGTTCCAGGATAGCCAGAGCTACACAGAGAAACTGTCTCAAAAACAAAAAACTTAAAAAATAGATTTTGCTAGACAGATAACGCACCTTTAATCCCAGCACTCAGGAGGCAGAGACAGGTGGATCTCTGAGTTCGAGGCCAGAATGGTCTACACAGAGAAACCCTGTCTTGAAAAACCAAAAAGAGTTTCAGTTGTCTCCAGTGAAGAGTCTGCCTTTTTTTTCATTTGTGATTAATATGCAGGTTGTAGGAAAATATTAAAAGATACACAACCGGATTTTCACTTTATCATCTAATTGAATACTATGTGCCACCATTTTTCCTACATTTAGTAACTACATTCTACAGCAAGAAAGAGCTTTTCTTTCTTTTAAAATTATTTTTGACAAAATTCTTACTTTACTATTTATGGGCTATACTATCCCTGTTCTCTGTTCTTACAAATGGCCAAAAGAAAATGAATTCTGACAGAATAAAATTGTCAAGTCAACTAAATTATATCTATCTTTCAGTGATATGGAGTACAAAGTATGAACAGAAGAAGCAAAATGGTTTCTTAAGACGTCCTTCACAGTTCTCCAGGAGAGAGAAAAATAAAGAAAAAAAAAGGAAACAACTTCATTATCATAATTCATCATACTACAAACAAATTTAACAGTTACTTTTAGTATTTTTTGCAAGGGAGTGATTTGAGTATTAGAACATCAGATAACGTAAATCTTAATGAAGAATCAATAGGGACTGTCATTAGCTGTATTGCTCGCTGGACAAATTTCATTTGCTTTAGAGGAAATGCAAGCTTTAAATATAAAGTAATTCAGTCAGGCATGGCAACAGATTCACGGAGTCCCAGTTATTCAGGAAGCTGAAGTGAGAGGATCACTTGAACCTATAAATTCAAAACCAGCTTGGCCAATATAGCAAGATCCCATCTCAACTACAACAAGAGAAATACTATTTTCCCTTAAGGATCAGAATTCAGGTCACTTGTGTACTTCTACTCTACACACTTAAACAAATGTATTCTAACCTAAAACCAAGTAAAATATATTTCACACCATTAAGACCTTGAAAAGAGTACCAAGTACTTAGGACTGGAAAAACAAAATATGCATTAAGGATGACATCAAATATAATACTTACAGTTGTACTGGAATTACTGTGCCATAAGTAGAACAAAGAGTTATATCACACAGGAAACAACCCTGAATAATTAACTGCCCTTTCCATGGAGAGGTGAGAGCTTGAAGAAATGAGGACAGAAAGAAGCTGATTACTTTGTGAAACATTTACTAAAACAAAAAAACTATAAGAATTATTTAATTCCTTACCATTTTTATTGAGACTTCTTTCAAGTCTAGAAAGAAACAAAAAATATTTTTATTAGAGAAAAAAACCCCAAACCAAACAAACAAAGTACAAAGGCAATTACTCACATGTTTTTATAAGTGGGCGTTGCCATCTTTTAGGTTCCCAGGATTGAAAAGCTACAATTATAAGAGGAAAGGTCTGTCTGGGTCATTTAATAACAGCGTTGCGTGAAAGTTCATAGAGGTAATTCTGAAAGAAGGAAAAACGTATTATTAGTACTATAGAATTACCCATGGATAGCCACAGAGAAACCCTGTCTCGAAAAACCAAAAAAAAAAAAAAAAAAAAAAAAAANAAAAAAAAAAAAAAAAAAAAAAAAGAAAAAAAAAAGAATTACCCATGGATTAAATTCATCCCAACCCTAGTCAAACCTGAAATTTAGGACATTAGGCTAAGAAATATTTTTTAGGCATAATTTATTTATAGTGACTATACCTGATTTAGTTCGAAGGCACGAAAATGACTTCTTTTGTAAGAAAACATACAGGTATCTGCAGCCACATATCAGACACTGTCAGAAGATGGCCTGTACAATTCTCAGACACAAACTTGATTTTTCCCTAGAATTAAAACAAAAGACTCATGAGATGTCTTCAAATAGCAATAGCCTTAATAGTAGGGCTCATTTTAAAATAGGGATATAGATGTATTTTTTTCACTAGTAACCAAAATAAAAGTTATGCTTCTTAGAAAAATAATCATCTTATCGTCACTGATGGTTTTAATCACTCATAAGCATTTTAAAACTCGAAAAAATAGCTGTACTTGGGAATCTTTCAAAAGTTTCCATCACAGTATCAAAGGAATACCTGATCATACCAATTACCTTTAATGAAACTTCACTGAACGGCTATGTAGTAGTTGTAATAGGAAATATAACAAATAAAACCTTAATTATCAAAAGATGAATTTCCTCTGGACACTGGTGGTGCACACCCTTAATCCCAGCACTTGGGAGGCAGAGGCAGGTGGATCTCTGTGAGGTCGAGGACAGCTTGGTCTACAAAGCTAGTTCCAGGACAGCTAGAGCTGTCACACAAAGAAACCCTGTCTCAAAAGACAAACAAGATGAGTTTCCAAAGCAAAGAATTGATGAATTGTAAATTAAGCCAGTGCCCAGAAAGTCCTCAAAGGGAGAACATGTAATAAAGTGAATCACAGGCAGATACAGCAGTATTTCCTGTGATAGATTAGATGAAGGATTAAAAGTTGGGTTTCCTGAAGCTAGGAGTATAACTAAGTAGTAGAGTGCTCACCTAATATGGGCAAATAGGTGAAAGGTCTTAGTTTTGATTTCTAGCAATAAGAAAAAAAAAAGTCAAGTCTTAACATAGGATGAACCGGCATAGAATGAGTAAGTGCTAAGGGGGGGGAGGGGCTCATAAGCCTCTACTAGTAGCTGAGGAGTTACTGACAGTTGATGACTTCTGGGGGAGGGAGAGTTCTCTTTAAGGGTATAGTCCCAATATGTCCACCACACTCCCAGTGAGTGACACCACACTCATAGTTATATGGGCAGCACAAATGGGACTAGGTAGTTTACTTAGGGGAAAAAAAGAACAGGTAGTTGAGAAGGGTTAGGGAAGGGGGAGATGAATCTGAGAATTACAAGAAGTAAATATCAAAATACATTATTTGAAATCCTCAAATAATTAACAAAACTACTATAGTAAGTAAAAGAACAGGGGCTGGCTCAAATGATTAAGAACACTGGCTACTCTTCTAGAGGACTTGGGTTTAATTCCCAGCACCAAAATGATGACTATTAACTGAGTGTTACTTCTAGTTCCAGCGGATCTGAAACCCTCTTTTGGCCTCCTCGGGCACCAGGCATGTATACTGTATATAGATAGATGTTTAAGCAAAACATTCATATACAAAATAAAAACAAATCTGTATACTGTGTGGTCCTATTTACATACAGATCTAAAAAGGTGGGAAATAGACTAGTTGTCTGGGGTGGTGACGAGAGGGTCACAGATTGATTACAGTGATGGTTTCACAAATCTGAATACATGAGAACAACACACATGCTAGACCACACAGTTTAAATGGGTGAATACTACTGCACAGGAAATACTGCGAGGCACCTTAAAAACCACAATCATCAACAATCAGCCAGCGTGCATAATGATCTTTTTCAGTCCTCTGTTATATTTTGCTTTATCAACACCACTAAACACCCTCTTTTTGAGTTCCTGCTGCTGTGGGGTGCATATGTTCCTCCACTTCCCCGTTATCTAGATTCATCTACTCTACTACTCCTATACAAGCCACCTAATGCCGTCTTGGCTTCAACTAATACCCCCAACTCTGGATCCCTCTTACACTACTTTTATTACTACAAGGCTGTTTCAGAAACATCTTGAAAGGCTGAGTATTTCTTTAATTCATAAAATAGTGCTTGTCCACTTACTGAGAAATTATTAAGTACAAGTTCTTTTTCCTTGGTAAAGGACTCTAAATGTCATTTAATCCTCACAGTAATCCTACAAAGTTAACTATTTTTCCAAATAAGAAAACAAAGCCTAAAACTTTGATGCTAATTATGTTTTTAACTATTACCTACTTATCGCCCTGAATTCATAAGCATCCCTGTCAATCTTTTCTTCTTTCTTTCTTTATTCCTTTCTTTCTTTCTACTCAGGGCACCACTGCAGTGTGTTGACAGCATTACAGTCTCGCTCACCCCTAACATTCCACAGTTGTCAAGCTTGCTCAGATGTATTTGTTCTCTATTCCTTTATCATTACAATGGCATAGGAGTCTTACCAAAGTACTAATCTCTTGGCACTGAAAAATATCATTTTAGATTCAAAACTCAATTATGTCTAAACTTCTAATTGAAGATTATGACCTTCTTAACACTAATGAATCTAGCTTTTATTATAGTCATCTCAGGGAAATAACTAAGTCTCACTTCATTTTGTATTAGTCGAAATTCACTTTCCTCAGCCCTACATCTATCTGGCTGTTATCTGAGGTAACAGCACTTGGCCAACAGAGTGCACACTGACATGCCAATTTTGCCTTTTAACAATGGAACTATTTTGTTTATTACAAATGTTAAAATGAAAATTATAAATCTTAAAATATAATTTATATAATCTATAAAGCAATATACAATCTGATCACTGTATATTCACAGCTGAAAACAAGCTCATGTACAATAAACAAGTTATATCTACAAATGATGACGTTTTCATCTGACTGCAAATTGCTTACATTTGGATTCAATATTCAACTTTAAAATAAATGTAAACTACATTTTTTTTAACATGTATATGTGTGGAGGTCAGAGGGCAACTGAAGGAGTTCGTTCTCTCTGTCCACCAAGTGGATTTGAGGTCAAACTCAGACTATCAGGTTTGACAGCAAGTGCTTTTATCTACTGAGCTACTTTGCCCCCTCCTCCATGATTTTTGATACAGGGTCCCTCTCATCCTGTAGCCCAAAGCGGCCTTGAACTTGTAGCAATCTTTCTGTCTCAGTCTCCTAAGTGCAACATTCAATTTCTGAAGACTGTTTTTAATATTCTTAAAATTTGATATACAAAGTTTCTGATCACCAGGCTGATACTTACTTGAAAGTATTATTTTTTGTTTTGGCATGATGTACAAAAGTAAATAAATTGTTTGAGATCATATAATTTTGTTATTATTAAAATTATTTTAACATGTATGTGGTATGTGAATTTCTCTCTTGTAATACTGGGGATCCCACATGCTAAATCCTCTGAGGCACACCCTCCCTGTCCTTTATAATGACATCCATATAATCTCAGTGACAATGTTTTGACTCATCAAATTGGATTTATGAATTTGTGCTATGGCATTTAAACTATTAATTCTCAATGAAGTGGTTGCACCAAACTCACTGGTATGCTGTGTACCTTCCAAAAAAGATATTAAGTAGTTTCTCTCTTAGAAGAAAATCTAAAAGAAAAAGCTGAATTAATTTTTCTGTGACAATTACATTTTAAAATCCATCTTTGATTCTCTCCATCATTATATCTTACAAAGAGGCAAAAATAAAGTAATGTTTAAAACTGCTTTCACTGCTAGATATATTCCACCCCAAATGCTCTGAGCACAAAGTAGAGGATTTCCACTGAGGTGAAACAGGTCCTGTACCAAATGAGCTGGGCCTTAAGAGCTGGGGTCAGATATCTCTTCTCCTAACGAGAGAGCAGCTGTACATTAAAGAGCGTATTTGATCAAGCAACAGTGTACTGACTATTAGCAAGGGGTTTAGTTCTCCAATTAAATGTTATTATATCTTATTAAGGAAAAACAGAAAGTATGCCCTAGGCACATTTCTTTTGACAAAGGCAGTAATTAAAACAGAAACCAATTAAAAGAGACAAAAAGAAAAAGACTAGAAGAGAATATTCACTATACAAATAATAAAAGATTTATACTAATACATTAAGACAGAATTTAAAAAAATGAAAATTCACATTTCAAGAGCCATTTAATAGCCAATAAGCATTAAAAAACACTTTCAGTTTACAAACTTATATAATTGCAGTCAGAGAAAAAGAAACCCAAAGATTTTAACAGGTGAATTGGTAGCAAGAATGGAAGCCAAAGACAGAAATGAGGCTATCTGAGGACATGTAAGGAGTATTTAAAACCAACATGCTAAAAGACAATCATCAAAGTACAATGTTTACATTTGGCAAAAACATTTTCCAAGAAAGAAAGTGAACCAAAAAAGTTTATCATCAAAACAAACAAACAAACAAAAAACGCCCCACAAACTTTTAATAAAAGCCTCTACTTTAATCACAAGGAAGATAGCTCCAGATGGATAAAGACAGTCATGAGTGGAGAGCACAGGAGACATCTGAGAAATATTAAGTACTGGCTTTCTAAATCCCAACAACTCTCAACAGGCTGCCAGCTATGTTATAACAATTTTAAAAGGAGTTCTATTACATGACAAAAATAGCATATAAATCATGAGGAGGGTGATTGAAGTTAGCAATTCTAAGATAAAGATGCTTATAAACTTAATTTTGAATAATCAAGAACATAGAATTCTAGGAAAATATGTAATTTCCAAACAAATAGATCTTAAAATCAATATAAAAATGAAAAGACTAGAAACATAGGACAAGGCAAACAAACAAACAAAAAAAAAGAATTACACTAAATTCAAATAAATTGTAATGCTCTGCCCCTAAAGATATTTAAAATTGCTTTTAAAAATTTCCAGGCAACAGAGGTGATGGTTACGTGGTTAAGAGCACATATTGCTCTTGAAGAGGCCCCAAATTAAGTTCTTAGCATCCTGTAGCTCCAGATCCAGGATCCAACACCCTCTTCTGGCCTTAACAGATACCTGCCCTCAAGTAACTGTACCCTCACAAAGACACATGTAAAATTTAAAATAAAAATGAAGTCTTAAAAAAAAAAAATCCCAGCCAAGCATGATGGAACATACCTGTAATCCCAGAACTTGGGAGACTTGGCAGGGAAATCATAGGTACAAGGGCAACCTCAACTACATAATGTCAAAAAAAAACAAAGAAAGAAAAAAGAAAATTCTAACAGATACTCTTTTATTTATTAGTGGTACTAGGAATTGAATCCAGGGTGGCACACATACTAGACATATGTCAACATTTAGAGCCCTTCCATTAGTATTTACTTGAAATATAAAAGTAAAGGGATGGGGATATTGTTCAGTTGTAGCTTAGTTTGTATTAAATTTTAGATTCAATTCTTAGCACGACAAAATAAATGAATAAACAAAACATACAAGTGTCTATCCCATCTAGTTACATCAAAATAGTTTAGTGAGAAATTTAAAATAAGCATAGTTTTTTTCATTGTTAAGAGTAATATAAATGAGAAGCTTAGAGGTAAGATGAATCAAAGCAAGTTGGGCAGTAAGAAAAGATAGTCAAAATTAAAATTTAAAAAAGGAGATGTAAAATAGTAAGACATTTCAAAAGTAAGAGGATACCTGTAATAACCAATGAAAAATATTAAAACAAATACTAGAAAAATCTTATTTACCACATGTGGCACCCTAATTTTAAAAAAACCTTAAAGCTGGGCGGTGGTGGTGCACACCTTTAATGGCAAAAGTAGGTGGATCTCTGTGAGTTCAAGGTCAGCCTGGTCTAAAGAACAAAAAAAGTAGCTTTTAACCACTAATTAAACCACTAACCTAACATCTGCCACAAACAAAACTGTAGGCTCAAGTGATTAGGAGCAGTCCAATGACAGAATGACAGAGATATGGTGAGGAACAGAACATATTCTTACAATAAATTGTATCTCGAAGGAAATGAATGATAAGCAAAGGCTCTCTATCTAAGAGGGGATGACTATGCTAGTTAATGTGATCTCACAGGCACACACACAGTAACACCTGCCATCATTTGGAAGACCAGTATTTTCCCAAATGACTAATGAAAGAATGAAAGCCAAAGTGCAAACTAGATAAACTGATTTTAGTAAGTTCATTCATAAGGTTTCAAATTTACACTGTCGGCCAATTTAAGAAACTTTTATCAAAATTGATGAATACCAAAGAAAACACATCTGAAAATGCTATTAAAATGTCTCTCTTTTTCCAAATACTTAGCGAGCCAATGCCAGACTATTGTGCCATATACTTCAACAAAACAATCTATTACAACAGACTAAGCGCAGAAGCAATACCTGAACAATAAAAGTGACAGGGTATTTGCAAAAACATATTACAATGCCACTCTTATCACTAATATTTTCTGGAAGAGAAATAGCTATTTTTCACTTAAAATGCTACTTAAGTCAAGATGTAATTGATTTGGTTTTTAAAGATACCAATAAATATGCTTGAGAGCAATCAGCTTAACATCTATCACAGATACACCTGGAGTGTGCAATAGTTTTTGAATTGTAAAGGAGTTGGCTGGGAATGTAGAAACGTGCTTGTCTGGAACACACAAAGTCCAACCTCAATCCCTAGCACTGCACAAATCCAGTATGGCAGTGTGTCTATAATCCCAGCATTTAAGAGAAGGCAGCAAGAAAATCAAGTGTTTGAATCCAGCTGTTGCTACAGATCAAGTTCAAGGGTAGCCTGGGCTACAGTTTAAAGAAAAGTGTGAAAGAGCATGGATACTGCTGTAACATAATCTTGGAACAGAACATATAAATATAAAGTATAATTCTCTTTAAGTTCAAAATAGGTGAATATTTATTGGTTAATGAAATAAAGACCATGCATGATGACAGTTCAAGGGATACTTTCCTTCTAGAATAGATGCACACAAGCCATTCTATTGTACCCGCAGTGCTCTACTAAGCAAGGTGCAGAGATACCCTGCTTGCTTTTTCTTTGTAAATACATTTTCAATACAATAAAATCTGTTCTTTTAGAAAGGAAAAAAAATCAAAACAATGTCTTTTCTTAAATCTATAAATCAATCAATCTATCTATCTATCTATTTATTGAGACAGGGTTTCTCTGTAGCTTTGGAGCCTGTCCTGGAACTAGCTCTTGTAGACCAGGCTGGCCCCGAACTCATAGAGATCCGCCTGCCTCTGCCTCCCAAGTGCTGGGATTAAAGGTGTGCGCCACCACTGCCCAGCAAATCTATAAATTTATAAATGCAATGAATAAGCTACTCACTGCAAATACAAGTATTCCAGTGAGAGTTTCTATAGAAATTGGAAAAAAGAAAAAAAAAAAAAAAGAATCCACATTTTTTTCTGGTTCCCTAAAAGAAAGTACCAATTTATATTATAAAGCTACCACAAGTAAAACAGTATGGCAGCTGCTAAATAGGTCAAGGAGTGTTCAGATCCAAGGTCATAAACAAGGGCTAACAGACTGCCCCAAATGTTTGACTTTCTTACTCACTAGGGAAAACTAAAAATTAAAACAAGATCTTTTTCAACTATCAGATGGGTTTAGATGTTTAGAAAACATTGTTACCTTTCAGTGCTGCCTAGGAGTAATGAAAACCATACCTAAGAGGAAATGAAAATGTAAAAATACAATCACCCCAGGGCATTTAACAGACTGCCTAGCGTTCTCTCTAAGAATTTGAGTCTACAGAAATGTCAGCAGCACCCAAACCTGTTTATAATATCTGTAGTGCAAAACAAAACAAAACTCAGCTCTACAGTATTGCTGTGAGAAAAATCTTAAAATCCACCGATGAGACCCAAAGAATAAACATGTCTAAGATACTTGTATTAAATAGATATACTATGGGAAACAAGTACCAGCCAAGTTTTCTGGCAATTTTCAAATTTCAATTTATTTAAACAAATGTTTTTGGCTAGAAGAAATGCCTGCCAATTTATCTTTCTTACTTAGAAGAATGTGAAAGTTAGAAAATACACTGGCAACACACGTCAAACATCATCTTCCTTAAAATAATAATTACAGAGAAATAACCTGGCTATCTTCTATTATTTTTTTTCTAACATGGGCTCACTGGGTATTAGTATACTAGTGACAATAGAACTCTCCTTTACTACAAGCCAATTTTCCAATAGAAAAGCACCCTCTTACACTACTTATACGTGCTCTGCACCAAACCTCTTAGGTAGGATTTCCAACAATCTCAGATGTATACTATCACATATACGCTCCCGTCTTCTTTCTGCTGTCTTGGGAGGGGGGGGGGAACACTGTGAGTCCTCGGGTCAAGTGTTAAGAAAGAATTTCATTAACTTCCCATCCTAATTTGACCTTCAGAGAGAAGACAGGTTCAAGCTGTTTAAAGTTAGGCATTTCGAATTGCTAAATCGCGATGAAGGGAAACTCAACAACGTTCAATCTCCGATTCTGAAGCTAAGCCACTTTTCCTACCAAGTGCTGGTTGGTACTGTCTTCTGAGCAACTGCGGGACCCTTACCCACTGCGACATTCCTTCAGCGTCACTCCAGCCGCCTGCTGACTGCCATATGGGTAGGCCCATTTATACGTAATAAATAAGTAAGTAATGCCACGTGTTGCCTCGCCGCCTACAGCCTTCACAAACTGGAGGGTTTTCCTAAGAACCCTCAGGGAATGAGCTAGTCCGCCCCGAATGAAGGGAAAACTTGAGAGCAGAACTGACCGCATCCCTTGGGAATGGAGCTGACCTGTGACAGGCGACGCAAACAAAACGCCCTTACGAGTCGTTCTGCCCCTCTGAGTGCAGAGACCAATTCCGAAGCCGTCCACGGGCTCGCACCATGACTACCTTCTCTACGCTGGAGCAAATGACCGTGGCTGCCCGTCCGGGGCGACCCAGCCATCTGTCCAGCGGCCCCCGAGGGACGCCCACCCCGCCCGCCAACCCTCAATCACCGCGGGTGCCCCCGACGCGCGCGCGGCAGCCGCGCTCCGCCTTCCCGACGGGTGTCTGTGGAAATCCTCGCCCGAGACGCCCCGACACTCAAAGGAACGTTACCTGTCCCCGACGCGGCCGCCTTCCCCGAGGAGTCGAGCGCACCGCTCAGCGTCCTTCCCATGCTTTTCCTGCTCGTCCCTGTCTCCTCCTGGCCCCTCGCCCTGAGGCGACTCCCGACCTCTCCTCAGACGCGGGCCGCGTGCGCCACAGTCGCTCAGTCACACAGGCGGTTAGCAGCCTCGCCTCAACCCCGGCGCTGGGAACGGGTCCCGTCTCTGGCCCCCGGGTACCCGTAACCGGAAGTGAAACCTCGTGGCCCGAGGAAATAGGGAGGGGGCTAGACAGACAGAAAGTGAAAACTGAAACGCCCAGGTCTCGTAACAGACGGGAGCCAATCACGAGGAGGACGCCAAGGCGCAGGCGCGACCGCCCGCGGCGTCCACGTTGCGCTTGCTTTTCCTCTCTGCGCAGGCGCGGGGCGGACACAACTTGCTTCGGATTGGAAGGCCAACCCAGTTCCGCTACTTCTCACCGGATGTAGGCAGCCGGATATGGAATCAAGTGAAGTTCCTCAGTCAGGGCCTCTAGTGTCTCGTGCGTCGCTTATGCGCAACTTCCTGTGCTTCGTGTACCAGGTGCTATTGAGACAGGGCTAGATGATACACAGACTTACGTCATGTATTCTTGCTGAGGTCACTTCAGGTTTAATTAGAATCTGATCTCCTTAATGGAGGATCCTGTAGAAAATTACCCAATTCTGTTCTAAGACCGTAGGCCAAGATGCCCCAGCTGACTAATATTTAAATGCTTGCTTGTCCAAACCAACCCCCTTCAGCTGCTGGGTGAGATACTGGGATGTAGTTTTACCTTTTTTTTTTTAATTTGCTATACTTAGAGCTTTTCAATTTTTTTTCTGAGCCACCTCCTTGGCCCGGTTGTTACATTTTTTTGGTATATTTTTTATTGATATTTATTGAGCTCTGCATTTTTCTCGGCTTCCCTCCCTGCACCTTCCCTCCCCCCTTCAAATCTCCTCCAAGGTCTCTTGCTCCCAATTTACTCAGGAGATCTTGTTTTTTTATACTTTCTACTTCCCATGTAGATTATATCTATAGTAAGTCTCTCTTGGTGTCTGCATTGTTGTCTAAGTGCTCTGGGATTAGGGTTTGTAGGCTGGCTTTCTTTGCTTTATGTTTAAAAACCACCTATGAGTGCATACATGTGATAATTGTTTTTCTGGGACTGGGTTACCTCACTCAAATCATTGTTTTCTAGTTCCATCCATTTTCCTGCAAAATTCAAGCTGTCATTTTTTTTCTGCTGTGTAGTACTTCATTGTGTAAATAGACCACATTTTTCTTAACCATTCTTCAATCGAGGGGCATTTAGGTGGTTTCCAGGTTCTGGCTATGACAAACAAAGCTGCTATGAACATAGTTGAGCACATGTCCTTGTGGCCTGATTGAGCATTCTTTGGATATATACCCAAAAGTGATATTACTTGGTCTTGAGGTAGGTTGTTTCCTAATTTTCTGAGAAATCGCCACACTGACATCCAAAGGGGTTGTACCAGCTTACATTCCCACCAGCAAGGCAGAGTGTTCCCTTTTCCCCACAACCTCTCCAGCATAATTTGTCATCAGTGTGTTTGATTTGGGCCATTCTTACAGGTGTAACATGGAATCTCAGAGTTGTTTTGATTTGCATTTCTCTGATGACTAAGGATGTTGAACCTTTCCTTAAGTGTCTTTCAGCCATTTTAGATTCCTCTGTTGAGAGTTCTCTGTTTAGATCTGTACTCCTTTTTTTTTATTGGATTATGTGATCTTTTGGTGTCCAATTTCTTGAGTTCTTTGTATATTTTGGAGATCAGACCTCTGTCTGATGTGGGATTAGTGAAGATCTTTTCCCATTCTGTAGGCTGCTTGCTGTTTTATCTTGTTGACTATATCCTTTGCTTTACAGAAGCTTTTTAGTTTCAGGAGGTCCCATTTATTAGTTGTTACTCTCAGTGTCTGTGCTGCCGGGGTTATATTTAGGAAGTGGTTCCCTGTGCTAATGCATTCAAGTGTACTTCCCACTTTCTCTTCTGTGAGGTTCAGTGTGACTGGCTTTATGTTGAGGTCTTTGATTCATTTGGACTTGAGTTTTGTGGATGGTGATAGATATGAGTCTATTTTCATTCTTCTACATGTTGCTATCCAGTTATGCCAGCACCACTTGTTAATATGCTTTTTTTTTCCATTTGATATTTTTTTTTCAAAGATCAGGTGTTCGAAGATGTGTGGATTGATATCCAGGTCTTCTATTCGGTTCCATTGGTCCTCCTGTCTGTTCTTATGCCAACACCAGGCTGTCTATCTGTCTTTCTTTCTTTCTTTCTTTCTTTCTTTCTTTCTTTCTTTCTTTCTTTCTTTTTTTGATTTTCGAGACAGGGTTTCTCTGTAGCTTTGGTTCCTGTCCTGGAACTAGCTCTTGTAGACCAGGCTGGCCTCGAACTCACAGAGATCCGCCTGCCTCTGCCTCCTGAGTGCTGGGTTTAAAGGCGTGCGCCACCATCGCCCGGCACCAGGCTGTTTTCAGTACTGTAGCTCTGTAGTAGAGTTTGAAGTCAGGGATTGTGATGCCTCCAGAAGTTCTTTTATTGCACAGGTTTGTTTTGGCTATCCTGGGTTTTTTGCTTTTCCTAATGAAGTTGAGTACCGTTCTTTTGAGGTCTTTGAAGAATTTTGCTGGGCGTTGTGTTGAATCTGTAGATTCCTTTTGGTAAGATTGCCATTTTTACTATGTTAATTCTGCCTACCCAAGAGCGTGGGAGGTCTTTCCACTTTCTGGTGTCTTCTTCAATTTCTTTCTCACATCCTGATCTAACCCATTTCTACCAATCTGTGTAACACCACAAGGTTGTGGCTTACCAGGAAAGATTCTAACCAGCATCAGTCTCAGGCAGGAGCTTCATGGCATCTGCCACACTGCCCTTCTTCCTAGCATTCTGTTCTGTCTCTTCCACCTACCTAAGTTCTGCCTTATCAAAAGGCCAAGGCAGTTTCTTTATTCAACCAATGAAAGCAACACATAGACAGAAGGACTTCCTACACCAGGGTTTGATCCCCAGAAATGCACAAATTGGGTATGGTAGTGTGGGCATATAATCTCAGAAGGTGGGAGTAAGAAGATCAGGAATTCAAAATCATCCTCAGCTGCATATCAAATTTTAATCCAGGCTGAACCACAAGAGAACCTATCAAAAACTACACAGACTACACCTTAATGGTTTGTCTTAAACCAGCCACGTCAAGAAATAGCCCATTGCCAGGTTTCTAGTGTGTCAGAGGTATGATGGGGTCTGATGAGAACTAATCTAATGGTCACACAGAATACTGTGTTTGAAAGTGTGGAGCAGAGGAAGAAAGTAGAGGAGACTTAGTTTGAGGATCATAGTTTCCTTTTCTTTTCCATCCCCCACGGTACCTTGTACAACATTTAACTTAAACACAATCTCAGTAGTTAAATACTGACAAAGGATGTTCCATCAAAGGAGAAAGAAGAAAGAACTAGTGTTGGGAGAAGACAAAGAACAATGCGTTCAAAGAGCCACAGCATACTGAGTTTATTCATTCTACTGCTTTGGGGGAAAAGCCCTGTAAAATTGGTCCAATAATGATTTGTTATTTGAAATCTTCTTGTTCCAAATTTGCTCTTAAGTTAGCTGCTAATTTTACTTTCTCATTTGAATAATAGCATCAATCTCAGATGTGAACTTGTACAAAGTACAAGGACTATATATGCATAAACACACACACACATATCTTAATCCTTGTCTTAGTCACTGTTTTATTGCTGTGAAGAGACATCATGACCAAGGCAACTCTTATAAGAGAAATCATTTAGTTGTGGCTTCCTTAGAGTTTCAGAGGTTTAATTCATTATCATTATGGCAGGGAGCATGGTGGCATGCAGGCAGGTTCTAGAGCAGTAGTTGAGAGCTACATCACATCATAATCATTAGGCAGAGTGAGTGTGGGTTTGTTGAAACCTCAAAACTTACCCCTAAAGACATACTTTATCCAATAATGTCACACCTCCTCTTCCTTTTAATCCTTTCAAATAATGCCACTCCCTAGTGACTAAGCATTCAAATATATGACCTTATGGGGGCCATTCTTACTCAAACCACATATACCCATTATTTTATACGATAGGTAAACAATTCATAAAAGGGGAAATTAGAAAGAGAATGACTTCTTAGTTTAAGAAGACCTCCTGGGGGTGGAAAGCAAGTCCCTATTACTGAAGACACCATGCACTTCAGACACAGGACCCAAAAACCCTTGAACTGGAACTGACCTGAAAGCTAGCTGAAGACTAGCTTTCATGCTACCAGAAGGCACCATGTAAACTTCCAAATGAGAGAGTCAACCAACAGTCCTACATAGCTCTGACACCAATGAACCACAACAATGAACCACATGGCACCATAATCTTTAGAGTACAATAGTGGCACACATACCTTGATAGTAGCTAATGTACTGGTCTTTCCCAATCCTTTAAGAGACAAGCTCCTCCCCACACCCTCCTCTGTCCCTCTGCTTCCAACCTGCGCACACTCTCTCTCTCTTTTCTGTGTCTCTATCTCTCTCTGTCTCTCTCTCCTTGTCTCCCTTCTCCCTCCCTCTCCCCTTTTCCCTTCCCTTCTATAACCCACTAAATAAATACCCACTTTCTCTGCATGGTGTGCCTATCCTCTCTGTCTCTTACCCACTCCTTGCTCCTCCTGGGACCTGCTGACCCCCTGAGGTCTCTCACCTGCCTGGGACCTGCTGCCCCTTGTGGCCTGCTGCTCACTGCTTGCTTCCTGCTGCCACCCCTTGGGGAATGGCAGTTTTAATTTTACCATTACAGCTAACATCTCTCTAATCGAATTTAAGACCTACTCAATAAGAGAGCAATCATGCCTTGGTACTGGAACCTAGGCCAATTACTCAGGGCTGGTGATGTCATGGACCTTGGAGTACTATAACCACCACTTTACCAGTCCACTCTCTAATTATATGCTAAACATTTATTCTTAAACTCACAGATAATTGTAGTCCTCATACCACATCAGGGAAACTTCTCTTTGCCACTGATGGAGACAATTACACAACACCAAGGGCTTGGAAAGAGGAAAGGGAAGGATTATCTAATCATATTAATCTCCAAATGTAAAAGAAACAGTTTTTAAAAAGAAGGCTTCCTGGGAGGTCTGGAGGACTCAGGTTCTATTTCAAGCATCTTCATGGTAAATCACAACCTCCTGTAATCCCAATTCCAAGAGATCTGACATTCTCTTCTGGTTTCCAAGGGCACTAGGCATGCAAGTGATGCACTGCCATATGTGCAGACAAAACATACACATGAAAGCTAAAAAAAAAAAAGGCCTCCTATTATTACACATGGCATAATCTCAAGAAGTGCCTACAATAAAGCATAACCACAAAAAATAGCTCAGTGAAAAAAGATGGCTGGTGTGTGATTATCACATTATTGGTAAAGGAGACAGGTAGACAAACTACAGTGTAAGACTCGGTCCTTCCAGCTTGGGAATGGGTTGCTCGTTTTTTCTCGTAACGAAAAACAGTGGAGTATTGACTTAGTCAAGGGGTTATCAGTAATCACTCTTATGCAGATCTATAATGAAAAGGAGCGAGATGGACAAAGAAAAGTGAAAAGTGTGCAGTTGGAGGAGAAAAAGAGTACTTGGCAGTGTTTAGTTGGAGTCAAGTCCTGTGATCAAAGAGAAAAAGTTTAAAGAAAAGCCTGATTTTAGAGGGACTAAAAGGAGTGTTGACCTCAGGGCAAGACTCCACCCAGCTAATCTTCCAACCTGTGAAAGTAATTAAAGGACAGTTTAAGTGGTGAAGGACATCATTCAAAACAGAAAGCTCATGCTAATGAAGGAGGGGTCCAAGTTCCAGCGCTGGCAAGCAGTAGAACTTGGCAGCTTCCCAGAGAGACTGAAAAGGGGGAGTAGTTAAGTGGTTCTGCCTTTATAGTCAAGGACACAAGAAATTGATTGTGGAGTTTCCCTTTGTAGCTGAGGAAAGCTGCTCAGGCCAGGCTAGGTCAGGGAAGTCCCTGCAAGGAGGCTTAGAGAGGCTATCATATAAAACTGTTCAAGGTGAATTCTGGATTATATTGGAGACCCCAAGATGGTGGAGATGCCAGAGTCATGAGACACCTGTCAAGGAAAATTGCAGACAGGGTATGGAACTGGCACAAGAGAGAGAAATATATTGCAGTCAACAAAGCTGAAAGGGGTTGGAGATCTGGAATGGCCTTTGACATCAGACATGGAAATATAGCATTTGGAGTTTACCCTGATGAGTTTTAGATTTGCTTTGGTCTAGTATTTCCTCACTATATTTCCTTACCTTCATTTTTGAATAGTAGTGTATATTCTGTGTCAGGGTATGTTGGAAGTTTGTGATCTGCTTTTTGGTTTAGATTTTACAGGGGGTTACAGTTAACCAATTGCCATGAGTTTCAGAAGAGACTTTGAACTTTTAAACAGTTGAGATTGTGGTAGACGTGGGAACTTTTGAAGTCAGACTGAATGTATTTTTGCATTTTGATAAGGCTTGCAGCCTGTTGAGGCCAGGAAGTAGAATGTGGTGGTTTGAATAATAATGCCCCCAGAGGTTTATATATTTGAGTGTTTAGTTACTAGGGAGTGGAACTCTTTGGTAGAATTAGAAAGATAAGGGGTTTGGCCTTTTTGGAGGAAGTATGTCACTTGGGATGGGTTTTGGCTTTCAACAAATCCTCTTTCTCTCTGCCTAATGATTTTGATGTAGATCTCAGCTACTGCTCCAGCATCTACCTCAATGCCACCATGCTTCCTGCCATAAATGATAATGGACTAAACCTCTGAAACTATAAGCAAGCCTCCAACTAAATAGTTTCTCTTGTAAGAATTGCCTTGGACCTGGGTGGTGGTGGTGCATGCCTTTAATCCTAGCACTTGAAAGGCAGAGGCAGGTGGATCTCTCTGAGTTCTAGGCCAGTCTGGTCTACAAAGTGAGTTCCAGGACAATCTACAAAGAAACCCTGTCTCAAAAAACCAAACCAAACCAAACCAAATCAAAAAAATAAATAAAAAAAATAAAAAAAAAACAACAAAAAATTGCCTTGGTCATGGTGTTTCTTCACAAAAGAAGAACAGTGATGAAAACACAGGAATAAAAAAATATTCTAACGAACTACTATGAACAACTCAAGGCAACAAATTAGGTAAATTGTATAGACACATTTTGAGAAAGGAACAGATTGATAAAACTGAGCCAAGAAGGAATAGAAATCTAGGCTAGCAAGATGATTCAGTGAGCTAAGACACTTGCCTCTAAATCTAACAACCCGAGTTCACACCCCAGAACCCATATTATGGAAGGTGAGAATTGACTCTTGCAAGCTGCCCTCTGATGGCACACACATGCTGATGACAAATAGATAAATGTAATTTAAAATAATTTAAAAAGCAATAGAAAATGTGAACAAACCTATCTGAAGTGGTTTAAGTTAGTAATTTAAAAGTTTACACATGGTATTGGCATAAGAGCAGACAGGAGGACCAATGGAACTGAATAGAAGACCCAGATATCAACACATCTTCGAACACCTGATCTTTGATAAAGAAGCAAAAAAACATCAAATGGAAAAGAGAAGGCATATTTAACAAGTGGTGCTGGCATAACTGGATATCAACATGTAGAAGAATGAAAATAGACTCATATCTATCACCATCCACAAAACTCAAGTCCAAATGGATCAAAGACCTCAACATAAAGCCAGTCACACTGAACCTCACAGAAGAGAAAGTGGGAAGTACACTTGAATGCATTGGCACAGGGAACCACTTCCTAAATATAACCCTGGCAGCACAGACACTGAGAGTAACAACTAATAAATGGAACCTCCTGAAACTAAAAAGCTTCTGTAAAGCAAAGGATATAGTCAACAAGATAAAACAGCAGCCTACAGAATGGGAAAAGATCTTCACTAATCCCACATCAGACAGAGGTCTGATCTCCAAAATATACAAAGAACTCAAGAAATTGGACACCAAAAGATCACATAATCCAATAAAAAAAAAGGAGTACAGATCTAAACAGAGAACTCTCAACAGAGGAATCTAAAATGGCTGAAAGACACTTAAGGAAAGGTTCAACATCCTTAGTCATCAGAGAAATGCAAATCAAAACAACTCTGAGATTCCATGTTACACCTGTAAGAATGGCCCAAATCAAACACACTGATGACAAATTATGCTGGAGAGGTTGTGGGGAAAAGGGAACACTCTGCCTTGCTGGTGGGAATGCAAGCTGGTACAACCCCTTTGGATGTCAGTGTGGCAGTTTCTCAGAAAACTAGGAAACAACCTTCCCCAAGACCCAGTAATAACACTTTTGGGTATATATCCAAAGAATGCTCAATCAGGCCACAAGGACATGTGCTCAACTATGTTCATAGCAGCTTTGTTTGTCATAGCCAGGGCCTGGAAACAACCTAAATGTCCCGCGACCAAAGAATAGATAAGGAAAATGTGGTCCTACACAATGGAGTACTACACAGCAAAAAGAAAAAAAAGAAAAAAAGACAGCTTGAATTTTGCAGGCAAATGGATGAAGCTAAAAAACATCAGTTTGAGTGAGGTAACCCAGTCCCAGAAAGACAATTATCACATGTATGCACTCATCTACAAACCACAATCTCTGAGAACTTAGACAACAATGAGGACACTAAGAGAGACTTACATAGATCTAATCTACATGGGAAGTAGAAAGTAAAAAAAAAAAAAGAGAAGATCTCCTGAGTAAATTATGAGCATGGGGACCTTGGGGGAAGATTGAAGGGGAGATCAGAGAGGCAGAGAGGGGAGCAGAGAAAAATGTAGAGTTCAGTAAATATTAATAAAAAACAAATCCATTATCAATCATGTTTTCTACATTTATAATAAAGACTATTAAGTTTAAAAAAGTCATTTCCAATACTACAAAACCCAATGAGATATTTAAAAATAGATCTCACAAAAAATTGGAAGCCATGTATACTGAAAGCTAGAGAAAAATTTTGAAACAAAGACATAAATAAATGGGCCGTTACTTCATGTTTTGAGTCAAAACATTGAACACTGTTAAGAAGACAGTGCCTCCTTACTGACTTATAGGTAAAATACATTCCTCAATCAAAATCCCAATTGATTTTCTTGCTGGCAGAAATAAGCAATCTTATTATATAGTTCAGGTGAATGCAACACTTCTAATACAGCTGTAAAAACATTATGCAAGGACAAAGTTGACTCACATTTCCTGATTTCTGAATTTATTAGAAAGTTTTGTAGAGAAGGAATTAAGAAAGGAAAGACAGAAGGAGGGATGGAGGGAAGGCATGAGGGAGGGGTAGAGAGAGGGAAGATAGGACATGAATGAAGCAGAGAGGAAACTAGAGCAAGGATTGTTGCATTGTTAAAGTCTAAAGTTCAAACGTGGAATTCTAATAAAAGATTTCCAGAGTTTCATAAAGGTGTAACCAGTGAGGTGAATGTAAGATTCTATATTAGTTTACAAGGGGTGGGGATGGTTCAGGCTTACACAACTTTTTAACCTTGATTTTGTTGAATGCAAAAAGAAGCCCTTGAACTTAGTATAGCAATTTTGAACATTTTACAGATTTTAGAGACTTTGTGATCTTACATTAATGCCTGAGTGATTAGTATTTCCATTTTATAGAGAAAAGTTCAAAGTGATAATTCTCAGATCATTAAAAAGATACAATACACTCTTATTTGCCTAAAACCTGCTAATACCTTCCTTCAAGGGAGGTGGATGAGATACTTCTTTTTAAAACCACATTTCTTACCTGTACCTCTGAGAAATGTTCATGTCTATGGTGGTGACCAACAGGGATTTACCAGTACATTGGACTTGAGAACTCTCCTATTCTGAGTGGCCCTTCTGAAAGAACTTATTGAGTCAATGATCAATTAGAATTTCCTTTCTGACAGCAGGAAGTCAGCCATTATGCTGATAAAGGAAGGACTTAAAGCTACAGCGTGAAAGAGAAACTGCATCCTGGAAGCTTTCCCAGAAAGGCATCCTGGGGACCTCTCTGGGAACCAGTCTGACTCAGCTTTGTCAAAGCAGTTATGCTAATTTTACCTTCCACTGGTCATATATATAAGAATTGGTTCCTCGATGAGTGTATTGGCACACATTTTTAAACGCAGCACTTGGAAGGCAGACGCAGGTGGATCTCAGTGAGTTCGAGGCCAGCGTGGTCTACAAAGTCCAGGACTGCCAGGGCTGGTTCGCAGAGAAACCCTGTCTCAGAAAACCAAAGCAAACCAAACAAAACAAAAAAGCAAAGCGAAACAAAACAAGAATAAAAAAGAAAAATGATTAATTCTTAATGTCTTTGTTATATCTTCTTATTGTCAAACTTCAACATTTGTGCCAGATGAATAGGCATACAGAGGCATTTCATTGGTGAACCAAACCTCATCTCTTTGTCTATAAATTTCCCCTTCATATGCTTTGATGCATAGTTTCCCCCTGTTGTTTTGTCTTTTACTTGCTGTTCTGGAGAACGTAGGTTGTATCAAGGATCCATCTGCTGCTGACTTCATGGCTGTAGCTGCCTTCTTTCTGTGGTTTATGCTCTTGTCTTATTTACAGGTGTCTTTTGTCCTTCAAGACCTTTTGATTTTACTGTCCTCAAATTCACCAGTAATTCCCTTTCTGCCTTTCTGGGTTTGTGCCTTGTATAAAAAATTATTATGATGCCAAAGCAATTTTCTCTTATAGTCACATTTTTCTTTTATTTTAAAGATTGATTTATTTATGTATTTTCTGTAGATGGTTGTTTTGTCTACATGTACGTTTGTATATAAGAAGAAAGCATCAGATCCCATGGGGGTACAGTTATAGATGGTTGTGGGCCACCATATGCACGGGGAATTGAACCCAGGACCTCTGAAAGATCATTCAGTGCTCTTAACCACTGAGCCACTTCCCAAGCTCCTTTTTTTTTTCCCACGCTTGGTTTCACTCATCTGGAACTAATTTTGTGATGTAAAATAATTTTTATCTTTTTTCATATAGAGCAACACGAGTTCATTAGAGTTTATTGACTGAGTCCTCCTTTCCTATTTACTTGTTACATGTTTTCTGTTAAACAAAAAGTTCTTCCATGTAAGTTAACCTGATTCTTGGGCCCTATCTCTAATATTTCATATTATCATACTGTTTCAGTTTCTGCATTTCACGGAGAGTTTTGTGCTCTAATAGGCAGACTATCCCTCCAAAATACCTCAAATCTGGGCAGGCCAGGAATACCTGTGTAGTCCTTGATCCTTGTGAGGCAAGGAAGGAGAAATGTGTGTTTGATTTTGGCCTGGCACAACATAGTGATATACTGCAACAAAGCAGGAAAAGATAGAGCAATAATCCTCCCAAACACCAAACGTGAAGAGAAGAGAAGAGAAGAGAAGAGAAGAGAAGAGAAGAGAAGAGAAGAGAAGAGAAGAGAAGAGAAGAGAGAAGAAGAGGATACTGCTTGTTTTTGAATTCCCCGGGGAAGACTGGTTTCTCATTTCTGCCAGGCTGCTCAAGGCACTCCAGCTTCCTTCTGCTAAAACGGTTATCAAGACGCCAAATTAAAACTGTCCACTAAAAAACGTAATTTTCGTCAATGAATTTCAACTATTTGAAAGTTATGATTTATTTTAAAAAAGTGGAAGACTCAGGCCTTTTGATCACCAGTTTCACTGGAAGGCTCCTCTTTAAGGCATGAAGGGCCTGGATACTTTGTTTAGCTGGAACACTGTAAACTACAGGAGGCCAGTTTCGGCAGCTAGGCACATTTTGCACATGGACTAGCGTTTTAGGAACCAAACGTTTTGCACGTGGACGCATCTTTTACATACGGACACAGGTATCCAGGCTTCTCGTCTAAACGCAGGACTTGTTTATGGACACGTATTCACATGTGCAACGTGTCACACGGGAGCACATTTTGCACACTTCAGTTTGCATGCGCAAGCACGCACACCTTTTGGTGATGACACGGGTGTGGGTGGCAAGCTGCAAGCTGCGAATCAACAGAAACTACAACTCCCAGAGGTGGCCACGGAAGCAGTCAGGCCCCGCCCAGCGGCCTGTGCTCCCGGGTAGGTGCCGGCTCACGTCCCGGCTTGGGTCCGGGCTTAAGTCCGGGCTCAGGTCCCAGTGCCCGGGAGTCACAAGGCCGGTAGATAGGGCCCCAGAGCCGGCGAGCCCCATGGAGCCGCGCGCCGGGGACGGCAGCTTTTTGGGAGACGTGGGTACGTGCTTCGCGCCGCAGAGGCCAAGGGCACCACACAGGGGCTGGAGCCAAGACCAGTATCAGCTCTTGGGGATAGAGTAAGCTTATGGGTAGCCTTTATCCCGGAGATGGGCAGCGCGCCCGGTTGGTGGAGTGGGATGTAGAGATTCGAGCAGGGTCCGGGTGATTCTGAGCATCTCGGATCGGCGTTTAATTTTATCACCTTGTTCCAGACCGGTGCACTGCGGGGCTGGTCATCCCTGAGTTGCACCAGGTGTGGGATTCAGAACTGCCAGTTCACCCGAGAACCGCACACTTTGGGGATCAAGCGGGGTTGTTGCCTAGTTCAGTGACAGATTCTGGGAAGCGTGTGTGCACTGGACACATTGGTTGGCAGCCTCAGCAAGAGCCCACTGCGGTTTCTGCACCACTTTCCGGGCGCTTGGTGCAGTGTATCGCGTGGTGGTTCACAGCATCCTACCCATACTTCAGCTGCGGCTGTTATGCCCGGATCACGGAACCCCCCAAAAACGAACTAGGAGACCTAGTCCTGAATGTAAAAGCAAAGAACCTTTATTCTTATTCAAGTTCAAACTCGGATTCTCCCTGTGTCCAACGCATTGGCATGATAAGAGAGCCCCATTGGGGTGGGGTTTTTATAAAACCAGAGGTTACGCTGAGGGATTTCTAAGGTTCAGGACCCCTGATTGACTGACATTTGTCTAGGGGTGTCCTGGTGAAAAGCGATGGGTGTGTGCTGGCAGGTGATCCTACCTACAAAGGTTGAACCAATTCCTGGTTGGTGCCTGGGTGGTCTTTCTTGGAACCAGGCATTGCCTTAGGGTAAACTAAAATCCAGACCTCTCTTGAGCTTACGACACGGCCAGGCCCTACTATGGAGTAAGCACCAGAATGAGGATTTGGCCCAAACCTGTGGCATTTCTGGCGCTAAAAAAGTGTTCTCTGTACCTTTAGGGCAGCCTTAGAATGAAATAGATTTGAAGGCGAAGGGGCAGTCTTTGGAGAAGTAATTTTTTTTATTGCTTACAAAGTAATAGCATGATAAATAAACGAAAATATATTCTGAAAGCTTGGAAAGAAAACAAACAAAACACAAGCAAAGTTAAACAAACCAAAAGCCCCCCCCCGCCCCAGCATTTTTACATAAATAAAAACAGTAATGTAAAGAAAATAAAAAACCGTAAGTTAATTTGGCCAAGTAGGAAATTGCAGTCATAACAAGGCAGAAAATTATTTTAATTGATTTTTTTGCAAAACAAACACCTTCAGAAGGATCAAAGACCGTTTAATGAGTATCTGTTTTTCTTGGCATCCTAGGCTGGTCCAAGACTTTGACCCTCATGGTCAGTATTTGATAAGTGAATATGCAATGGGTGGTTAACTACGGAAGCCTGTAAAGCACACGTTTTATTTTGCTCAGGTAGAAGATAGCACAGCATCAGAGCCAGGCCTGGTGGAAGTCACCTGAAACCCTAGCCCTTGGAAAGCAGAGTTCCTGGCCAACCTAGGCTATATGGCAAGACCTTGTCTCTAAATAAATATTTTAAAAACATCACTCCCAAGTATATTTTCTGCACAGCCTGTAGAGAAGAAAATCACATTCTCAATTAGTGGATGCACACATGTTGAGGTTATTGTTTTTAATTTTATTTATTTACTTTTTTTTTGAGACAGCTTTTCTGTGTGGCCCTGGAGGTCGCAGAACTCACTTTGTAGCTCAGGCTGGTCTTGAACTGGCCACCTGCCTCTGCTTCCCGAGTACCTGGCTTGTGCCACTATGCTGGATCTTTTTTTTTTTTTTTTTTGGCATTGCCATTTAAAAAATACTATGCTTCTCCAAAAATCTGTCATGGGGGTATTTGTATTTCTGGCCTAAGTGAATAAACTGAATGTGTTAGATCCAAAACAGCATCACTGTTCCAGCAAAAGTGGAGCCTGCCATAGGGATTTTACCTGTGTGACATTCTGACCTGTAATTCTACATTCCTGTTGTATTGTAAACAAAATATTTATGCATACCACTTTTTAGATCATTTTTGTTTGCTTATGTAGCTATATTTTCCTCTCAATTTAATGAGGCCTTTGGAGAAGGGCCAGAAAAGATTGTCCATGTGTCATTGGGAACCCCCAGCTTCATTATTCTTTTTTAATGTGACCACCTACTCTTAGCAAGAATTCAGGATGTTTTCCAAAGCTTAGAGTCATACTTTGAAGGGTCAGAATGGAAAACTTACCTCGAAATAGGAATTCAAAGAGAAGTTGTTGACAAGCAAGATAAGCATACCTGAGGCTAAAAAAGATCTCAAAGAAAATAATAACTAATAAATCCACTTTTGATGAGAAAAACAGCACACACATCCTTATCTTTTCTCCGTAATGTGGCCCCATGAAAAGCTAGGTCCTTCACAAGAAAACTAAGGCTGCCACTTCAAATGAAAAAAAAAAAAAAAAAACCTTTCCTAAAGTTCTTCAACAGAAATGAAGAAGATAAGCCAGGCACGGAGGCATGCACTTGTAATCTCAGCTGGTCCGGCCGGAGGATGGTGATGAGTTCAAGGCCAGCTCAGACTACTAATAAAAACAAGAAAAGACAGAACAGGAGTGCAGGGCTGTGTGAAATGAAGCCCCCGCTTGCTGTGTTTTGTGACTGAGGCTTGGGAAGGGAGAGCACCCTCATGTGTAAGCATCGTAGGGTGGCTAACAACAGGGAAGGCAGGCAGCAAATTACTGGCGCAGTGATGTGGAGGGGAAGGAAAAGATGAAGATCAATCATTCTAGGCAGGTGTTTTCAGCAGGGCTCTGGTGCAGCAACTTCCTGGTTCTTTCTCCTCCCAGGCAATGTTTTCACTTTCACTTTCTCTCTTTCGGTTTCTTTTCCTCAGTCTTTTAGAGCTGCACCTCCTTAGTCCCTCCACCGAAACAAACTTTTCTTTCTTGAACCTCACTGTGTGTTTTTAAAAAATGTATAGATTGGGATTCTTCTTCTTCTTCTTCTTTTTCTTCTTCTTCTTCTTCTTCTTCTTCTTCTTCTTCTTCTTCTTCTTCTTCTTCTTCTTCTTCTTCTTCTTCTTCTAACACTGAGTGCATTTTAAAGTCACATTGCGTGTCATTTATATATTCTTTTGTCAAAGAATATTCTGGAGATTCATAATTAAAACATTTAAAAAGACTTGGTTGAGAAATACTTTAAACACAAAAGCAGCTCTATATTTTAAAAAAAAATTTTATTTTATTTTATGTGCACGTATGTCTGTGTGAGGGTGCCAGATCAGCTGGAACAGGAGTTAAAGACGGTTGTGCTCTGCCATGTGGGTCCTGGGAATTGAACCAGGATCCTCTGGAAGAGCAGCCAGTGCTTTTAACTGCTGAGTTATCTTCACAGCCCTGCAGATCAGATGTTAAAGTAAAGATTTCTACACATAAAGAGACAGGCACCTTGACTTCCAAAAGATAATAGCCACTGGAAGACTGTGATCAGGTCCCACATGACCAACTTACTATTTGGCTAGATGAGGAGGAAGGGTTATGGGATCAAGCTGGTAATGGGAGACCAGTTACATGGCAAGGATTGAAGATTGGGCTCCAGCCCCAGAGGGAGCTTGCCAAAATAGTGCAGGGTCTCAGATTTCCAATGTAACACTACCTCCAGGAGAGAATTCTTGAGATTTGGGAATGGAGCCCTCCATCAGAACTGGGGTCTTGGCACTGGGTTGGACTAGCCGGTGGTAAAGCCTGACCAGCCAGTGTCCTAACTGGCTGTATTTTCTGCACTTCCTCTTAGGAATATAATTAAGTTCTCACACACAAGCTGTCCTTCCCCTTACTTTTTTGTTGTCTTCCCTGGTGCTCGCTACCAGTCTTTATGAAGAGAATGCCTTATTCCTCCCTAATTTGCAACCCCAGGAGAGCCATCCAGTGGCCAGGAGTGTCGGATGCACCCTGGATGACTGATTCCCCTCCCTGCTCTAAAGCTATCTTTTGCTGATGTCAGTGAGCAGATGGCAGCTCTTTCCATGTTCAGATTCCATGCTCCGGCTTTTTGTTTCTGTAACAGCTAATATTTCTTGGCCGCTTAATTGGAATTGGAATAACCTGGGAGATACACCTTTGGGTATTTCTGTGAGAGCCTTTCCAGAGAGGTACAGCTAAGTAAGACCCAGAGGATGTAGCTGTCTCTAATCCATGGACCGGGGTTCTAGATGGAATAAAACAGAGAAAAGGAGACCGTGAGCTGAGCACTAGCTTTTGTCTCTCTCTCCCGGCTTCCTGACTGTGCACACAATGTGTGAGCCGCCTCATGCTCCTGCACCTATGTCCTGCCCGCTGTGATGGGTTTTATCTCTTACCCTGAGCCAAAATAAACTCTCCCTGCCTTCAGTTGCGTTTGTTAGGTGTTTTCCAATAGTGATGAGAAAAGTAACTAATATAGTTACTCTTGAAATTTTTGTTTTATTTTTTTTAATTAATTAATTTATTTTTTTTGTTTTATTTTTTAATTAATATTTATTGAGCTCTCATTTTTCTCTGCTCCCCTCCCGGCCTCTCTCCTCCCCCAGGGTCCCCATGCTCCCAGTTTACTCAGGAGATCTTGTCTTTTTCTACTTTCTACTTCCCATGTAGATTAGATCTATGTAAGTCTCTCTTAGTGTCTGCATTGTTGTCTAAGTTCTCTGGGATTGTGGTTTGTAGGCTTTCTTTGTTTTATGTTTAAATACCACCTATGAGTGAGTACATGTGATAATTCTCTTTCTGTGTCTGGGTTACCTTGCTCAAAATGATGTTTTCTAGCTTCATCCATTTTCCTGCAAAATTTCAAGCTGTCGTTATTTTTTTCTGTTGTGTAGTACTCCATTGTGTAAATGGACCACTTTTTTTTTTTTCCATTCTTCGGTTGAGGGGCTTTTAGGTTTCCAGGTTCTGGCTATGACAAACAAAGCTTCATGAACATAGTTGAGCACATGTCCTTGTGGCATGATTGAGCAAAAGTGGTATTATTGGGTCTTGAGGAAGGTTATTTCCTAATTTTCTGAGAAATTGCCACACTGACATTCAAAGGGGCTGTACCAGCTTGCATTCCCACTAGCAATGCAGAAATTTTTATTTTTATTTTATGACTGTGGGTGTTTGGTCCTCATATGTGCTGATGTAACACATGTATTCAGTGCCATCAGAGGCCAGAAAAGGGTGCTGGATCCTCCAGGACTGGAGTTATAAATGGTTATGAACCATCATGTAGGTGCTAAAGATTGAGTTCTGGTCCCCTGAAAGAATAGCCGGTGCTCTTAACAGCTGATCCATCTCTCCAGCCCCCTCCTAAACATTTGAATTGCGGTAAAGAACATATAACAAAAGATGCAGAGTTCAGAAGTGGTGTTAAGTTGGTTGCACATTAAGCACAACAATCACCATCCTTCACCCACAGAACTTTTTTTATCCTGAAAAATTGACTTCATGCACCTTTTAGACAATCACTCTCTACCGTCCCCAGTCTCATTAGGCTGCTTTCTGTCCCTGCGGTTGTGTTTACTTTAGGTACCCCATGTGAGTGGAATCATATAGCACATGTCCTTTCGTGAGTCACTTTTGCACTTAGCATAGCATTTTCAAGGCCTATACATGTGTTCATATTTTCTTCCTGTGTAGAGCTAATGAGTGTTGTGTGTACCACATCTTACTTGTGCACTCATCTCTTGATCAACACTTGAATTGTTTCTATCTTTGTTGTGTTTACTTATGAGAGTATGGGTGAGTTTGTTGGGTTTACTTACAGGAGTATGGGTGAGGGGTCATGTACAAGATCAGGAATAACTCAGACAGCTGCACCAGTGCATGCATCATGGATGATAGCTCATGAAAGCTGCAAACCTGGAGTTCACTTGAAAGCAGCACCGCATTGGAGAGTGTCCTTTCCAGGCAGCTCAGTTGGTCTCAGCATCTTCTAGGCTTCACGTGTTTGAGAGGGTCTCTTATCAGTCCTTACTAGTTATGTATGTCTGGAGAGCGAGAGACTTTGTGAATCTCCTCAGTTTCGGGAACTTCCTGATGCTACTGAGTCGTCTGCTTCCTGGGTTTTAAGATGTTTTCTTGTAGAATGGACTATTTCACCTCTCCTTAGAACATCCAGAATATCAAGAATCTTAATGAGATTCCCTCCGGGATTGAATGTTTTGTCTCAGAAAAAAAAAAAAAAAAACAACTGCTATACAACAAATGAGTAAGAAATAGCATCTCATTGTAATTTGGGCTTGCATTTCTTTATGATTAGTGATGTTGACAATCTTTTCATATGTTTATTGGCCATTTGTATGTCTTCTTTGGATAAATATCTGTTAAAACCCTTTGCCCATTTTAAACTTGAATTATTTGGTTTTTAAGTTGTTGAACTGTGGAAGTCATTTATATATTCTTGATATTAATCTCTTAGCAGATGTGTAATTTGCAAATATTTTCTTCCATTCTATGCATTGTCTTTAACTCTGTTGATTGTGCCCTTTGATGGACTGAAATCTCTCTTCCCTTTCCTCCTCCTCCTGCTCTTCCTCTGCTCCGTCCACCTCCACTTTTGCTTACCACACTTGCTGCTTCTGATTTCTGATTTCTGTCACCCCAACACAAACGTAAGGCTTATTTTGTTGTTCTTTTCCTTTTAAAGTTGCACGGAACTTCTCTTACTTTGGGGTTTTCCTCTCCCACACTGACTTTAAATTGTTAGCTACACTATAAAACACTATCCCCTCAAACTGTATATTGCTACTTATGGGCTACTTCCTTCTTGGTAAGGCACAGTATACAGAAGTAAATGTGTGCAACTCCTAAGCACAGCAGTGAGCTATAGCTGTGTCTGTAAGGGCCAGAGGTGGGAGAGGGGATCATAGTGTGAACCAGATACATAGCACAGACATCCTTATATGCCCTGGCGAGGACTTTGAACTCTACCCCCTACCTAGTTGGGAATTGAACCTGGGTCCTCTGGAAGAGCAGTATGTGTTTTTTTTTTTGTTTTTTGTTTTTTGTTTTTTTAGACAGGAGTTCTCTGTGTAGCCCTGGCTTGTAGATCAGGCTGGCCTTGAACTCACAAAGGTACGCTTGCCTGTCTCCTGAGTGCTGGGATTAAAGGCATGGGCCATCACTGCCAGGTGCGGTATGTGCTTTTAACCGCTGAGCCATCTCTCCAGCCCTGCTTATGGATTTTAATCAGATCATCGGGATCAATTGCATAGCCACATACGGTATATTGGCTGCCACTGGGTACTGGAGTCTCGCATGTGTTCATTTGTCCTGATGGCAGTGGGAGGGTTTTAGTAAGGACTCTGTTTCCTCTGCAGGTTTCTGGGTGGAGCGCACCCCTGTGCATGAGGCAGCTCAGCGGGGCGAGAGCCTTCAACTTCAGCAGCTGATTGAGAGCGGAGCATGTGTTAATCAAGTCACCGTGGACTCCATCACGCCCCTTCATGCTGCTAGTCTGCACGGCCAGACCCAGTGCGTGCAGCTGCTGCTGGCAGCTGGTGCCCAGGTGGGTGACCTTGTGGGGTTGATGGCTACCTAGCTGCTGCAGCTGTAGGAGTGGATGGGCTGGTCTCGGGAGCATACTAGTGAGAAGTATGACTCTAAGGTCATGCAAACCCGTGACTAGTCGGGGTGTTACAGTGAAACTGCTTAGGGAACTGGAAGCCAGAGGGGGAGATGGGGTGGTTGCTGTGGACCAGAGCAGGGAAGTGTTTTTGGATTGGGGCAGTTTTAGCGAAGTGGTTTAGCCTAACTCTGCTTGGAGATGGTCAGGGCAGAGCTGGGCAGCTATGGACCAGACGCAGACTCTCAGGGTGCAGTTGGTCTTGGGCTGAACAGTTGCAGCGTAGGTTTAACCAACAGAGTTCTTGGTTCCAGGTCGTACAAGTGAGGTGCTGGCAAAACAAGTGGGGTGGGCTGGGGTGGGGGAATGAAAGTAACAGAACAAACTTCTGATCTGGTTGCCTGCAGTTAGTTTTAGCGGCCAGTGGTTTCTGCAGACTACCGGCCTGCTTAGCAGAGCTGTCAGGATCTGCGCCAGCCCCTACGCTGGTGCTTATAACGAGTACTGCGCTCTGTTCTCGGAGCTCACCAGGTGAGAGCAGAGCGAAGGCAATGCACCATTTACTCTTCCCCAAAGCTTGGAATGGAACAAGTTCCGCGGTTTTCAGTGTGTAGAAGCCAAACTTCGGTCAATTCTGAGTTTGTTTTCTCTGTCTAGGGAGTCGCCCTCTTCCTGGATGGTGATTTTTCATACAAGATGAGGCATGCTAAGCAGTATGAAGCACTTTTTTTTTTTTAAGTCAAAGCTGAGTTAAAAGTCACCTTGATTCCCATTTCCCCAGCTTGCAACCTCAGGCTCTCCCTTTCTGCCCTATGTTTATTATTTGCCTAGGGTGGTAGTGTGGGTGAGGTCAAGTTTCAGCCTGCCCTGGGAGGGAAGGGAGGATGAGGGACAGACGTCTATACTTAGGAGACACGCGTGCATTCCTACCTCCAAACCACATGTCTTTTCTCTTTGAACTACCTCGCCTGACTTGGTGCACAGCAGCAAACTGGTAATTTTAAGACACGGTCTTTCCAATGATGGCTCTGCAGAAAGATTACAAGTGTCATCCCATTCATTTCCCTCACCCTTTGACGTTTGTTTCTTCTGTTGTTGGAGGTGGATGCGCGCAACATTGATGGCAGCACCCCTCTTTGTGACGCTTGTGCCTCAGGCAGCATCGAGTGTGTGAAGCTCTTGCTATCCTATGGGGCGAAGGTCAACCCTCCTCTGTACACAGCATCCCCGCTACACGAGGCCTGCATGAGTGGTGAGTCTATGTGTCAGGGCCCATTGGAATGGCCCAGTATAAAGCCCAGAGGAGGATGGTGGCCTGTGTCCATGGGGGAGGGACCCGGTTCTTCTTGAAGAAAAGAATTCAGTCAGGAAACATGGTTTAAGCAGAAGTTTTTCTAAAACAAAGACTCCACAGAAAGATTGGAATGTGCCATCCCATGGTGTGTGCAACCCAGAGAATTCTGAGTTGTGGATCATAAAGAAGTTTTTATGAATATTTGTGAGGGAGGATGCATATTCTTCTCCTAAATTATGGTGGATTAGTCTTTCCATTTTAGGGTATTTCTTCTTATGATATTCTAAGAAAATAAAACCCATCAAAGGAGAGGTATGTGTCAAAACCCTCAATGCTAGTGATATTATAATGATGTCAGGTTGTTGGGATGTGGACCCTTCAGTAACATGCATGTGTTGGGAAAGGCCTTGGTGTTTTAGTCTCTGATACACTGGGAACAACCTAATTGAAGCTTCAATGATGTCTATCCATAGTGGCTATTTGACCATCAGGAGACCTAGTTGCTAAGATATGGCTACAGGTTTCCTTGGTTTCCTTACATCAAGCTCCTTGCCCACCCAGTATCAAGTAGGATTTGGTCTGAGGGAAAGGCACAAAAGTGAGATTAAAAAGTGACTCAGATTCAGCTGGAAGCAATGGAACTGCCTGAAAAGAATTTATCTAGGAGCAGGGACCTTTGGGAAAGTAGACTGTGTGGTAGTTGTAATGTTAATGAGGTCGGCCAGCAGTGGGTGTGGGGTTAAGTTTTAGGAATGGGGATGATTGCTAGGTAGCTATCAACAATGAAGTGGTAATTAAGTGATATGAGAAGATGGATGATTGGCCGTGGTGGCGCACGCTTTTAATCCCAGCACTCCAGAGGCAGAGGCAGGCGGATCTGCGAGTTCAAGCCCAGCCTCGACTACAGAGTGAGTTCCAGGACAGTCAAAACTATTACACAGAGAAACCCTGCCTCAAAAGAACAACAAAAACCAAAAACACAAAGAACAACACGAAAGAAAGAAAGAAAGAAAAAGAAAAGAAAAAAGAGAAGATGGAGTCTGTAGCAGAATCTTCCTGGAGAGGAGGGAAGTGGAGGATCCCAATCCAAACCTGCCTTGAAGACAAGGAGGTGCCGGAGGGCAACTTGCAGAGTGAGAAAGTCAGAGAAAGGTTCTTTCTTCCCAGAGACTGGCCGGATGACAGCAGCTATGTGCGCTTTCTGTAACCTGGATGCTCTCCAGACACAGTGCGGGGAAACTTGGAGATGAGGATCGGGATGGTTTCTGATCCCTGTGTCCAAGTGGTTTCCCACGTCTTCTGTCCTCAGCAGGGACAGACCCTTTCCTTTTACTACCAAGTGTGCTAAGAACTCCTGAGGGGGACAGGGGAGATGCCTTTGTATTCTTCTAGGGCCTTGCCGAGGTACCAGTGCTTTGTATGTTGAGATATAGGCTGCTTACCCTCTGTTCATGGCAGTGCCACCTTTTTAGCTGCTGCTTGTTATGGTTACCATTTCCAGCATCCATGTTCATGAACACCTCCATCTCTCCCCTTTTGTTTTAAGGGAGTTCTGAATGTGTGCGGCTTCTTATTGATGTTGGGGCCAATCTGGAAGCTCACGACTGCCATTTTGGGACCCCTCTACATGTTGCCTGTGCACGAGAGCATTTGGACTGCGTCAAAGTGTTGCTCAATGCAGGTATGCTGCTGTTTATTCAAGCTAGTATTTACCCGAGTGGATGAGTTACCTGCGCTGCGTTAGCAGAGGTCTGGGTAGTGGAAGCAGACAGAAAACGGTTTGAAATTGGTTCTCGCACCACTCAGGAAAAACTTGTGCCTTAGCTTCTGTATCTATAGGACTAGAAAAATAGCACCTATTTTCCCAGGTGTTGGGAATATTCTCAATAATGTTTCTATAATGCCTGGTATACAGTCAACATTTATTTGTGTGTGCGTGCGTGTGTGTGTGTATGTGTGTGTGTGTATTGTACACGTACCAGAGGGGGATGTTAGGTGTCCTGCTTTACCACTCTCTGTTCTGCCTTATTCCCTTCAGGCAGGCTCTCTCACTGAACTGTGAGTTAGGCTGGCAACCAGCAAACCTCAGTGATCCTCCTCTCTCTACCCTTCACAGAAGAACACGGTTACGGTTCACAGAGCCGTATGTGGGTCCTGGAGATCTGAACTCAGGTCCTCTTGTTTGTACAGCAAGTAGCGCAACTTGATGAGCCATCTCAGAGCCATGAATGTTATTTTTAGCAAATATAGGCAGCAGTCCATCATATCTGCCTGAGGAGTTTTGCTATCTGAATCTGAGTCAGAGTTGTACTGGGAAATGGCGTTGGCAGCAAATAAGAGAAGGGAGCAGGTATAATCTGGCTCGTGGCGGGTGTTTGAAAAAGGCTCTCTGCAGAGAGACTACCGAAGTGAACAGAAGGTCTGCACATGTTTGGGATAGGTGAAATCTTTTTTGCCTTTCAGAATACTTAAATCTTTGGCTCGTTGACTCCATGAATACAGACCCCAACAGTCCCTGGATGGCCGCTGGAATGAAGAAAGCAATTACTACTGGGTTAACAATGAAGTCATTTCTTGATTCATGTGACAGAACTTGAGAAGTGTAGCAGAAGTATAGTCATTCTAAGCTCATGGTTCCAGAGTGTCACTATGACTTTGAATTTCAAAATCTGCTTTTCTTAAGTTAGCTGGCTACTATGATAGCGGATAAATGGATGCAGCTGATACAAGCTGTGTGTGTGTGTGTGTGTGTGTGCATGTGTGTATGCATGTGTGTATGTATGAGAGAGAGAGAGAGAGAGAGAGAGAGAGAGAGAGAGAGAGAGAGGTATCCCTGGAGCTGGAGTTCCAGGCAGTCGTGAGAACAGCATCTCTCAGCCCTTCAGCACTTTATATCCTAAGGCTCCCTTGTAGCTTTTTCAGAAAAGTGGAGCTTCTCCTTTCCTGGTGTCACTAGCTTACCTCCCCCAATGCTTCAGTGGCTTAATCGAGGTCTTGTGTCCAAACCTGATCCCTGGAGTCCAGCTTTGTCAGCTTCGGGTTGGGTGACTTGAACCAATTACTATGACAGAAGAAAAGGGATTGGAGCAGTCAGAGCCCACCCTGGAGTTGAGGGGAGGTCTGTTTGCTCACCCCACCCCAACTCCCAATACTTTTTTAAAGGGAAATTTCTATACCTCGAGGATGAGTAGAATTTGGGGTAGGGGGCATCTCCTTTCTCCACAGAGGAAGTTAAGCACTAAGGGCAGATGCAGTCTGGGGCAGAATGTACCAGGAAAGCAGAAAAGAGGGTCCCGAGCCTTGATCCAAATAGGAACTGAAGACGGGAGGAGCCAGGAAGATACCACTTTAATTTCTCATGGGCTCCCTCTACAGAATTGGTTTTTTTTTTTTTTTTTTTTTACATTTTTTCCCCCTTTGATCTGCTTTCTCCTTGTGAAGTATTTCCAACCCTCATAGAAGCAGAGTGAGGTAGCATAGTCCTAGGTATTCACACATGGAGTCTTATAAAAGCAATGCGTTTCTATACTGCGGAGGCCCAGTCATAGGCCTGTTGTGAACCTAAGGAGAGCCCCATTCCACATGCCAGAAAAAGTGCAGTAGGTGCTTCTGCAGTGACAGCAAAGGTCCTGACTCCGGTGGAGGAGATGAGCCATGTATGGAGAGGACATACTGCACTCCACAGTGAACCAAGAGACAGTTGCGCCTTTTCTCGTGTAGGGAGAGAGGCTGAGTTAAGGAACTAGGTTCTGTTTGCAGAGGACGAGAACTGGTGAGGGTCAGAGTCCAGTTATTAGGGTTAAGTAACGTTCCATCTGATCACTAACAGTAAATATTTAACTCTAAGGGGAACGCCCAGAAGTGGGCAGTTAAGGATTATTTGTGCTTCCGTCTCCTTGGCAGAGCCCGTGTTACCCTGTGTTGAGTCATTTGTGCCGCTGTCCAGGGCTGGGGCTGTTCGCAGCTGCGAGCGAGGATGCTGGGCAGCCCTCACTTCACTGCTCTCTGTTTTACTCCAAATCACATCAATCCTTTGTTGTTTTTGAAGTTAGGATTTTGCTAGGGAGCCAGCTTTGAACCCTTTCTCCAAGCATGAAATTGACAGTTCTTAGGGCCTAGAAGGCGCTTTACCACCTCCTCCACATGGCCAAGACGTGAAATGCTCATTGTGCCACAAAGCCTCTCCCTTTTGGCATCCCCCCCCCCCTTTTGTTCCCGCTCCAGCTTTCTAACAAAAATCTGCCGGTGTTTATCACCTCTTGCTGTTTCTGCTTTCATTGAGCACTAACTTGAGCCCATAGAGATTGCCGTGCACACGCTTGGTCTGATGTTTCCAGCTGGCTTCCTTCTTTTACCCTCCTTCCTTTCTACCCAATCAAATAATACACATTATGGAAAAATCTCATTGTTTACTTTGGGAAGGCAACTTTGAAAGAGTCACTCAGGGTCCAAGGCCTTATCTCAGGAGCCAAGGTAGCTAATAGCCAGGAAGGAGGGGTGTCTGTTCCAGATCTTTCCTGCTTCCTCTTTCTCTCTGACCTTGAGGGCATTTTGCTTTTGTGAAGTCTTTTTCTGCCCCATTAAAATCGAGATAATCACATTCCTTCCTGGTTGGCAAGAATATTGCAAGAATCAATGGGAGAAAGCCACTTGGACTTTAGACTCTGTGGTCTTTACAATTTAGACCATTACAAATTGTGTATCTAGCATTAAAATTTATTTTTGCACAATGGTTACAACAGTCTAAAAATTATTTACTCCTATAAGGAAATATTGAAAGAAAACCATCTGAGGGAAGAGAGGGATTGGTCTGTGGGGCAATTACAAAATTTCATGCCGTTCTGTAATTTATATGTGTGACTCAGCCTTCTCCTTTGAGGAGTCAGCAGTCAGTCCCTCCTGGCCCGAGCTTTCTGGGTTTTGTGAGGAGGAATGGAAAGAGTACTCTCAGGATTACCCCGTGGCCATTGTGATAAACACAGCCCTTAATTCCAGAGGATGAAACACATTTCAAAACAGAAAGCAGGGCTTTTCCAGCAGTGTTTCAAGGAGAAAACAGTACTCAGCAGTGGCATGTTGCTGATTTAGCTATGAATTTACAACTGTGGTTTGAAACTGTAATTTAGGGAATTTATCGACACTAAGAAATTTGCTTAGTTTCTCTAAAATACTTTAATCTTTTCCAATGAATTGTTAGCTATTATTCTTTACTGGTTCAGGAAACTTCAAAGAAGTTAACTTGTTCTACCAAACAAATTCTGAGGCCTTAGAAAATCCATTTATATAGAACCAGTGGGTCAAGAAGGTCCTTTCACAGAGACCACTCTGTCATCATAATTTTTAACTTTCAAACGTTTATCTTAAACTTTTATTTCTCGTGATTGCAAGCATGTGAGCTCAGGTGTGCATGCCTTATTGCATTTGTGTTATCAGAGGACAATTTTGTGGAGTTGGTTCTCTCCTTCCCTCTTTTTGTGGGTTCTGGGGATTGGGTTCAGCTCACCAGGCTTGTGCTGAGCCATCTTGCAAGGCTAAGTCTTTATTTTTTTTTAATGCATTTTAAAATGATGTATATAGTTACTAATTCTTTGGAGCTTTCCGTATGCCCCCAGAAAGATAAGAGTGGAGCTGAGTTCACAGCGAACCTCCAAACACAGCTGTGGCAGAGCAGCTGTGTCACGTGGTGTGTCTGTATAAAGCTGCAGCATTTGGGTGACTCAGGATGATCCTCTAGAAATCTAGGGACCTGTGAGGACAGACTCTAGGACACATCAGAACAGACATTTGACACATTAGAAGCCTTTTATTTTGCTTTATATATACTTATTGCTGACCTCACTTTCATAAGGAAAAATAATTATTCCTCTTGGATTTTTGAGAAGGCACAGAAGAGTGCGTCTTGATTTTGTTTTCTGGGCAGGGATTGCTTTTGTGCTCCACCAAAGGATGATTTGTAGGTCAGTTTTCTTTGTGGTTCCGCATCCTCCCTTTGGTGACGGACATTTTCTGCTCTGTCCATCCTGCCTAGGGGCCAATGTAAACGCAGCAAAACTGCACGAGACCGCCCTTCATCACGCGGCCAAAGTAAAGAATGTCGACCTCATTGAGATGCTCATAGAGTTTGGAGGCAACATCTACGCCCGGGACAACCGGGGGAAGAAGCCCTCGGACTACACGTGGAGCAGCAGCGCCCCGGCCAAGTGCTTTGAGTACTATGAAAGTGAGCCAGGCTCTGCTGTGCAAATATCCCCATATCCTAGTGTCTTAGTTAGGGTTTGTTGCTGCGACGGAACAAACACCATGACCAAATAGCAAGTTGGGGAGAAAAAGCTTTATTTGGCTTACGTTTCCATATTGTTGATCATCATCAATGGAAGTCAGGATAGGAACTCAGACAGGGCAGGATCCTAGAGGCAGGAGCTGATGCAAAGGTCACGGAGGGGAGTGGCTTACTGGTTTGCTTCCCCAGGTTTGCTCAGCCTGATTTCTTATAGAAGCCAAAGCCACCAGCTTAGTGATGGCCCCACCTACCATAGGCTTAGCCTTCCCTCACTGCCTAGTAATTGAGAAAATGCCTGGCAGCTGGATCTCATGAAGGCATTTCCTCAACTGAGGCTCCTTCCTCTCTGTTGACTCTAACTTGTGACAAGTTGACAGAAAACCAGTCAGTACACCCTGGTTGCCAGGAACCCCCACCAATCACCTTGAGTTCCCAGTTTGCTATCTCTCCTTGAATTTATGCTGACCGCTTTGAGTTGAGTCCTGAGCTCCTGTCCTTGGCTGCTAGGATGCACTGGGAATACTTCTGTCTCTGGGGACCGTTTTGTACTGAAGCACCGGCTCTTGCTGTATTCCTTGGCCTGTGGCCCCACTGAGGAAAGAAGCCTCCAGTAACATGAGCAGGCTGCTAGCACCTTTCCTTGCTTAAGCCCTTCAGTCCTGTCTCGTTTGGCTGGATGTATGACAAATGAGCCTCTTAACCACAAACTAGTTCTTTGCTGATAAATCTATTTGCCAAATACTGTCAAAAACAAAGCAACAATCCCATCCCCTCCAACAAAACAAAAGACCCCTGTCTCGAAGGACCCAACCCCACAGGAGGAATCCCTGTGGATGCCACCTGAACCTTGTTGCCTGACTTCATTCTCTGGTCCCTGGCTATCCGACTTTCCAGGGATGACATGTGATCCATCCTAATTCTAGAGGGAAGAGAGGCTCTTCCAGTTCTGCCTTAGCACTCATTAAGTCACAGGATGTACTTCTTCTAGAAATTACCCTCTTACATTTCCATGTCTTTTTATTTTTTCCAGAGACACCTCTTACGCTCTCCCAGCTCTGCAGGGTGAGCTTGAGGAAGGCCACTGGTGTTCGAGGGCTAGAGAAAGTCGCCAAGTTAAACATCCCTCCACGGCTCATCGACTACCTTTCCTATAACTGAGCTGCAAGCAGGGGCTGGGTAGGCTGGTGACTTGCCTGGCTATCGCCTTGCTGTGCCTAGCCTTGGGCCCTAAGGAGTTCTGCCTGTTTCTCCGAAACACTGTGGTTGCTATAGATAGATTGACACTGCGCTGTGTTCTTTTTGGCTGTCCTTTTGACGTCTTCCTCTGAGCCCTGGAGAAGATCTCTGAAGCACCAGGTGGCCTGTGTCTGACGTCATGGTTGTGGATGTAACCCTTGCTAGTCTTCTGGAACTAATGCTGTCATTCTAGGCTAGGCTCAGTGCTCCAGCTTTCCTCTCGTCACCGATTTCCCTCTAAGGCACTCAAGACAGACCGTTCAAGGTGCACAGGGAATGCTGGGAACTCAGGACACTGATTTTCCTATATCTGGGTGCCATGCCACAGAAGAAGCATCAGGTTCTAAGCACCTGACCCAGTAACCTGGGATGACCATTCTGCTGGCATTTTGCCATTCGGACAGTCTTTCTGGGGTAGCAGCTGGCACTTTCCAAGGTCTCCCTGCACCCAGGTATATCTCTCAGGGGCTTACAGATCAGAGTAGAAAAGGCTCAGCCTTTGTACCCTGACATCTAACAGTGTTTCATAGGACTCAATTCTTTTTTAAAAAGTTTATGTTGGGTCTAGAGAGATAGCTCAGGACCAGAGTTCAGTTCCTACCACTCACACCAGGCAGCTTACAATGGTCTATTACTTCAGCTCCAGGGGATCCGACACCCTCTTCTGGCCTCCTCAAGTATTCACACATATATATGTATATATGCATCACATGCACACACACACATAGAGAAGCATACATAAATAGTAATAAAATCTTTTAAAAATATTTAAAAGTTTATGTTGGAAAACCTTTAGAATATGTATACACACATATATGTATATATATGTCCCTATGCATATATGTATGCTGTAACAAGATTTATAATGAGCCATGTAAACAATATAAACAATAGGTGTTGAAATAGGAGCGGCAGGGCTGCGTCCCTGGCTCCCGGCCAACCGCATGGCTAGCTTATGCCCGAAATAATTACACAGAAACTGTATTCTATTAAATATTGCCTGGCCCGGCTAGTTCCAGCTTCTTATTGGCTAGCTCTTACATATTGTTCTAACCCATTTCTAATATTCTGTGTAGCCCACGAGCTGGCTTACCAGGGAGGATCTTAACCTGCGTCTGTCTGGAGCGGGAGAATCATGGCGACTCCTCAACTCAGCTTCTTTCTCCCAGAATTCTGTTCTGTTTTCTCCACCCACCTAAGGGTTGGCCTATCAAATGCAAATGGGCCTAGGCAGTTTCTTTATTAATAAGAAATCACTCCCACATCAAATAGGTAATATGAAAGCGTGTATTCCCTTGGGTAGTCATTTCCAATATAAAGGGCTGTTAGAAGACTCTTTGAGATAGGGTCTCACCATGTGACTCTGGCTACCCTGAAACTTGCTATATAGATCAGGCTGGCCTTGAACTCATAGAAATCCACCTGCCTCTGCCCCTTGAGTGCTGTGATTAAAGCTGTGCACCACCATGCCCCACTGTTTAAAGACTTTCAGGATAGTTGTTCATTTGTGTCTCTGTTTGCCAAACGGAGTCTTCACCCACCCTTTAAAGATAATTCCTTGAAGCTGCAAAACTAGTAAAACTGAGTGGCAGCTCCCCAGCACCCATGAATTCATTTTTTTTTTGCTTCTGGAATGTCTATCATGCATAAGATATTAGTGCAAGACTTGAATCAGACGGGAATGAGATTCATCAGCCAAGGCAGGAAAGGAAAGTGGGCACAATCCCTTCCTATAGTAATAAAAACAAGCCCTACATTGTGGATGAAACATCAAGTCTTGCATTTGGACTGAATTTTCATGATTAACATTCAATATCTTTTTTTGGGGGCGGGTTCAAGACAGGGTTTCTTTTTTGTGTAGTTTTGGAGCCTGTCCTGAGACTTGCTCTTTAGACTAGGCTGACCTCAAACTCACAGAGATCTGCCTGCCTCTGCCTTCCAAAGTGCTAGGATTAAAGGCATGCACCACCACCACCTGGCAACATTCTGTATCTTAATAATACTGATAAACCCCCACATACAACAGGCAAAACTAGAGAATTTTCTACTAGTCATTTTATACCAAGAAAAGCCACCTTCTTTCAGTTATATATAAGTTCTAAACAAATCCATGTTTCTGCGTGTAATACTAGTAACAATCACTTTAAAAGGACATTGGATTCTGCCTCTTTCCTCTTTGTAAGAGTCTTGCCTCTAGCAATAAAGCCCAATAGCAGCTCCATCCAGTTTATCTTTTAGTATAGAATAAAGTTCCTTCACCATTATTGCTCAATAAAAGTAGTTGAATGAAGTTTGTCCTTGTGTCTTATTTTCAAGGACACATATGCCAAGATGGGCTTCATCCTGTGAAAGCAGAGTAGGGTCACTCCCTGTCATGGAAACCCGATGACTAGCATTTTGGGTCCTGTGGTGACATTTTGTTTATGATCTAACAAATAAAGCTTGCCTGAGGATCAGAGTGCAGAGCTAGCCACACTAGTTAGTCATAGAGGCCAGGCAGTGGTGGCACACACCTTTAATCCCAGCAGAAGCAGACGGATCTCTGTGAGTTCAAGGCCATCTTGGGCTACACAAAATTGATATAAAAATTCTCTCTACAAGAGAGACAGAGCTCACACAAAGGTGATCCTAGCATTTCGGATCACACTTCTTTAATTCCAGCATTAGGGAGGTGGAGACAGGAGTGATATGGCTGGGTAGAGAGAGGAATATAAGGCAGGAAGAGACAGGAACTCAGTGCATGTTGAGGAACAGACTGAATGGCAGTCTGAGGCCAGGATCGCCCCTTTGGTCTGAGCATTGGTAGAGGTAAGAGCTCTAGTGGCTGGCCACTCTGCTTCTCTAATCCTTTAGCTTTCACCCCAATATCTGACTGCGAGTTTTTATTATTAAAACCAATTAGAATTCATGCCTTACTATGTAGCTCTCGCTGTCCTGAAACTCAGTATATAGATCAGACTGACCTCAAACTCACAGAGATTCGCCTGCCTCTGCCTCCCAAGTGCTGGGGTCAAAGGCATGTGTCACTCCACTTGGCTCCTTGCCCACTATTAAGCAGGGCTGTGATGATAAAAAGTTTCTTTGCATCTGTGGGTGGGCCCGAATTGTGTCAGCTATAAAGCTGGGGTAACAGTTCAAACTTGGATCCCAAAAATGATCTTGACTAACCACCGACTGATCTTTATACCCTACGAGTGAGAAAATGAGACCCATTATTTTTGTTGGTTTTTGTGGGGCTGAAGCTAGTGACTGAAGGGTGCTTAAATAAACCTGAAGTTCTCAAGTGTCAGAGGTATATGGTTATGATTGATCTCTGGTCTTGTTGATGTTTGTAGATCTCATACCTGTCTAAGTCATTCTCTTTTGCCTTTGGGAAGTGTCATAATTTCAGGGGGCACTGTTGATATCTTGAAACTCTATGTGCAGTGGAAAGTCTGGGGAAGATATTTACAATATATAAAATAAGCGACATAGTAAAAAATATAAAACTAGCTGGGCATGGTGGTATGTAGTTGGCTTTTTTTTTTTTTTTTTTTTTTTTTCTTTTTCGAGACAGGGTTTCTCTGTGGTTTTGGAGACTAGACCAGGCTAGTCTCGAACTCACAGAGATCCGCCTGCCTCTGCCTCCCAAGTGCTGGGATTAAAGGTGTGTGCCACCACCGCCTGGCTGTAGTTGGCTTTTTAATTTTTTTTAACTCTTTGGGGGCCCACCACTCAGCTCCCAAATAAATACACAGAGATTTTTTCTTACTTATGAATGCCCAGACTTAGCTTGGCTTGTTTCTAGCTAGCTTTTCTAACTTAAATTATCCTGTTTCTCTTTAACTACATTTTGCCTCTGGGCTTTTACCTTTATTCTATATATCTTTCTTTCCATTTTACTCCATGGCTGGCTGGGTGGCTGGGTGGCAGGCCCCTGGCCCCCTCCTCCTTTTCTCACTCCTCCCCTGCTTTTCTCTAGATTTCAACTCCTGTTTATTCTCTCTGCCTGCCAGCCCTGCCTATTCTTTCTCCCGAGTAGCTATTGGCTGTTCAGCTCTTTATTAGACCAATTAGATGTTTTAGGCAGGCAAAGTAATAAAGCTTTACAGAACTAAATAAATGCAACGTAAGAGAATGCAACACACCTTTGCATCACTAAACAGATATTCCATAGCATAAATGAATATAACCCAGGATAGCCAAGGAGATATATATATATATATATATATATATAT
>NW_026067951.1:8805975-8815886 GCF_014885135.2 Alexandromys fortis
GAATCAAACTCAGGTCCTCTGAAACAGCATCCAGTGCTTTTAACTGCTGAGCCAAATCTCTAGCTCTTTAGAAAAAGCTAATGCATAGAGAAGCATCATCAACATGCAAAAGACCTTTCAAAAAAAAAAAAAGAAATACAAAGGGGAGAAAGAGAACTGCATGATTATTATAAACTGGATTCTCTGTGCTGTGAAACAGAGGTTTGAGTTATGTGATCTCCGTTCCTCTATAGGCATTGACTTATTTTGGACCTATTCTTAGATAAACTAAGTCTGACAGCCCTGGCTATGCTCCTTGGCTTACAGATTTGCTCTCATCTCCTCTAAAGGAAAACGCTGGATAAAACACCATTCAGGGTTCAGTCCTACTGCTCCTACATGACTCACCTCTTAGATGATTGCAAGACTTCTATTTTAGAGGTGCCATAGCAAAGTCCCCAGCTTCAAGCACTGCCTAAGGGATTATTCTGTATTTGCAGCAGTTACACCAGCTTGTGCTGTGCAGGCTGCTGGACAACCCCATTCCCGAGTGCCTCTTGGCCTCTGCAGGTTTAAGGCATGGGGCTGGAAGGGGAAGAAGGGATGCTGATGAATCCAAGAAACTTTATATTTATTTATTTATATTTCTATCTGAGTGACTTACAGTCTTCTAGGTAAGGAATTGAGCCTTATCTTTTCCTGTGCTCCTGAAATACTACCTACAATAATCCACCCAAGTTCTAGGTAAGTCTTCGGAGAGTTGAGAAATCATTTGTGACAAAAAGAACACCTTAGCATGCTTGGTTCTTTCCCAGGTTGCTTGATTAGAATGCAGTCTTTCTTCTGGGAGACACCCTTCCCTTCTGAGTAGTGACGTTCCTTTTTTTTTTTTTAATTATTTATTTATTTATTATGTATACAATATTCTGTCTGTGTGCATACCTGCAGGCCAGAAGAGGGCACCAGATCTCATTACAGATGGTTGTGAGCCACCATGTGGTTGCCGGGAATTGAACTCAGGACCTTTGGAAGAGCAGGCAATGCTCTTAACCTCTGAGCCATCTTTCCAGCCCTGTGACGTTCCTTATTCACCAAAGAGGACATAAAAATTGGTCTGAGAACAAAGCCCTCCTGCTCACTCATATTGCAAGCAGCTGAGCTGCCCACAGGCTAAGGCTGTACCACAAAAGCATTGGCAAGCTGTGGACTGTGTCTGCCATTTGGACAGCCCCATGCTTTGTGGAAGGGCCTAGAAGTTATCCCCAGTCCCTAGAGCCTTTGCTTGCTTTCTTTTTCCTACTCTAGTAGCACAAGGCCTTGAGAGCTAGGCTTCAGTTACACCCTCAGGGAAGTCATATTATTCTGGCAACTTGAATGAAATCGTGTTTTCGGTTGGTCCAGTCTAAACAGTGTCTCTGAAATAGCCTAAAGTTTCCAAATGATGAATAAATGGAGAGATTCATATTCATTCTTGCTCTCATTTATTTGTTTAAAGAAGATTTTACTTCCCTGCAGCTGGTCTCCAGGTGTATGCTTCTTGGGATCACAGCCTTTAAAGCTGGGGAGAATTTTTTTTTCCTGAGCTCCAAGCCAGGACATTTCACTTGTTTATGAGTCTGCATGCCAAGGGCTCAGCAAAGGCAACTCCCATTGCCTTTGGGTATTAACCTGAGTCCTGAGGCTCATCGTGCTCCACAAGGCAGGACAGGAAGGAACATACATTCATCACTTGGCCCCCTTTTTTTCCCATCCTTCTCCCTTTAGTTTTCCTTTTATTCCCCCATTACCAGGTTTTTTTTCACATTCTCCACTGAGCCCCGATGATGAGGGAAGAAACCTAGAAAAAGATCTCATCCTAGATTTCAGAGTCCTTTTTTCCAGGGAAGAGACACAGGAGTGTGCAGCATGTGGCCGGCAATGGTCTAGTTTCACAGGCTAGATCTTCTCTCCCATTGGGGTAGTGTTACGATGTGAAGCCTCTGGAAGGAATGAGGTTGGAGGGTGGAGCCTTTATGATTAGGACCTTCATGAGAAAGCCACTTTCTTTCCTTGCTGTCGCAAAACACCTGACAGAAGTGAGGGTGTTTATTTTGGCTCTCAGTTTGTGGGAATCCAGTCCATCATGGAAGAGAGGCTGGAGTAAAGCTTGTGGTATGGCTTCATATCTGAGACCATCAGAAAGCAAAGAGTGCAGACCAGAAGCTGGACTGGATCACAATTCTCAAGGCTGGCCATTCCCCGGTGATGCATTTCCTCCAGTGTCTCCTAAAGTTTCACAATCTCCCAAAAGCAGTGCCAGTAGCTAGGCACCAGGAACTCAAACACATGAGCCTGTTTGGGTTGGGGGGCATTTTTGCATCCAAGCTATAGTAGTGGTCTTATGAAGAGAGTCTCTGGAGAGTTGCTTTGTCCTTCCTATCACATGAGGATGCAGTGAGAAGTGCCACACATGAGCCAGGACACAGTTCTTTACAGAAGCAAATATTTTAAGTGATTCCTGTTTCCCCAGTCAGCCCATAACAATGCATGTTTTCGCATTCAGTTAACAATTAATGAATATCATTGACTGACTATGACAGAGCTTAGATTTGGCCACATCCTGTCCAGGTAATGAAGGAGAACTGCCAAGTCACCAAAGGCATTGTTCTGCCCAGGCTGTGGGGGAGACATCATGGGAGTGTGTCTCATTGCGGCAAGTGATTATGATGTGTCTGAAAGACGGAAAGAGTGAACAAACACTAGAAACCTAATGTGACCATACAAAGTACAGTTTTAGAGACAAGTGTAAAGAAGAGAGGAGAAAGTTTTATCTAATTTCTGAAAGTATTTCTGAGACTTGGATGGACTGTGAAAGTTCACCTGATATGGATTGTATCTTGAATTTTTTCCAAATAAACAAGTTTCTTATGTTAAGGAGATAGCTTGGTTAATAAAATGTCTGTAAACACAAGGACATGAGTTTAATCCCTAGAATCCACTAAGAAGAAGAAGGAGGAGGAGGTGGAGGAGGAGGAAGAGGAAGAGGAGGGGGAGGAGAAGGAAGAGGAGGAAAAGGAGGAGGACAAGGAGGAGGAGGAGAGAAAGAAGAAGAAGAAGAAGAGGAAGAAGAAGAAGAAGAAGAAGAAGAAGAAGAAGAAGAAGAAGAAGAAGAAGAAGAAGAAGAAGAAGAAGAAGAAGAAGAGGAAGAAGAAGAAGAAGAAGAAGAAGAAGAAGAAGAAGAAGAAGAAGAGCTATATGTGATAGTGTGTGCTTGTGATCCCAGTAATGGGGAGGTAGAAAGAGGTGAATTCCTGGGTTCATCCTCTTCCTATACCCTTCTGAGCATGTTGAGAAAACACCTGACATTAGATACTTTCCTTGTGTGTTCCCCTGGGAACATGCCACTAGACCACAGACATCCTGATTTCCCTGGAGGTTCAGAGGTTCCAGTTTCTGCAAAAGGATTCCCTAAGAAAATAGCTTGCAGCCCAAAGCTTACCCAGAGTGGTGTTTTTTTGTTTGTTTGTTTTAATGAAGAAAGAAACTGTCCCCACTCTGTCACTTGCCTGGAAGCAGTGGCTTCCTGACACACAGAGCCATTCCATCGTGGGGTTAGCAGTGACATGTGAGGCTCTGCCTACAGGTGACCATCTGCTGGGTAGGACATTTGCTTTGAGTTACTGTTTCCATGTGGAAAAAATAGAAGTAGCTCCCTCCTCCTGAGGCTGCTCAAAGGGAAAACTTTACAGAGGGCTTTGATCCACTTGGAAAAATACACTACACAAAAGAAGTACAGTTCCAGGTTGCTTGTCCTTATTCATCCACATGGTGGAGATTTGGGGAACACTTTTGGGTCTCTTCCAGTAATCAATCATTTACTACAACGTTCAGAACACGAGGAAGAAAGTAATGAGTCACACCTGGGCTGAGGTAACCATCAGTTGCTCACGGGCACAAAGTGCATGCAGTTACTGTGCTCACTTGTGCAATCTCAAACACCTGCCTGACTCTGGGAATCTAACCAAGGGCAGCAGATGGCAAAGAGAAACACAGATTGAAGGTCCGCAAAGCGCATTTTCCCAGTGAGGGGATATTTCTCCAGGCAGCGGAAAGTAGAGGTCGCGGTTAGAAAGGGCCCTTGGCTGTGCCCTAGTAATCTAAGCCCATCAGTTTGGAGCAGCAGGAGCTCCAAAGCACCAGACTGTACAGACCACCAGTTAAACTGAGGCTAGGTGCTACAGTGAAGGAGGATGGAATGGAGGAGAACGCAAATGGTCGGAACAGCACTTCTCAAAGGGTAGCTCCCGCCCATCCCCACCCCATCAGCACTCTGGAAAACAGCTAACAGCTAACTCCTGGGCCCATCTGAGACTTACTTGAAACTCAAATGGTGTGTCCTGGAATCTGGATTTTGAAGGTTTTTTGCTTTTTGTTTTTCTTTTAAATTTTTTTTTTTTTTTTTTTTTTTTTTTTTTTTTTGCGATACAGTTTATCTTTGTACCCCTGACTGTCCTGGAACTTGACCTGTATACCAAGTTGTCTTTGAACTCAGAGATCTGCCTGCCTCTGCCTCCCAAGTGCTGGGGTTAAATGCACGCGCTACCACCGCCCAGCTGGGAATCTGCATTTTAGCAGACCTTCTAGCAACTCTGAGGAAGGCTACAGAATACGAAGTAAAAATTTTTTCTTCGCACACACTCAATCCCCAATAAACCAGGTGTGGTAACTCACATCTGTAACCCCAGCAATCAGGAGGTGAAGGGAGGAGGATCAGAAGCTCCAAGTCATCTTATTGAGGTCCCTGTCAACTTGGACTACGTACCACTCTGTCAAGGTCAAAGAGGACGAGGAGGAGAGGGAAGTGGGGGAAGAATGAGAGGAGAAAAAGTTAGGCCAAAGAAAAGAAGAAAGGACTGTGGTGTGAACAGAGCCTTCCGGGGTTATGTAGTTGGCTATGATCCTCGTCATAATGGAATGAATTTGGCCTTTGTGTTTTTCTCATTTCCTTCTGCTCCTATAGCTGTGTAACTATAAAGAGTAAATATTAGTTGGGCGGTGGTGGCGCATGCCTTTATTTAATCCCCGCTCTCAGGAGTCAGAGGCAGGCGGATCTCCACCAGTTAGAGGCCAGCCTGGTCTACAAAAGCTACTTCCAGGATAGGCTCCAAAGCTACAGAGAAACCCTGTTGGAGAAGACAAAGAAACAAACAAAAGAGTAAATATTATACTATTCTCACTAAGAGTAACAACAGATGCTAATCACAAGGAATCTCCCACCTTAAGTTAAAAGTTTTGTTTTTTCCCCCAGACCAGGCCTGGAGGTAGCAGGCCACACACCTGTTGTTTACTACAGAGGCTGGCAACTTTTTTTTCTGTCATGGCTCAGATAGTAAATATTTTTAGCTCTGTAGTCCACATAATCTCTCTATCATTTGAGACAAAATAAGCCTTAGAAGAGAAACCATGAGGCTGTGTTTCAATAAAACTTTATTTACAAAAACAGTGGTGAATCTAGATTTAGTTCATGGACATAGTTGGACAACCCTTGGCATATAAGCTTAAGGATACCAAGGAAAACATTTTTATTATTTTCTTAACCTTTCTTTCATAGCGTCTAATGGTTGCTATGGCACCAGTCAGCATCACCCATGTTCTAGACAGGAAGAACAAGGGAAAGCTGGACTAAAGGGGTGTTTGCCTGCTGGGGAGAACTTATTTACAGCACTTTATTGTTGCTTGCTTGTTTGGTACATTGACAGTCACAAAACAAAAGGTTCTCTCATTGGGAAAGACGAGGAAGCAAGCTGATAAAGCCCCAGCAGCTGCCAGCACAGCACCCTCCCTCTTTCAAATCTTCCGAGTCTTAGAACAGAACTATGCAAAGCTCGGTGCAGGAGCGTCTTGTCTCTGGTCTTACCTAACTTTACTCCATTATTCAGCTGTCAAAGAAAAAAAGGCAACCTCCCGGTCCGATTTACAAAAAGGTTACTTAAAATTTCCATCCCTTGTTGAAAAAAGCGCAAACCACTCCAGCCTCTTCAGCAACCTCTTTCATGTGTCTTGGAGTTTCAGGTGGAGAACAAAAGACAGGAAGAGGCAGACAAGGCAGGAAACGGAACATTAAGCGTTGCTTCGGCTGCAGTAATGGTTAGCAGCTTTAGGAGACTGGAGTGGTGAGCTCAGAGCAGCCACAGGCTGTGATTGATGGTGTGTGATGGGTACCAGGAATGATCTGCCCTACTTGTCCAGAGGCTTGATGCCACCTGATCACTGATTCCAATGCTATGCCATAACATGTTATGCAAAGACAGGGCTTCTACTCAAAATCCAGGCATTAGAGCATTTTGCACTCTTTCCAACATAGATGAGATGAGACCATGACTCCCTCCCCTTTCCCGTATTTGTGTGCGTTGGGCATTGAACCCAGGACCTTGTGCATGCTAAGCAAGCACTCAACCACTGAGCTACACGCCCAGCCCTCTACCAATCTTTTTTTTTTTTTCTTTCTTTCTTTATTTATTTATTAAATATTTCAGTCTCTTCCCCACCTCCGCCTCCCCTTTCCCTCCCCCTCCCCCAATACGTTGCCCCTCCCTCTTCAGCCCAAAGAGCAATCAGGGCTCTCCGTCCCGTGGGAAGTCCGAGGAAAACCCTCCTCCATCCAGGTCTCGTAAGGTGAGCATCCAAACTGCCTAGGCTCCCACAAAGCCACTACATGCAGTAGGATCAAAGACCCATTGCCACTGTTCTTGATGTCTTAGTAGTCCTCATTGTCTACCAATCTTTTAGGCCACCTGCTGTAGCAGGAAAGCCTGTCATCACCTTTCAGACCAGGGGACAGCCACGTTACTCAGAGCCCTCCAATCTAACAGCTTCTCTAGGTTTGCTCTTTCTCCTCACTCCTTCCCAATTTCCCAGAATGCCTCTTTCTAGTGAAAACAGGATAGGATAAGAAAAAAGTGCCTAAGTCAGCACTGAGTCAAATAGAGCTGACAGAAAAGGGCAGGGTAGTCCCCTCAAGCTTTCCCTTGTGATTTGGGTGAGTATTCCCATTTATTACACAAATTCAGCAGCTCTCTCTGACACCAAATTGGTCATGGTCTCTTCCTTTCCAGTACCCCTCTGACCTTGTCTCTTCAATCTTGCATGATTTATTTACTCTTTATTATTATTATTATTATTATTATTATTATTATTATTATTATTATTATTTTGAGATAGGGTCTTACTATGTAGCCCAGGCTGACCTTGAACTTGAGATCCTTCTATCTTAACCTCCCAAGTGCTGGGTTTGGGCACCATCATGCCTGTCCTAGCTCTGCATGTTTTTGTGATCCCTTGCTTGGCAGGCCTGGTGTGGATTGAACTTTGTCTCTCTCCAAAACTCGTACTCCGAAGCACTTCCTTCTCAGATGTTGTAGGAGAAACCTTGAAGGAGAAGACCGAGGTTAAATGCAGGCCCAACAGTGGACTCTGGTCTGATAGGGCTACTCCATACAAGAAGAGGGAGACACACCAGAGATCTGTTCCTTAGTGCCAGATCTCTGGGAGGACACAGCAAGAAGACAGTCAGACACAGGCAGGACTTCACTGGACTTCCACTATGCCTTTCATTTTGGGACTCTTAGCTCTCAGAACTGCAAGAAAACAAACGTCTATGTTCAGTTTATGGTACTTTTAATGGATGAAGCTGATAAGCCAGAAGTCCTGAAAAGAGTGGGTTTAAATGTAGGGTATGTATGGATATTGAGGCTCTAATTTGTGAATTTCGTAAATGCTAATATTTGCAAATGCTGATGTAATCTGAACACTATTCTCAGATAGCCGTGCGAACATAGTGAGGGGGGTAATTTTGATTGCCAACTTGAGTGGATGTAGAGTGATCCAGGAGAAACACCCTCCCTTTATGTAGGTGGCGCCAGCCCATAGCCTGGGGTCCCAGGCTGAAGCAGAGTAGAAAGAGTGTCAGCCTTCATCTTTTCTTGCTTCTTGACCTATACCTCAAATTCCTGCACCATGCCTTCTCTGCTACGATGGATTGATCCCCTCAGACTGTGAGCTGAAATAACTCTTCCTTCCATGTTGCAGTGACGCAAAGAAACTGACAGAAGCAAGAGGTATATAGGCACAAGAGAACAAGAGGCGCCCCTAGCCTGCATCTCACCCTGAAGGTTTTCAGTGGGCACAAAAATCTTCTTAGTGATAGGGCAATCCCTTTCTTTTTTCATGGCTCAGCTGATTGACAACCCTGGTGCACCTTCTTCGATGATCCCTGAAGTGTAAGTGGAGTTTCTGTGTCTGGGCAGCTGCTCCCAAATAACCATTCAGAGACTTGTTATTAATTATAGATGCTTGACCAGTAGCTTAGGCTTGTCTCCACCCAGCTCTTATGACTTAACCTATTTCTGGTCATCTGTGTGCTGTTCCGAGGCTAGTTTACCTCATCTGTGAACGTTCCATGTTGCTTTTTCTGCGTCTGTCTCTTCCCAGCATTCTCTCTGCCCCGAAAACCCTGTCTAGCTATTGGCCAATCAGCTTTTTATTAACGACGAGAGAAACACATTTTCACAGTGAATAGAAGGATTATTCCACAGCACTGAAGAATGATTTCTTTTCTGGGTCTCCATGGGCACAGCTTGTAACCGGACCCAAACACCTGGTCTTGGGTTTGTCAACAGTCACAATTATACTTGATTCTAACAATTTTCCAGTGAGCCTTAATATGTATTCACACACAAAGTGCTTTGAGGATAGGAACCAGGTTCTGGGTACCGTCATCCTCAAATCCTATCCATGGCCCGGCTCAGAGAACGAGCTCTAATGTCTTTGCTAAGGGAGGAGAACAGCACAAGAGTGGTCTTCTGGGTCCTTGGCTACCTCCTGCCCTGTGAGAGGGAACCTGCTTATCCCCACCAGTCCTCTGCCTTTCCTGAATCCTGCACGTGCTCTCCATACAGCAAAGGGCCCTCAGCATCTCAGCAGCTTTTTGCTCTCATCCTCCAGATAGATCTAGCTTTGATATGGGTGCCCGGTGGGGCCCTGTGGAGGTGCCAAGGGTCCAAAGGCTCCTACTTGGGGAGAGGGTTTCTGGAGTCAATGGGTAAAGGTTTCAGCAGTATTTGAAGCCTCTAACTTTTAGTCACATTATGGAGTCGAGGGGTGAATAAGAAACTGTTTTGAGTTGGTTGAAACCCAGGGTAACAAGGATGTCTGGCAGAGAGCCATGGCCTTTATGAGCTTAGCATAACTGTAGGACAGGGTCATAAAGGTTAATATCTTCCCATCTCAACCCAGGAGCAGCAAAGCTAGAAACAGAGAGAGCAACATTTAGAACAGAATCTGGCCACCTCGATCCCTTGTTTCTTCTGCAGATCTTCACCTGCCTTCTTGCTGCCTGTGCAGGTTTCCTCCCATGGCTCCTCATGGTTCAGTGTCTACCAAAGAAATGATTAGAAAAAAAAGAAAGAAGAAAAAAGAGGGTTCATAACTGTCTCTCAACAACCGCATGTGATTGTGCTGGGTTTGCAAAAGAATGTGCCCAACCGTAGCCAGACACGAGGAAGGAGGTGTTGAGCTTTTCCCAATGATAGATTCAGGGAACTGGGAATCATTGCCTTTAGTTATGTACCCGATAGTGATCCCACCAGGCTCCAGTAGACAGTCCCAATATAATAGTCACAAGATGGCTAAACTAAATGGGTCACAAAAATCAACCCAGAAGTCGTGAATCCAGAAAAGGGACAGAGTTGGGTGTAGTATGGGTGAGCCAAGGAATCATCCTAAAATATTGTCAGCCAAGAGTTAAGCACAAATTTATGGCATTGAGTTATCAGTATGCACAGCTTTTCTTCTCTTCTCTTCTCTTCTCTTCTCTTCTCTTCTCTTCTCTTCTCTTCTCTTCTCTTCTCTTCTCTCCTCTCCTCTCCTCTCCTCTCCTCTCCTCTCCTCTCCCC
>NW_026067951.1:8816061-8838136 GCF_014885135.2 Alexandromys fortis
CCCCTCCTTTTCTTTTCTTTTCTTTTCTTTTCTTTTCTTTTCTTTTCTTTTCTTTTCTTTTCTTTTCTTTTCTTTTCTTTTCTTTTCTTTTCTTTTCTTTTCTTTTTGGACAGATTTTCTTAATAGCTTTGGCCATGCTCTGAAGGGCAGGCTAATTTGTAGCCAGTTTTCTGTTCTGACATTCGGCCACATGGGGGCACCAAAGTACCAGCCTGGTGCTGTCAAGAGATTCCCGCCTGTCTGTGTTAACTGATGGGGGAAGGCTAGCTGCGGTCTCCAAGCTGCAGAGGCTTGGGCCTGATAGGGTGTCATTGAGAAGACCACTGCTTCCCAATGTTTAGTGACCTCTGTGACTCTGGGGCCACCGAATGCAATTCAGTCCTAGGCGTTGAAGCTGGACCGATAGCTCACACGTCACCACTGAGTTAATCTCTTTGCGGGAGTGTTACCTCCATAGTCCTCGATCTATTTACCTGTAATTCTCAGGGTTTGGACAAGACTCATTCCTAAGGAAACTTTCTTCCTTAGTGGTTTTTGTTTATCTTTTTTTTTAAAATTGAAATTGAAATTTTGAGTTTTCTCCCCAGCTTCGCAGAGCTGTAATCCCGTACAGCTTAAACTATGGAAGTTTAAGGGGAATAATGTGGTTTTGTGATATGCATCTATTGTGAAATGATCAGCATGGTCAAAGTAGTTACTGTGTCTGGTATGGTTTCTGTGTGTAGTGGGAACCGTTCAGGCAAACTCAGACAACTTTAAGTGCACAATACAGGATTGTCAGCTAGAGTTTCCCAGGTTGTGTGTTAGCACTTTGACTCATTCATCCCACGTAATGGCACTCTTTCACACTTTGGTTAATTCAGTGTGTGTGTGTGTGTGTGTGCCAGTGTATGTGTGTGTGTGTGTGTGTGTATGCACATGCACGTGTGAACACATACAGAAGCAAAAAAAGGTCAGCCTCAAGTGTCGTTCCTAGATCACTCTTTATGGTTTTAATTTAATTTTATGTATATGTGTCTGTTTGTGTGTGTATATGTGCACCATGCATATGCAGAAGTCTGAGGAGGTCAGAAGTGGCATTAGGTCCCCTGGAACTGGAGTTACAGAGGTTGTGAGCTGCTTTGTGGTCAATGGGAATTGAATCTGGGTTCTCTGAAGAAGAGCAAGTGCTCTTAACCTCTGAGCCATCTCTCCAGCTCTTCTAACTTAGTGTTTGATACAGCATCTCTCATGGATTCTGAAGTTCTCCAATTGGGATAGGCTGTCTGGCCAGTGAGCCCCAGGAATCTTCCTGTCTCTGCCTTTCCAGTGTTGGAATCATACATGTGTATTAATATGGCCAGATTAAAAAAAGCTGATCTTTTGTATGTATAACTTATATTTGTGTGTCTGTGTGTAGGCATGAGCACGTGAGTGCAGGCACAAGCGGAGGATGGAAGCATCGGATTCCCCGGAGCTGAAGTTACAGGTGGTTCTGAGTTGTCTGATATGAGTGCTGGAACCCTAACGCAGGTCCTCTGAAAGAACAGCATGCTCTCTTAACTGCCGAGCCTCCATTTCATATCTCAGTTCTGTAGGAAATATGCCAGGATTGAGCTTCTGTTTTGTAGCACCTCCAGCTTCTGACACCTGTTGGTTTGGCCTTTTCTTTGCCTGTGTGACCTTAGGTAAGTCACCTGCCATCTCAAATCCTACCTTTGTCTACGGCTAGCCCTGTCCTATCAGGGTGCCATCATCCTGTCCCAGGGTGTTTCATAGGAGGGAAGTGCACTCCCGGTTTGTGAGCTGAGGAAAGCCTTCATTGGAGTCTGTTTTGGAGGATGGTGGTTGGAGATGACATCAGTTATAGACCAGAAATTTTGCCCCAGAGGTTAAGTTGAGAGGGTTGGAAACAGCGGCGGGAATGTGACTGAATTTTGGTAGAGAAAAGAATATTCAGAGCAGAACAGAGCTCCAGAGACACATTCTACTCATTCCTCGCAACAACCACAACAAGCCAACAACACAATAACTCTAGGTGGCTTTGTTTGGGCACCTCCACCCTTCCCCTCTGATGAGCAAGTTTGTAACTTAGACCAAGAGCTTTCATTTTTTTTTTTAAAAAGTGCTTTTAAAAATGTGTCAGTGATGCTCAGTGGTTAAGAGCGCTTGCAGAGGGCCTGGGCTCAATTCCCAGCATCCACATAGTGGCTTACAACCTCCAGTCCCAGAGTTTGTAATACTTTCTTCCGGCTTCCAGGGGCTCTACATGCACATGGTGCACAGACATGCTTGTAGGTAAAACATCCATATACACAAAATAATAAAAATCAAATTTAAAGTGCATCTATATCTATCTATCTATCTATCTATCTATCTATCTATCTATCTATCTATCTATCATCCATCTATCTATCTATCATCCATCTATCTATCTATCATCTATCATCTATCTATCTATCTATCTATCTATCTATCTATCTATCTATCTGTTTTTATGATTGGCCTTTTAATTGCTAGCATCAATCATGAGGCCCCTGTTTAGCCCCTCCTCCCACTACTGTTACACTGGGCACCCTTAGGTAGCATAATGATGACAGGAAGCCCTAACAGTTTTGTGCGATTGCCTGTGACACTTCTTTAGCCACTTTTGAGTGTTTTTATAATGCTGTTGATTGCTTTGCGTTGAAGCATTGTGTATCTCTCTGGGTCCCAGACTCTGAGCAGTGGTGCAGAGAATCATGGGAACTTTTGATAGGAAACACACAGTCCTCGATCTTTCCCGCTTCTGGAATATGTCAGTCTAGGATGTGTGTGTGTGTGTGTGGGGGGGGGGTCCTAAAACCTGCATTCTTTTAAGGCACAGCCACCCTGGTGAAAGAACACCCTGCCAATGGGAGGAAGGAAGGAAGAAATCCTTTTTACTCGTGGGTGGCTTCCCTGCCCTCTGTTCCCTTTTGACCCCTTCTTTTGATTGGAATTCATATCTTGGTATATTGTATACAATTCTGGAAAAGAGGATGTAAAAATAACAATTCTTTGGAAGCAGCGCTTCCCCGTGTTGTGTTTAGTCTGGGGTGGTGTGCTGCTGCTGTTCCAGGACGCTGGTGGAATGCTGCTGGTGACAGATTCCCTAGCTCCCCACAGCCGTCTCTGTGCACACAATCCATATGCTCTTGCTGTCAGCCCTAAGTGCAGGGCTAATAGCGTGCCACCAAAGGCAGGGTTGGCCCAGGACACTCATTGCTTTGGTTCTGGTCAGCTCTGGAGACTGGAACCTAATTCTGTCTTTATGTGCTTCCAAGCAAGTGATAAGCAAAGGGCTGCTAGCGTGTGAAATGCAGACTGAGGTTAGCACAGTCCAGAGCACAAAGCAAGACTTTCAGATGGTCCCTCACGCAGGACCAGACTCTCCAGTCAACACCAGCCATGAAGCACTTTCTAGGTGGCTCCTCCCACTTTCCTGCCTTTGCTCCTAAGACTACAGGGTTCCTTGTGGCCACTCGTTCTCTTGATCCAAGGCCTCTTGTGCTGGTCAATACTGTCAGCTTGACAGGATCTAGAGAAGTGCCTCTCAACCTCTTTAATATAGTTTAGCGTGGTGTGGTGACTCCAATCATGCAATCATTTTTGTTTCTACTTTATATCTGTAATTTTCCTACTGCCATGAATTATAATGTAAATGTCTGATGTGTGTCTGAGCGGGTCGCGACCCACAGTTTGAGAACCACTTATCTAGCATCCCGTAGAAGACACACCTCTGGGTTAACTGCAGTGGGAAGATCCACTCCAAATGTAGGCAGCACTACCCTGTGGGCCCACTGGGATCCCCGTCTCTCTCTGCTTTCTGATTGTGGATGGAATGTGGCCAGTCACATCATATTTCTGCCACCGTGCCTACCCAGTCGCTGGGGATTGAACCCTTAACCTAGAAACCAAGTAAACCTTTCTCTTCAGTAAGTTGCTTTTGCGGGGGTTCTTGTCACAGCAATCAGAAAAGTACCTACTACATCATCCTTCAGGCTGGGTCCTCCTCGGGAACACTGACCACTTTCCCCCAGAGCTTGTGAATTCTGTTTTCTCCATACAGTTTCCAGAACCAGTCATAACAAGTTTATGGAAAAAGGAAAGGGGCAGAGTAAGTAAAAACATGCATTTTGGCCTCAAAACAAACCCAGGAACAGATTCACTTCCAAACCACTTCAAGCTATTACGTGACAAGGCGCAGATGCATGGGCTGTGGCTTCTGCGTCAGTGGGGGTCGTCCCCAGCCTTGAAGACAGGGTCAGTGTTGGGAGGACATGAAGGCAGAGGGCGCAGCAAGAGGGGGGATGGGCCCTCAGATCAGGTTGAAAACGTCGTGTTCAGACAGGGCTTCCCACTCAGAGCCAGCTGACAAAAGAGAAAGCGGTCACCTGGGAGAACAGGGCGAACGGCCTCTGCACTGCTTTGACTGTGAGGCGGCTTTCTCATGTCTTCTCCCTTTTCCTTGGTCTTCAGGCAACCACAGCCTCTCTTGAGATGGCCTGCTGGTGCTTTTCCATGTTAACTCTTTGCAGATGCTCTCCTGGCCCATTTGGTTAGTTTAGCCCTATTCTCATAGGCCCCAGGGAGAGACGGGCCAAAGCTCGGGGACATGCAAGTCCTGGCTTATTCCCTTCCGTCTGCATAGAATTGACCTTTCTCTCCACCTGCCTCTGCATCCAGTCCAGCCACAGCCTGTACTGAGCTTGGAGATGGTGCTTCCCTCCCGTTTTGCCTGCTCAAGTGCATGGCCACTGGCTGTGCCGTAGGAAGTGGACACGAGCCCTTTCTGCAGGAGAAGTGATCTGGTGGTGGTGGCGTGGGTGTCGGAGAACAGTCTGCGACTCTGACCCGTGAGACTCTGGGATGAAAACCGATCGACTCCCTTCTTAACACAGTGCTGACAATTCCGTTAGGTTGAGCAACAGCAACCTAACCTGAGACTGTGTTCTAGGAAGAACGAGGTAGAAAGATTTGTTCATTCATTGACTCGCAAATCCATCCTCTCCACAGTGAATGGAGACCTATGTTATTCTAGTCTCTCTCTGTAGATTGACAGGTGGGCTAATACAAACAGCTGGCCCAAGACAGAATGGGGCTCTGTGCATGGGGCTCTAGCGGCAGCTCTGAGCTGCGGATCAGCCAGGCTGCAGAACCACAGGGAAAAGCACAGGGCTGGAGCCTTGACCCTTGGCCAGCGGAGGCTGCAGCTGTTACTGATTACCATGCCTGGCTCAGCCCTGGAGGGCCGGCTGCCCTTTCTCCAGAGAGGAAATGTTGATACCTCCCACAAATTATAGAGAAAAAGCACAAGCTTGTGGCTTCACAGAACCAGCCAAGATTTGGCCTTCAAGGCCAGGGCCTTGGGAGCTTGCTCTTCTACTGCCTGTCTGAGGGACTGGACTGGGAGAGCACTAGCAAGGACTCAAGCGCATGGCTTCCCTATCGCCTGTCCTTGCTGGACACGAGCTGGGTCAGTGTAAAACAGCCCTCTTTCTTGTCAAGCTTGTGCTGAGACATAGGTTACCAGAGCTGTTCAGTACAGGGAGATCCTGGACAACTTATTTAACTCTCTGACTTTCTATTTACTCACCAAGAACTTGGGGGTAGTTGTATATTTTTTTTTGCCCCAGATTTTTTGTGTGTGTGTTCATGAGCATGCATGTGCACATATGTTCATGTGAATGCATGGATATGTGGGTGTGGAAGCCAGAGGTCAACCATAGGTCCTGTTCCTTGGGAGATGTCCCTCTTGCTCTCCCCGCCCCCTGAGACTTACATTGCAGCTTGGGGTTTGGGGGTCAGACCAGGGTGTTGGCCAGCAAGTCCCAAGGATGCTCTGTCTCCACCTCTCCAGGACTGGGATCGCACATTCTATGCTACTACTCCTGGCTCTTTTATGTGGATTCTGGGGGTCAGACTTGGATCCTCATGGTTGTGTAGCAAACATTTGGCTGACTGAGCTACGTCTCTAGGCCAACCCTTCAAAATTCCTTTAAAGCTATTATTATTTATTAGAGGAAAAGACAATCAGCATCTTTACTAATTTTAGTAGAGACCTGTAATGTGCAACGTGTGGTTCCAAGTCTTTCCTGTGGATTAGCATGTTGAGTTCTAAGAACATCTCTATGGGCTAGATATTTTTGAGACCTCTAGATTACTACCAAGGGAAGGGAGTTCCAGGGAAGTCAAGAAATGCACACTGAGTTCATACTGGTTAAGTCGAACACTTAGGATCCCCACCAGGGCCTTAGATACCAGAATCCACACCTTAATCATGGCTCCATCCCATCTCCCATGAGGCAGGCAATCAACCAAGGCCACTGCCTCCTTTTGGAGCTCACTGGCTTCATCTTTAAAGGAGAACCCCGAGTCCTGTCCTGGTGCTGTCTGCTGCACTGAGCAATGAGCTGATGAAAATACATCTAGAGAGTGACAGTGAACAATCTCGCCCGAGCTGTCTGGGTGCTGGGCAGGGATCTTTGCTCTTACATGGCCTCAAGGCAATTTTTTAAAAAAAATTTTAAATATACTATTTTGACTTTTTTCTGGAGAATTTGATACAGCAATGTACTTTGATCATATTCCCCTCCCATTCCTTCCTCCAACTCCTCACAATTCACTTCCCATATCCCTCTCCAATTTAGTTCTTAAATAATCCACTGAGCCTAATCAATGCTCACATGTGCATGGGTGTGGGGCCCATCCACTGGGTCATGATTAACCTACCAGGGTTATATACTGAATTAAAAGGTACTCTTCCTCCCTTTGTAGCCACCACCTGTCAAAAGCTGCTCAGCTAGGGGTAGGTTCTAAGGCGCTTGCTCTCTTCCATGCTGGGATATTGATTGGCTTGACCTTGTGCAGGTCTTATACTGGCAGCCAAAGCTGTTGTGACTTCATGAGTGTACAACGACTCTGTCATGTCTAGAAGACATTGTTTTACTTTAGACCTGATCAACTGAGTCTTACAAACTGCCTCCCCCTCTTCCGTGATGGAAAAATGTCCTACAGATGTCCTGCTTAGAGTTGAGCATTCCACAGACACGTACTTTCTGCACTTTGATGGAAGCACTTGCTCGACTGTTTTGAGAGTTACATGATGTCTCCGAAACATCATTCACTGCGAGTTTTTGAGACAGAATCTCACTATGTAGTCCTGGCTGACCTGGAATTTACCACATAGACCAAGTTGGCCGTGAACTCACAGAGATTCACGTAGCTCTGCTCCAGAGAACTGGGACTAAAGGCGGGCACCACCATGCCTCGCTGGTTCTTTCTGCCTTTGATTTAACATCTTGCTCTTGGTTCTGAATGGAAATGCCAAAGTCTTCGCACAGTATTGAAGGCATTACCTATCTGCCCCTGTTTACTTGACTGTCTCCATCTTTCCTAGCCCTTCTGCTGCTATCTAACATGGGGAAGCCAGTGTTTCCTGGCCCTACCTCCAGTAGCTGGCTTTTCCATTTTACTGCAACACCTGTAAACTGTAACACTTTGTTGCTCCTACAATTTACATATCCGTCCTCATCCTCCTTCTCCAGTGGCTGCTTAGGCTAGTGAACCTCCTCAAGTACCTTCCCATTCCCAGACAGGGATGGCTATCCCCCAGGGGAGAGAACAGAAATTAGAGTTGAAAGGGGATTTATCATCTGTCATCAAGAAAAATCATCATGAGAGGTGGAATCAGAGCCCAGTCCCATGGTGTCTGGGGTAGAGTTGTTTAAGGAGCCCCAGGGGTCCCCATCTACAGCCACCTGAGTGCCATGAGAAACCATTAAATAGAAACTACACATAGCTGTAGGCCAGAAAGCCTGAGTTACTATACTCCCCAATAGCACATTTCCTACAAAGAAACCCACTGTCTTTTCCTTCCTCGGATCCCTACATCCAGACAGATGGAGGGAATGCATAAAGATAGAAAAGCAAAACTAAACGTGCATACCCTTTATTACGGTTATCTGAAGGATTAAATGATTGGTGGGGACCACACATTTTAAAGCTCTCTGCTCAATGTGCTCAGACCTGCGTCTGGTCCTGAGGGGAGAAACCTAACAGCATGAAAAGACCAGAGGCCAAGTAAATGGAAATTTGGCAGGATAAGGCAGGCTGCTGGTGGTGGCTGTAGCCAGACAGGAAAGCTGAGATGGTGTGAGCAGAAATGACTGGAGGGCTCAGTCTTTTCTGAGAAGTGATGGAAGGATCTTTTTTTCCCAAGGGGTTGGGGGGGGGGCTCTGCAGACATGATCTCATTGCCCTCCTCAAGGTTCCCTTGCCACTGAGATCCAAGCTTAGCTCATTTTCCCAACAAGACCTCTCTCTGACAGGAGCGGGATTAGAAAGTCCCTCAACTCTCACCCATGACAGCTCACCATGGCAGTCTCCTCAAATAACAAAACACTTGAATTCCTGTGCACAAAGGTGGCCATGGAAGGTGGGGGAGGGGGAGTTGTTCAAGGGGATTCTATCATTCGGTATTGAAGGGTTGTCTGTCTTACCTTGCTTTGGAAAAAAGAGATGTTACCACTCAGTGAAGCGGGCATTGCTAGACACAGACCCCTGCATTAATACACCTTCAGAGTGATCATTACCTTTTCTTTCTTTGTCAGCTAAAACTCTGGTGAAAGCTGTACACCCAGGGGCATTCCTGCCCACTGCTTATGTAATACAAGCTGACCATTCCCAGAAGCACTCTTGTCTTCTATTTTAATCTTCCACACACATACCCCATACATGATCTTGATGGCTACCTGATGTAGGAAGTCCTTTTGTATATGTGTTGCTTTTATTGATTAATGAATAAAGAAACTGCTTCAAGCCTATAGCAGGGCAGAACAGATGTAGGTAGGGAAAACTAAACTGAATGCTGGGAGAAGGAAGGTGGAGTCAAGAGAAGCCATGCAACCCTGCCTGAGAAAGATGCCAGAACTTTACCCAGTAAGCCACAGCTTCGTGGCGATACACAGATTAATGGAGATGGGTTAATTTAAGATATGAGTTAACCAGAAATACACCTAAGCTATTAGCCAAACAGTATTGCAAATAATATGGTTTCTGTGTGATTATTTTGGGAGTCTGGGCAGCTGGGAAACAAACAAGCGGCCTCCTACAACAGATACCCTTCTGAGCACATGATACATGCTCAGAGGGGTATCCATTATCTTCCTGTCTTAAACCATCACTGTAAACTGACCACACTCAGGAATGCAACCCCTCCTAAAATACTTTCCTATATGAGTATATAGGGTCTCCTAAATAAAATTCCCATAGGACCTTGGTTTGAGGAGGACATTACTTTGGAAATGGTAGCCATACTCTCCTTACCTGCTGCAGGTGTAAATATCCACTCATATCTGTTGGTCACTGAGTTGCTAACCCACTGCGCTCAGTTATGGAGGGAGAGGGTAGACCATGTGGAGCAGAGAATTGAGAACACCCAGTATTGTGGGCAGAGAACATCCAGGATCAATTAGACAGTTGTTGTTTTTAGTCTTTCCTGTGGCACAGCACTTTTCTGGACACTGGGAAAGACAAAGCATCTCATTGAACTTTTTACCCATGACAGGTGCTGAAATAGAGGCCCAGGGAGTGGACAGAAGAAAGAGCTGGTCAGCCATGGGTGGTGTCTTAGGGTTTCTATTACTGTGAAAAGACAAGGACAACAGCAACTCTTATAAAGGAAAACACTGAATTGGGAACAGCTTACATTTCAGAGGTTTAGTCCATTATCATCCTGGCAGGAATCATGGCACACAGTCATGCAGTGCGCAGGGAGACCTGGTGCTGGAGAAGGAGCTGAGGATTCTACATCTTGAACCGCAAACAACAGGAAGTGAACTGTGTACCACACTGAATGTAGCTTGAGCAAAGGAGACTTCAAAGCCCACATCCACAGCGATATACTTCCTCCAACAAGCCCACAACTCCTAATAGTGTTACTCCCTTTGTGGGGGGCGCATTTTCTTTCAAACCACCACAGGTCATCTGAGAAAGCTTCATGAGCTGTGTTTATAAGCCAGAGTCTGTCTACTGCATGCTGACTGTTTGCCAGGCATCGAAAGACCTCATCTCATGTAATCTATATCACAGTTGGGAGGCTGTTTTGGATTACTTCCCGTTCACCACCTTAGTAGTGTCAGATATGGGCCACTGATGTTCTCGAGGGAAGAATGGTACTAACAGAGATAACTAATACAAGTTAAAATTGTGTAATAGCTACTTAATAAACTAGTTTGGTTTCATGGATTGAACCCAGGGTTTCATGCATGCTAAACTCATGGCCTGTCATTGAGTTATACCTCCGGTCACAAGATACATGTGTGTGTGTATAAATGTGTGAGTGTATGCATGCATGTATATGCACACATGTTGAATGCCAGAGGGCAACCTCAGATGCTGTTCTTCAAGAACAGTCTACGTTGTTAAGTTTTGACACAAGGTCTCTTACTGGCCTTGAACTCACACAGTAGGCAAGACTGACAGTCGGTGAGCCTTCAGGAATGTTTCTGATTTCCCATTGCTGGAATTATAAGTGTGCAATCCATATATGGCTTGAATTCTAGACATAAAGATCACATCCTTGCTCTTGCCAGATAGCCACTTTCCTGAGCTATCTCCATAGCCCCGAAGCCAATAAATCTGTTTAAGGAAATCAGAAACCATGGTTAACCATGTCCTGGTTGGAGTCTTATTGTTCATTTTTTCTCGCATCTTGCTGCAAAGCGGAAAGGCTCACATTTGAGGCGGTGGAACACAGTGAAGGACTGATTCCTCTGTATCTGCGGATGATGGTGCTTTGTGGTCTGAGTCAGATGAAAGGACACACTATTTTTCAGTGCTGCAGTGTCTCCTTTTTGCTGCCAATCTAAAGAAACTTGAGACTCTTCACAGTCAGAAGCTGGGGGAGATACCCTTATTCCAGCTGGGGTGTGCAGCTAACATGAAAGAGGAGAGAGAATGCAGACTGTAGAGGGACAGGCACCAGGCTGCCCCTCCCTCGGAAAAGTCTTGTTCGATTCCAACTCTCAATATTTGTTTTGGCCCCAAGCAATAGACCCCTCTGGGGAAAGAGGAACCTGGTGGAACAGGAGCAGGGAGGAGGCTTTTGAAAACCACAGGGTTAGTGATGAGGTGGCACAGAACACACCTAACCAAAATACTGAGTTTAGGGTGGGTCAGGTATGTGGAATTCCGGACTGTTCCATGACCATCCAGGCCAATGTGAATATCTGCACACACCCAGATTCCTGGTTCCTGGCAGGTCTGGATTTCCTGAAAAACCTTCTACACAAAGTGGTCCCAAAGCTTGAAAAATCACCGTAAGCTTCCCTCTTACTACATCACAGAAACAGTAGCTCTAAGGCTGATGAATTTGCACATAATAAACAAGGATTCTAAAAGTAAAGAGCTGTAGAAGCTTTACACACACACACACACACACACACACACACACACACACACACACACACACAGTTCTCCTGTACCCTAGGCTGTCCTTGAACTCATTATGTAGCCAAGGATGATCTTAAACTCTTAATCCTCCTGCTTCCACTTCCTGAGTGCTGGGATTACAGGTATGTGGTACTACGGATGGAACCCAGGCTTTATGCACATCAGGTAAGCACTCCAGTGACCGAGCTACATTCTTATCCCTTATTTGTTGCACAAGGAGAGTGGAGCATGTCCTTTGTTTGTCCCAGCTGCCCGGCTAGCTCACACCCGAAGTAACCACACAGAAATTGTATTCATTAAATCACTGCCTGGTCCATTAGCTCTAACTTCCTATTGGCTAACTCTTACATCTTAATTTAACCCATTTCTATTAATCTGTGTATCGCCACATGATTGTGGCTTACCAGCAAGATTCTAACCAGCGTCTCTCTCAGGCAAGAGACCCATGATATCTGCCACTCTGCCCTTCTTCCCAGCATTCAGTTCTGTCTACTCTGCCTATCTAAGTTCTGTCCTATCAAAAGGCCAAGGCAGTTTCTTTATTCAACCAATGAAAGCAACACATAGACAGAAGGACCTCCTACACCACTTATTTGTCTTTTAGAGCTGAGCTATCCATTTCCACAGCCCAGATGGGTCTATTAGATATTCTTTTCTTGAAATCAGGGCTTTTCACCCAAAGCACTCAGATCAGGTAGGCAGCACACACCTCTCTTCCAGCCTCCAGCTTCTGAAGCTTTACAGAAACAAAGTTCACTTGGTGTAGAATAAAGGACAAGGAAGCCCCATGGTACCACCCAACTGGGGACTCTCATGAATGAATAGAAGCCATTTGTTTTATTCATTACTTGTAGGGAGATGAAGGGCCGTGGAGAACTGGAGGAACATCAGAACCAGTCTCCAGTGGGGTCCAGGGCTGAGGAGAAAATCTTAAGGTGAATGACAGAGGACTGTCTGTCCCTGCAGCATCTCTCCATGCCGCAGTTTCCTCTCTAGAGTTTGGCGTGAGCTGGGAAATAAAATCTCAAGATGTTAGCTTGTTTGTACAAACTGAAGTTCTCTGACCAAGTCACATCAATATCGAGCAAGCTATAGATTTTCTGACCTCAGCCATCTAGAACTTTGTGATTCTGGAAAGGCAAAAGTCAAGAGCCAAAGCTGGCTTGGGCTTATTTTTACTTCCTTTTAAGAGTCATTTACTGCCAACTTCTGCATTTTACCTTGGACCCTCACCGCTACAAGATAATTCTGAGAATACACAACAAAGCCTGGCAGACTCTGGCCTCCAGCAACCTGATAGTTAAGGATACTGTTAAGATGACACACGAGTCTTGTAGACTAGATTGCTCTGCCATTCTGGAGCTTAACACTGATCCCATCAATGTAACTGGGACATGTGTTGATTTATGATTTCTTTTTTGTTCTGTGACTATACAACTTTATCTACTGTGGGACAAGTCATTTCAGGGCAATTTGAATGCATGCCCTTGAGCTGTGGTCATTCATATTTGTCTCTGAATAAACCATTTTCTTTTAAAGTTGAGTTCTTATTTTATGTCAAAATGTGTATGCATTTCCTCATCAGGAAACCCTTTGAGGGAGTCTGCTTGCTTCCCAGCTTGCTCGATGTAGTGCTTCCTGTCTCATTGCTGACATTAAATGTCTGACAAGAAGCAACCTAAGGGAGAGAGGGCTTATTTTGCAACCTAGGGGAGAGAGTGCAATTTGAAGGTACCGTCCAATGGTAAGCAAGGCAAGGTCAGCAAGCTCCATGACCTACTCGGCTTTAGAGATCGACCCAACAGGAACAATGAAAGGACAGATACATGTACAGGAAAGCTCAGATCACATGGGCTGTGCACTCTGCTCAGACACACCAATGACATCCTGGAGACTCAGCATGTTTATTACATACTGCCAAGCGAGAGAGTAGGTTTACTGTATACGGCTGAATGAGAAGACAGGTTTATTGTACGCAGTGGAACAAGCAGGAGGTGGGTTAGCAAATCTGGGTAGGAGGCTCTGTGGGACAGTGGTTCTCAATCTGTGGGTTGCAACCCCCACAGGGGCTGCATAAGACATATCCTGCACATCAGATATTTACGTTATAATTCACAGCAGTAGCAAAATTACAGCTGTGAAGTAGCAACAAAATGATAGTTGGGGGGGGGGGTCACCACAACTGGAGGAACTGCACTAAAGGGTTGAGAACCCCTGCCTTAGGGGAGGAGTTTCAGCTAGCAATCATTTGGGAGGAGGAGGTTTCTGCACACATGTTCTTATTTAAATGCAATGACTTGTACCTTCAGTGCTTGGACCAGAGGAAGGCTTTGCCGTTCCCATAGCTCTGAGGCACTGGTGTCTTTGACACCCAGTGGCTGTGCTCCTGTCGCCGATACACATTCACTCAGGACTCTGTTCAGTCTCCACAGGAACATCGGGCAGCTGAGCACACTTCCGACCCAGTCAGGAAATAGAGTGATGGGTGTTGTTGCTCAGTTCGCTTTCTTGTTTTTATGAAGTCTTGGATCCCCAGTCCGCAGAATGGTACCCCCCCCCCCCGCCCCATTCACGGAATCCAGTGTAAAATGCCCTCCCAGATACAGTCAAAGGTTTGTCTGCTAGTTGATACCAGGTCTGTCAGGTGGACTGTGGACTGTCTGTATTAACCATCCCAGAGCCGGTCTTAGAGGTCATCCGGGTAGTTGATATTCAGGACCTAACAACAGCCTGGTGACCACGTAGTGAAGTTAGTTTAAACTCATTAGTTTAGGAGGTGTAGCTCGGGCTCTAACTGCAAACCTAGCTGTTGGAAGCTGCTCAGAGTGGCCATCAGGCCCCAGCGCAGCTGTTCCTCAAGTTGTGAGGAATGAGATGAAATCAAGAACAACCTCACTGCCTTCTGGGATGGACACTGTGTGGAAGTCCAGAAGTGCAAGGTGAACCTTACCCTTAGCTCTGTCGTTGATTAACTCCTGGCTTTCTTCTGCTTCTTGGCCTTTTCTCTTTTAAGAGGCTGTACCAGGCTTGCCATATGTCATCCTTCCGCAGGTCTGAGAGCGTGTGATGACGGTATATCCAGATTCCCAGGAAATGGGAAGGAGGCTGAGATATGACTCAGTTTCCCCTAACCTGTGCGTCACTAATAACTGCAAACACCAGCCGTGCCGGAAAGCTCTCTTGGACTTTGCTCGTGCTGCACCCATTGACTTCGAGGCCCTGACCTGCAAAGCTAGGGCTTCCCTCCCGGTCCCTGACCATGGACTCGCTTGCCACTACAGGGGGCACTGTGGAAGCTGCTGCTGGACCACAGCCTTTGAGTTTGAGCTTGCAAGCTCTTAATGAATAAACAGTTGCCTGTTGATAGGAATGAGAAAAAAAGCCCTTCCCATTAACCTTACATGGCACTGTCAGTCCTTCAGGGACCAAGTGCGGGAACTTTGGAGGTGTGTAAGAGAACACAACAAGCCACGTGTTCTAATGTTTCCCAAACAGTTCCACCAACTGGGGACCAAACATTCAAATATATGAGCCTGTGGGCACCCTTCTTATTCAGGCTGCCACATTGAATGAATATTAGCTACTTTACAGTAAGCAGTGTGTCTCAGAAAGATTCTGCTTCACTGGTATTTGGACACCTAGAAGACAAATCCTTTTTGCTTGAACTTAACCCTTGGTGAAGTCAAGCCGTGTTGCCAGTTTGTGGCCACTGGTGGTATCTGGTACAAACCCGACTAGGGCTTTAAGAGGGAGTGGGAGGAGCTTGTTTGTCCTCATCCCCATTGCTGCTGCCCTGGAGGAGGACTGATGTCTCAGGCTCTTATTCCCGTAAATCATCTTCCACTTGCCACTCTGACGACGTACCATGCTTAGCCAAACCAAACCGAACCGAAGAAAAACAAACAACCGAACTGTAAATGGTCTTGAACCCAGGAGAATTCCTTCTCAGTTTCAACCATGCAAGCATTGTGGTTCACTTAAGTGGATTGCCAAACTGGTCTTCCCAACACACACAACCTCCCGACGCAACTTTTATTATTTAATTAACATAAAGAAGTAGCAGATCTCCTGATGGCCTTTTCATGCACGTGTGATTTTCCCCATTCGCTCCTGTTTCTTATCTCCCTGCTCTCCTTCCTCAGTATCCTTCCATTGACCCCGCTTTTTGTTCACACCATATCACTCTCGCTTGCAGAAGAATTCTCTGTGCTGTGGGTGAGTGAGACCAGAGCTAGCCCCTCTGCTCCTCAGCCTAACGCTACCACCTTCTTCTACCCTTCACCTCTCCGTTTTGCCTCCCTGAGGCCTAAACACGGTTCCTGCCTCCCAGCAGCATTTTCTGCTTCGAATCTCCCCGCTCTCAGTACCTCCTGAATAATGCTGCCAGATGATCTTCTGGAAAAATCTCATCCATTGCATCACCCAGCCTTCTGAGGACGCTAAAGAGTGCACACAAAGTTCTCAGGATATTGTAAGCACACGTAGGGTTATTACGATGGGAATTCAGGGAGTTTCCACCCACTGGCCCCAGAATATCTATACCTGAGTGATGGGGGAACAGGAGGGACTGATAAGTGCAGTTTTATATCCCACTTTATAAACACATGTGTGCTTCGTATTGTAGAAAGCATCTGCACAGACATGTTACTAATCGCACATAAACACAGCTAAGGGTTGGTTTGTTTTGAGTTAACCTCCCAGCCCGGGTGCTCCTGGAGGCGTGTGAGGCGGTACCAGCCTGTGCTTACTAGACTCAGTACCTCCAAAGCAAAGAGTGGAAGGGATGACATGGCCACCATAAATCTCAGGAGTGTGGCCGACCACCTCATTAGGAGACTAAGACTCAGCTCTGGGATAAATAACTGCTATCGCCGTGCCTCTCCCACCTGTAAAGTCTGCTGGCTGGAGACGATGCGTAAGCCCATTTTTTCTAGAGCTGGTTTTACTACACTGTCTTCTCAGCTCACTCGGTCTCTGAATAAAGCACAATTTAAAGGTTCCGCCCTGGTCTCCATTCGTCAGTGTTTGTGGCGAGGAGCGTCATGAGCTCTAGGATTCTGGTTGGAAGAGTTTATGTGACAATCTGGTTGGCAGGGGATGTGAAATAGGGCATCCCTTGCAGTGATTTTTTTTTCCCTCCTAGGGCTGTTCTACCAGGTCGACACTCACTGGCTGGCAGGATTTTTATTTTTGTTTTTGATAGCAGTTTTTCCATTTCCCTTGCTGCTGGTAACTGCACGGGCTTGTGTGGAAACTGGGTTTTCTTTTTCAGGCAGTGATAGGGATTTTTTTTTAAACAAGATTTTACATGGAGTAGCACTCGGTTTACAGATAATGTGTTTTTGTCTGAGTTTTGAGGCTCACGTTGCCTTGGGTTTATTACTCAGATTCCTCAGTTTCCATCTCACATTCCAGATCATCCTCAGTAGAATCTTGCAACCAAGTGGCCTCCTGGCTGGTGGGGAGGGTCCTGGTAGGGAACCTGTACTTCTTTACTTCCTGTTCTGGGTGTCTGCAAAGAGAGGACCTTCTCCCAGGATCCTGTATGTGCTAATTACAGGGGGATGGTGCATCACATCATGATCCTCTTCATGAGGTTGTAGAGTTTGAGGAACCACGGCACAACTTCCTCAGGGTGCTGGTTATAAAGAAATGTGAAGCTAGGAGAATTTGTTTCTCCTTAAATCAAGACAGATCTGTGATTTGAGAATTAAAATGCTATTATCATTATGGGGAACTCTTAAGGAGCCATCCTTAGGAGATGAAGATAAGCCTAGACTACAGGAACCTCTGACATTGTAGGAGAATTTTGCTCTCTGTCTTAATTCCTCAGGTGTATTTAGGGAGAGCTACATGTTGAAGTATTCTGCTCGTTGGCAACCCCCACATGATGTGTATCCCGAGTCCCTGCATTCTCACTTCTGTCCTACTGTTGGGAGCTGTGAATCCCAGATCCTGAAGTTCTTGTAAACAACTTGTTTTCCTCTGCTCTGAGACAGCCTGCAGCTGCTCTAAGCTGCTGGCAGGGGAGTGGTTTCTGGTGCGTTTGGCTGGGGTGTGGCTATCAGTTAAAAGTCTCTATATAAACGGCTCTGGTATACAATAAGGGGGCATTCTTATTTCAAGGATGACCCATGTCTCTGTCTGTGTGTCTTTGTGTGTTTCAATCTCCAGTCCCCTTGCCCGGTTCACAAACTGTATGGCAACGCATAGAGCACAGACAGGTGGGCGTGGTGCGCTACATCTTACAGCCCAGGGGAACCACACTTCTGAGTTACAGAATCAAACTGTCTTTACCTGTTCTTAGACTTGAGGTAAGCAGAAGAGTGCGTGGTGAGCCTTTTGTCCCAACTCTGGGAAAATTATCCAGAACTAAAGCAGCGTCTTCAGAATGTTAATTCCAGCAGCATCCCCCTATAGGATTGCATAGAAAGAAAGCAGGGAACAGTTTTAGAGAAAATTTTATCTCAAAGCCAAAAAACCAGTACTGTCTTTACAACTGGTTTCCCAGACATGGTCCTTGAGAATCTGTCATAAGTTTCAGTGTACCTAAAACTAGGGTAACAACTCTGCCCATGTAGTCATGGGCATTGATGCTTCAGGGTCCCCATCTATCATATCATACCCTCCACCTCCATGCACATATGCACACATGCACACACACATACAAATGCACACACATGCACACACACGCACACATATGCACACACAGACACACATACGCATGGATATACACATGCATGCATGCACACACACATGAATGCATGTATGCCTACACACATGCACACAATACATGCACATGAACACACACAGGCACTCCCACACATACGCACACACATGCATACTCATGCACACACACACACCCCTTTTTTCCTGATGTTGTGATTGAATGTTGTTGAGGTCCTCACCCTGATGGCATCTGACCATGATGGCTCCTATGCTTGGAACTTAGGACTTTACAACCATGAGAAAGAAATTGCTGTTGTTCGTAATTCACCAGTTTATGGTACTGAAACCAAGACCTGTCTTGCTTATATTTCTCCTCAACTGTGACAAAATACCTAATGGAAGAAGGCTGTTTTGGCTCCTGGTTTCAGAGGACTTTCAGTCCATCATAGTGAGGAAAGTATAGGGCCATGAAGGTGAAAGGCTGTTCATGTAACAAAGCATGGAAAGCAAAGACCATAGCATTCAAAGGTCCAAACCTAGTGGCTGGATATCTCTCCTAAAGGCTCCATTCCCTTACACAATAGTGCCACAAGTTGGGGACTGAGCAATCAAAACATGAGCCTGTGGGAGACATTTCAGACTGAAACCATAACAGGACCCTGGAGACCTTGTTGTTATTGCTGTTCCTCCAATCTAAATTCCTAACCCAGTAATTTAGAAAGGAAAAAAAAAACATGTCTTGGAGGGATGATAATTCAGTAGTGAAAAATTGCAGTGATCTTGGAGTTGGCTGTTTGCGTGGCTGCAAAAGTCACGTGCTTTATAAAAAAATTTGTAAAGCAATATACGAATCACAAAGTCAAGTAACACTTTATTTGGAGAATGGCCTGAGGCAGCGAACTCCACAGGAGTAGGACTGAGCCAGCAACCTAGGCCAGAGCAGGCCTGAGGTAGCAAACTCCATAAGAGCAGGACCGAGACAGTGACCTGGACCTGAGTGGGCCTGGAATGGTGAGCTCCATGGGAGCAGGAATGGATCCAAACCAGGGTCATTTGCAGAAGCAGGACTAGGCCAGTGAACTAGGCTGGACAGGCCTGAGGTGTGAGCTCTACAGGAGGAGGACTGAGTCAGCAACCTAGTGCTGAAGATACAATAGGGGAAATAAACTCACCAGTCAAAGAAAACATTAAATTTAACAAAAGCTTAACACAAAATATCCAGGAAATATGGAACACCATGAAAAGACCAATCCTAAGAAGAATAGGTATAGAAGAAGGAGAAGATGTTCAACTCAAAAGCAGAGAAAATATATTTAACAAAATTGTAGAAGAAAACTTTCCCAACCTAAAGAAAGATATGTGTATGAAGATACAAGAAGCTTACAGAATACCAAATAGACTGGATCAAAAAAAAAAGTCCCCTTGCCACATAATAATCAAAACACTAAACATACAGAATAAAGAAAGAATATTAAGAGCTGCAAAAGAAAAAGGCCAAGTAACATATAAAGGCAGACCTGACAGAATTATACCTGACTTCTGATTGAAGACAATGAAAGCCAGAAGGTCGTGGTCAAGCATTATGTAGACATTAAGAGACTATGGATGCCAGCACAGACCACTATACTCAGCAAAACTTTAAATCACCATAGAAGGCCAAAACAAGATATTTCATGACAAAACCAGATTTAACCAATGCCTAGCCACAAACCCAGCCTTATACAAAGTACAGGAAAGAAAACTCCAACCCAAGAAAGTTTGCTACATCAACAAAAACATAGACAATTGATGACCTCACAGAAGCAAATCCCAAAGAAGGGAAAATCACACAAATTAACATCACCACCAATGAAAACTAAATTAACAGGAGATAGAAATCACTGGTCATTAATATCCCTTAATATAAATGAACTCAAGTCACCTATAAAAAGGCACAGGCTAACAGATTGGATACAAAACCAGAATCCATCCTTTTGCTGCATACAAGAAACACACCTCAACCTCAAAGACAGACATTGCCTCAGAGTAAAGGGTTGGGGAAAAAATTCCAATCAAATGGACCTAAGAAACAAGCTGGTGTGGCTATCCTAATATCTAACAAAATAGACTTCAAACTAAAATCAATCAAAAGAAACAAAGTGGGACACTTTGTATTAGTCACAGGAAAAATCCATCAAGAGGAAATCTCAGTATTGAACATCTATGCCCCAAATACAAGGGCACCCTCATAAGAAAAAAAAAAACCACTTCTAAAACTTAAATTATATATTAACCCCCATACACTAATACTGGGAGGGAGACTTCAACACCCCACTCTCACCACTGGATAGGTCAGTCAGGCAAAAAATTAACAGAGAAATAATGGAACTAACAAATGTTACGACTCAAATGGACTTAACAGACATCTATAGAATATTCCATCCAAACAGAAAAGAATATAGCTTATTCTCAGCACCTTATGGAACCTTCTCAAAAATTGAACACATACTCAGTAACAAAACAAACCTCAACAGATACAAAAAAAATTAGAATGAATCCACAAGTTCTTATCCTCTGTAGAGACAAAAGAAGAATCTCTTTTCCAAAGCAATATATTCTTAGATCCATATTTTGAAATCAAGATACCTTTATAATATAATGCTGGTTTAGTCTAGCAGCCCATACAATGAAATGTCTCTCTGTACTTAGCTTATTCATAGTCAAAAATTTTTAAAAAACCACAATATTATACACAATCCAGACTTTCTGTGTATTCTCCATCTTTATGTGGCTTGTTTTTTTTAATTAATTTTTAATATTTATTTTATCATCTTTACTCCTTTTATCTTTACTCCTTTAATCTATGATTGTCTGTACTTTGCCCCTTTTATAACTCTCTATACTCATTTTATTCTCTCTTCCAAGCCTATGTACACTTATCCAACACTGTGACTCATTTAGAGGTCTATATCTGTCTGAATCTGTCCTTTTGTGTATCTGTAACCCTTTACTGTCCAGGAGCACTTCTTAAAATGCTAAGTGCTCCTTAAAAACTTAAGCTGTGCCATTACTAGGGTATATATGGTACTTTCTGCTTGCCCCACCCAGTCCAGCATGGCAGAGCCACTTGCACCTCTGAGCAGCACACACTGCCCCATTTTCAGGCACACAGCCAGTCCATGTTGCCATCAAGCAAACCACAGCATGCTGCTCATAAACCCCATCAAAATGCTCTGTAGCCAAACCTCCTGTCTGAAAGAGTCAGAGTTTGTGCTGGTAGCATGACATAGAATGCCAACATTTCAAAATGGTGCAACCTTTTCCCTGCTACTGCTGAATCAGGAAAACCTCTCTTAAAGTAGCTGTGACACGCCACCAGCAAACAGCAAGAAACTGTGTTAAACTTTGTATTTTTGTGGCTAGAATTCCTTTTCAAGCCCTCTCAGGTTTTACATGAATTTAGTCTACCATGTTGGTGCCAATTTGTAGCAAGGAGCTCGCTTGTTGGTTCCCAGCTGCTCAGCCCCGAAATAACGACACAGAAACTGTTTTTGTTCAATCAGTGCTTGGCCCATTAGCTCTAACTTCTTACATATTAATTGAACCCATTTCTATTATTCTGTGTATTGCTACAAGGCTGTGGCTTACTGGGTAAAATTCCCAGCATCTGTCTCTGGTGGCTCCATGGCATCTCTTTGACTCTGCCTCCTTTCTCCCAGCCTTCTTCCTAGCTGTCCCTCTACCTCTATTCCCTGTGCAGGCCCAAAGCAGTACTTTTTTCATTAACCAATAAAAGCAACACATAAACAGAAGGACATCCCATACCAAAGAACAGTCTTTTTGACATTGGGAAGTTATAAGATTTGCTTGTGATCAGAGAAGACTGAGTAACTGATCTCTTTATGTGTGCATTGGTGTTTGCCTATATGTGTAAGTATGTGTATGTACATGTGACTGTGACTCTGTGATATAT